>NC_092144.1:10918466-11249299 GCF_043159975.1 Macaca nemestrina
GAATCACTTGAACCCGGGAGGTGGAGGTTGGAGGTGGAGCCAAGATCATGCTAGTGCACTCTTCAGCCTGGGTTACAGAGTGAGACTCTTTAAAAAAAAAAAAAAAAAAAAAAAAAAAAAAAGGCCGGGCGCGGTGGCTCAAGCCTGTAATCCCAGCACTTTGGGAGGCCGAGGCGGGTGGATCACGAGGTCAGGAGATCGAGACTATCCTGGCTAACACGGTGAAACCCCATCTCTACTAAAAATACAAAAAACTAGCCGGGCGTGGTGGCGGGCGCCTGTAGTCCCAGCTACTTGGGAGGCTGAGTCGGGAGAATGGCGTGAACCCAGGGGGCGGAGCTTGCAGTGAGCCGAGATTGCGCCACTGCACTCCAGCCTGGGAGACACAGCGAGACTCCGTCTCAAAAAAAAAAAAAAAGGAGAAAATGGACAAAGTCTCCAGGCTGGTCAACTGGCTTCAAGTGATCTTCCCACCTCAGCCTCCCAAGCAGCCGGGACCACAGGCAAACACCACTGTGCCCGGCTGTCCCCAGCTTTCTAATCTGGTCTTTCTCCTGCCCCAGAACCTCAAGAAGGCATGAAGCCAGCCCCTGCAGTGCCGTCCACCCGCCCCGTGGTCCGGGGCTGCCTGTGGCTCTGTTGCCCTCCTCTGTGGGGGCAGGACTTTGTGGGGCTTCGTGCCCTGTCCTGGGGCCCAAGCAATGCTGGTCCACATTCCCAGGCCCCAGCGGCCTCCAAAGATGGGTAAAGGAGCTTGCCCTCCCTGGGCCCCCCACCTTGGTGACTCACCCCACCACCCCTAGCCCTGTCCCTGCCACTCCTCCTGGTGGGGACCATGAATGACTTGACCTGTGACCTCAATACAATAAATGTGACCCCCCACCCAAACTTGCCTGTGTTTGTCTTGCTTTGCTGGGGTGTGGACCGGGGTGTGGGCAGGGGTTGAGCGCAGGGGACGCTTCTGCAGATCCTGCCCAGGCCTCCTCCCCTGCCACGTGGGGCTCAGTCCTGAAGATACCAGATGGATGAACCCTGGACCACCTCCGTCTGAGCATCCATCCGGGCCCGTGTCCCACCCTCCCTGGGTCTCATCTGTGCTCTGTGGAGGCCAAGGGTTCCCTCCTGGGACCAAAGCCCCGGCTGCAGACAGACCCAGGCCCAGAGAAGGACAGGGGCCTGGGCACCACCACACAGGACGCCCCTGCATGCTCCCCGTGCAGCTGTGCAGAGATGACCCAAGGCCTTAAGATTCTGAACTTTTATTTTCTGGCATGAAAAGTACAAATAATTAAACAATTCCATGTAAAAGTCTGTTACCGCGGCCAGGCCTGTGATCCCGGTAATAAATAGTCTAAACGCAATGCGAAATGTTCTTGTTGGGTTTTTTTTTTTTTTTTTTTTGTCTTCTGTTTTGTCTTTTTTTTTTTTTTTTTTTTTTTTTTACAGTTTTTTATCACCTCCAACATGGACTCTGTCGTGATTTGAAACCTTCCGAATAAATAACAGGATGAAGGGAGGGGTGGAGGGGCTGAGCCCCCTCCCCCCTGGCCTGGCCCCTGCCCCCCAGGGACGTGGAAGACCCGAGTCCCCCTCCCCTGGGAGCCCTGGCCTGGCCCCCTGCGGGGAGGTGCTGGCCTCCCGGGAGGGGGCCTGGCTGGGCTGAGTTTTGTGTTTTAGAAAAAGAAGTCCCCTCCCAGTCTTGGGGGCAGCAGGGGCCTAGGCCTCGGTGGGGGGGGTGTGTGGGGAGGTGCCCCCTCTCTGGAGCCTGGCCCCCCCCAGGGTGGGGGACAAACCCAGCCCTTATTGCTCGGACGCCCTGCTGCAAGCTTCCCACGCAGACATGCGTGTTCCCGAATGCAGAGGGCGGAGGGGAGAGAGCCCCAAGGGACAGCAGGGGAGAGGGGTCCCTGCCCTGCTGGCGGGGAGAGGGGAGAGGGCAGGGAGGACTTAAAACCACAAGAATAAATAGGTTTGTGTATCAAGAACAAGCTAGGGATTTCACCAGCTAAATAGGACTGAAAAAATTCTCAAGACAAGAGCAAAAAGAATCCCATGGATGACCTGGACGTCGCTGGCCGTGGGGACTGCCCCGCAGAGCACACGCCCCCACGTGCCACTCGGCTACCATTACTGTTATTAATAATTATTATTACTTTAATGATTCCACTTCCCCTTTTATAAATAAATTAGGCATAACCATGTCTCGGCAAAACTTAAAGAAACAAAGAGAACATTGTCGTTCCTTTGACTTGCAAACCGGATGAAGTAACAGAAATATACACGGATGTCCTTACAGGGCAACGAGGAGAATAAATAGTTAACATAGCAATAAGTTAAAACTACAAGAAGCTAAATTCAGCAAAAAAGTACAAGAAAGTTAACTGGTGCCAGTTTATGTCTTTTTTTTTTTTCCTTTTTTTTTTTTTTAATCTCTTCTGTGTGTTTTCTTTTTTTGTTGCTTTTTTTTTTCCTCTTCTGTTTGTGTTTTTTTGTCGCTTTTTTGATTTTTTTTTCGTTTTTGTTCCTTGCAGCAGAAGCTCCACAGACGTTTAATAACAACACCGGGAGGGGTGGGGGAGAGAGAGCTGGACAGTCAGATGGGGGGCGCCATAGCCAGACACCAAACGTGGGGACACCGGGGGAAGGCAACTTAACTATAGCTATAAGTCGGGGTTTTGCAATTCTCAGTTCCGATGGGGCCACTGAGGCTGGTGGGGAGCGGTGCGAGGGCTCCCAGGGGCTCCGGCCTGTGGCTTCTGTTGGAATTTTTTTTTTTTTTTTTAAAGAAAGAAAACTAGGGCGATGCAATGTCCAGACAGAAGCCGGGGGCCGGGGCTCGAGATCGGGGGCTGTGTCCACTGCAATCTGGAAAGACGAAAAACCCAACAAACCGAAAGGGGGTAGGTAGGTGACAAGTGGACGGGAAAGGAGTGTGGGGCTGGGCCCTTGGGCCCGTCCACCCCACCCTGGGCCTGGCGGGGAGTGCCGGGGTCTTGCTGCTGGGTAGGCCCAGTCCTGGTGGGGGAGGCTCAGGACTGGGCCTCTCCCTCAGCTGCGTGGGTCAAGGCCTCGGCCCAGGGGGAGGCTGAGCCCCAGGGACAGGGGTGTCCTTTGGCCTCAAGTGTTGTGGGGGGGGCTGCCTCCAGCCCACCGTGCGCCAAGGTGGAACGAGGTATCGTGTGTCTCAATGCATGTGCGCTGCGTGTGCACGCCTGTGTTCGTGGGCGCCAAGGAGACCACTGGGGGTCCAGGAGAGATCTCTGCAGAGAACCTGGGGGCCAGGGCAAGGGGGCCAAGAGGGTGAGGGAGCGTCTGGGGCGGGGTCTGGGGTGGGACCTCCTGCCTGGGCCTATGGGATGCTGTGGGCATATGTCTGCGTGTTCCTGGGTGGTGTCTGTGTTTCTCTGTGTTCTCTGTGACCTGGTGTCCAAATTTGATGTCCAAATATCTATCGCTACATTCACATGTGCACGTGGACAGGTGGATGGATTCGTGTGCCCACATCTGTGGTCTGTGTCCACATGGACATAGCCCCAACTTCTGTCTCTTTCGGTTTATCCCTGTCCACATGTCGTGTCTGGGGCATGTCGCTGTGTCTGTCTGCGTCTGTCCGTGCGTCCCTGTGGTGTGAGTGTCTGCGTGGTTATTTCTCTGTGTGGCCCCGTGGGCTGCCAGCCCCTAAGCCCTGCTCCCTGGACCCGTCCCCCCCACCCCTGCCCCAGTTGGTAAACATAGCCTGCCAAAATATTTTCTTTTTTTTTTTTTTTGTCTTTTTTTGTGTTTTTTTTTTTTCAAGTTCAAGAATCCCCAGTAAAAATTCTCCACGAGGTCTTTTTCCCTTTTTACAAAAATAGAGTTTTTCTTCCCCTCCCACCCCCCCTTTTTTTTTCATTTGTTTCTGCTTCCAGCCCCACTGCCTGCTCCCCGCATTCCACCAGGGGGCACTGGGCTGGGGGTGCCCACACCCCTCCTCACGGTTCGCTTTTTTGGGGATTTTTAAACCTGTTCCTCCTACCCCAGGCCCCACCTAGGTGCTGGGGAGGCCTGGGCAAGGGGGTCTGGGAGGGCACCCCCTGGAGCCCCACAAGCCATCCCATCGGGGGTGGTCGAGGGTGGGGGTGGGGGCACATCTCTGCATTCTTTTTAGCCGAAAAAAAGAAACAAAAACCTTCACCATGAACCAAACCAAGACGAGAGAGTGAACAGCCCAGCCTGGGGTGGGGGCAGGAGGATGGGGCGGGGGATCCCCGGGCACCCCCCCATTCCCTGCAGACCCTCCCACCCCGGAGTGCTCACCCTGTGGCTTCCGCAGGGACGTGGGGCCCTCGCGTCGTCCGTGGGGCTGCCTGTGCTGTCTCTCTTGGGCCCCTTCTCTCTCTCTCTCTCTCTCTCTCTTTCTCTCTCTCTGCTGCCCGGGGAGGGGGTGGGAGGGCAGGCGGGGCGGGCTCACGCCTTGTGCTGTTTGCTGGTCTTGAAGGAGACCTGCAGCACGCGCTCGCCCAGGCGATAGCCGTTCAGGCTGGCGATGGCCATGGCCGCCTCGTCATAGTTGGTCATGGTCACGAAGCCGAACCCCTTGCATTTGTTGGTGGTGAAATCGCGGATGACCTTGACGTTGGTGACCGCCCCAAAGGGCCCGAACAGCTGCCACAGCACGCTCTCGTCCGCCTCCGGTGACAGGTTGTACACGAAGATGCACCAGCCAGCGCCTGCCGCGCCCCCCGACAGGCCCACGCCCGCCAGGCCGCTCATACCGTCGATGGCGATCGGCGAGAACCTGGCGATGAGCGACAGGGGACTACTTTGGGGGTCACGCGGGCTCTGCCCTGACCCCCCGCATGCTTCCGACCCCGTTGTGACCCCTCACGCCTTTATGACCCCTGACTGCGCCGTGACCTTGGAACGGTGACCCCTTAATGCAATTTTTTTTTTTTTTTTTAAGAGACAAGGTCTGGCTCTGTCACCCAGGCTGGAGTGCAGTGGTGCAATCATGGCTCACTGCAGCTTTGACCTCCTGGGCTCAAGCAATCCTCCCGCCTCAGACTCCTGAGTAGCTGGGACTACAGGCGGGCACCCTCACACCCAGCTAATTTTTTTATGATTTGTAGAGACACAGCCTCACTATGTTGCTTAGGCTGGTCTCAAACCCTCAGGCTCAAGCAATCCTCCTGCCTTGGCCTCCCGAGTAGCTGGGACTACAGGTGCACCACCATGCCCCACTATATACATATATACACACACACACACATATATATACACATATATATACACACACACACACACACATATACACACACACACACACACACACACATATATATACACACACACACACACACATATATATATATATATATTTTTTTTTTTTTTTTGAGATGGAGTGTTGCTTTGTTGCCCAGGCTGGAGTGCAGTGGTGCAATCTTGGTTCACTACAACTTCTACCTCCTGGGTTCAAGCGATTCTCCTGCCTCAGCCTCCCTAGTAGCACGCGCCACCATGCCCAGCTAATTTTTTTTATATATATATATATAAATTTTATATATATATATAATTTTTTTATATATATAAATTTTATATATATATAATTATATATATATATACTTTTTTTTTTTTTTTGAGACGGAGTCTTGCTCTGTCGCCCGGGCTGGAGTGCAGTGGCCGGATCTCAGCTCACTGCAAACTCCGTCTCTCGGGTTCACGCCATTCTCCTGCCTCAGCCTCCCAAGTAACTGGGACTACAGGCGCCCGCCACCTCGCCCGGCTAGTTTTTTGTATTTTTTAGTAGAGACGGGGTTTCACCGTGTTAGCCAGGATGGTCTCGATCTCCTGACCTCGTGATCCGCCTGTCTCAGCCTCCCAAAGTGCTGGGACTACAGGCTTGAGCCACCGCGCCTGGCCTTAATTTTATATTTTTAGTAGAGACGAGGTTTCTCCATGTTGATCAGGCTGGTCTCGAACTCCCGACCTCAGGTGATCTGCCCGCCTCGGCCTCCCAAAGTGCTGGGATTACAGGCGTGAGCCACCGCGCCCGGCCATGCCCCGCTAACTTTTAAAATTTTTTGTAGAGGTGGGGTCTCGCTGCGTTAGCCAGGCTTGTCTCGAACTCCTGGGCTCAAGCAATCCTACTGCCTTGGAGTTCCAAAGTGCTGAGATTACAGGTGTGAGCCACTGCACCTGGCTTTCCTTTTCAAATCATGTATTTATTATCATTAACTCCATCTTCCCTGCAAGAGTTTGTTCCAGCCCCTGAACAACACCCAGTAAGCACTTGGGAGGTGTCTGTTGAATGAATTCATGAAAGGACAGAATTGGCTCCACCCACATTCCTCGCTGGCAATTGATTAAACCCCTCAGCTGGGAGAGGAGGACCCAAGGGCCTGAACCATTCAATCCTGACCATGAGGAACAAACTACTCTCTCCTTCTGGCCCTCTTTGCACAGGCTGCTCCCACTGCCACGAACTCCCTTTCCACTCTGCCTGTGTGTGTATGTTGCCTCAGATGCGAGGGGATCTCTGCTACTGGGTCTCCGTCACCCCTTCTTTTTTTCTTTTGAGACGGAGTCTCGCTCTGTCGCCCAGGCTGGAGTAAAGTGGCATGAGCTCGGCTCACTGCAACCTCTGCCTCCCGGGTTCAAGCAGTTCTCTGCCTCAGCCTCCCCACCACCACACCTGGCTAAATTTTTGTATTTTTAGTAGAAACAGGGTTTCACCATCTTGGCCAGGCTGGTCTTGAACTCCTGACCTCGTGCTCCACCCACCTCAGCCTCCCAAAGTGCTGGGATTACAGGCAAGAGCCACCGCGCCCAGCCTCCGTTACCCTTTCTACTGCACAGCCCTCATCACTATTCATTTCTGTCTCCTCCCCTGCTAGACTGAGACTGAGATCTTCTTTTACATTTTTAATTTTTTTTTTTTTTTTTTTTTTTTTGAGATGGAGTTTTGCTCTTGTTGCCCAGGCTGGAGTGCAGTGGCGCGATTTCGGCTCACCGCAACCTCCTCCTCCCATGTTCAAGTGATCCTCCTGCTTCAGCCTCCTGAGTAGCTGGGATTACAGGCATGAGCCACCGTGCCCGGCCACATTTTTTAATTTTTGGAGACAAGGTCTCGCTTTGTCACCCAGGCTGGAGTGCAGTGGCACCATCACAGTTCACTGCAGCCTCCAACTCCTGGGCTCAAGCGATCCTCCCGCCTCAGCCTCCTGAGTAGCCTGAACTACAGGCATGTGCCACCACACCAGGATAATCCTTTAAAAAAAAAAAAACTGTAGAGAAGGATCTCACTATGTTGCCCAGGCTGGTCTCGAACTCCTGGCCTCAAGTGCTCCTTGCCCCTCAGCCTCTCAAAACACTGGGAGCACAGGCAAGAACCACCATGCCTGGCTTCGATGTCACATCTCTCAATGGCCATGCTACTCCAAGACCCAGGCAAAAAAGTCTAAGCCCGCAGCCCTCAGGATGAGCCGGGGAGGGGTGCATCAGGGGCATGGATGGTGAGGGGTGGTGTGGTGAGGGGTGGGGACAGCGGGGCGGGGGCACTGTTACCTCTTAACGCCGTAGGCCATGTTGAGCAAATTGTCCAGCCTGTGGAGGCAGAGGTGGTGGTCAGAGGTGGCTTCCAGTCATGCCCCCCTGCTGTGACACCGTCGGCCTGCCCTCCCCACCCCCACCCAACAGGCCTGCAGCAGAGCCCTGCCCCCGCCTGCCTGCTCCCTGCCCGCCCGGCTAGACACCGCCTGGCACGGAACCGTGGTCACTCAGGCACCGCCTCTCGCCTGCCCCGCCACTGCCCAGCCTGCACTGCCCTCCTCATCCATCCTCCCCCTCCTGGCCGGCGTGTCCCCTCTGGGCCCAGGCGCTGGGATCCCTGGGGAAAGATAACTGCTAACAAAGGCAACAGTAACTACCATAGCCAACATTCTCGAAGCACTTGAAGGGGTGGGTAACTTGCCCTGACCACCCAGGGGCTCACAAGGGGCTTCCATTGTCTCCCCTTGGAGTGACTACGAGCTTGGACTCCAGGTCCTGGGTTCGAGTCTCTGCTCTGTTTGGGCCAGGCAAACCCCAAGACCTCTCTGTGCCTCAGAGTCCCTGTCCATAAAACAGGGACGACACAAGCTCTGTTCTCATCGGGTTGCAGAAAAATAAGGGTGTCTAGCACACAGCAAAGACTCATGAAATATTTGGTATTATTACAGATGGGGAAACTGAGGCACAAAGAGATACAGTCACGAACCTGAAAGAAAAAGGGGCCACCAGAGCTGGAACCCAGTCAGATGACGCCAAAATCTTTTTTTTTTTTTTTTTTTTTTCGAGACAGAGTCTCGCTGTGTCGCCCAGGCTGGAGTGCAGTGGCAGATCTCAGCTCACTGCAAGCTCCGCCTCCCGGGTTCACGCCATTCTCCTGTCTCAGCCTCCCGAGTAGCTGGGACTACAGGCACCCGCCACCTCGCCCGGCTAGTTTTTTGTATTTTTTAGTAGAGACGGGGTTTCACCGTGTTAGCCAGGATGGTCTCGATCTCCTGACCTCGTGATCCACCCGCCTTGGCCTCCCAAAGTGCTGGGATTACAGGCTTGAGCCACCGCGCCCGGCCAACGCCAAAATCTTTAAATGCCAATCGTTGTGGCCAGCACACACTGAGTGCCTGCTGTATATGAGCGGCTGGCCTTGGCACTTGACGGATAGGCTCCTTGGCCCCATGTGTGCGCGCCCTCCCAGCATCCCTCCCCTGGCAGGAATGGGGTTCAGGCAGGGCACCTGCACGCTTGGGGGCACCCAGCCTAGGGCCGTCTGGGTGGGTGGCAGGGGGCTCACCGGAAACGCTGTGTCTGATGGTGTAGGGGGCCTGCGTAGCGCCGGGCAGACGACTGGTAGAGGTGGGTGAGCAGCGCCTGCCCCGTCTTCTGACTCGGGTTGTTCGCGAACTTGACTGTGATGGGCTCAGCTGCGCCCAGCGGCTTCTGCCCGTTCAGTCCTTTGATAGCCTCCTCAGCCTCAATCCTCTTGTCGAATCGGATGAATCCCACACCCCGAGAGACACCTGCCAGGGGGCGGGAACGTCCATCACGATGACCCTGTCCCCTCCTGTGTAACCCCACTCCTCCCTTCCCTGCTTCATGCCCTGACTCTCGGTCGGTTTCTCCACGTTGATCCCACCTGACTGCCTTTGCCCAGCACCCCCACCAGGTGCCCCCTCCCTGACTGCCTGACCTGTGACCTGGTCCACCAGGATGCGGGACGTGATGATGCGGCCGTACTGGGAGAAGAGCTGCTCCATCTCTTTCTGGCTCATGGTCTTGGGGAGCCCACTGACGTACAGGTTAGCATCCCGGATGGATGCTGAACTGGGTCTGGCATAGGACACCTGGGTGAGGGGGTCAGACAGGCAGGGGTGAGGCAGAGACCCATTTCACAGATGGAGAGAGTGAGGCCACGTCTAAGCCATCACGGAGTTGGCGGAAGTGACCCATCCGTCACTCAATAAGTATCTCTAGAGTTGTCACCATGGGTGGGGCTGAGTCGGATATGGGAGAGGGGACACACAGTGGCTATAACAACTTGGCACTGCCTGTATAGAATGATGGGGATCTGCCACCTGGGGAGGACATGTCTCCCTGGGGTGACATGTGACCCCAAGGGGATCCTTGAATACCCAGCTCACATCGCTATCACATGCTTGATAGTCCACTAACAAACACTGACTTTTTTTCTTTTTAAAGACAAGGTCTCACTTTTTAACCCAGGCTGGAATGCAATGGTATGATCTCAGCTCACTGTAGCCTCGACCTCTTGGGCTCAAGCAAGCCTCCCGCCTAAGCCCCCCAAGTAGCTGAGACTACAGGCACCCACCACCACTCCTGGCCAGCTTTTTTCTTCTTTTTTTTTCTTTTGAGATGGAGTTTTGCTCTGTCGCCCAGGCTGGAGTGCAATGGCACCATCTCGGCTCACTGCAACCTCTGCCTCCCGGGTTCAAGCGATTCTCCTGATTCAGCCTTCTGAGTAGCTGAGATTACAGGCATTCCCCACTATGCCCAGCTAATTTTTTTATTTTTTATTTTTATTTTTGAGATGGAGTGTCGCTCTGTCACCAGGCTGGAGTGCAGTGGCGCGATCTCTACTCACTGTAGCCTCTGCTTCCCGGGTTCAAGCAACTCTCCTGCCTCAGCCTCCCGGCTAGCTGGGACTACAGGCATGCCACCACCACGCCCAGCGTTTTTTTTTTTTTTTTTTTTTTTTTTTTTGTATTTTTAGTAGAGAAGGGGTTTCACCTGCCACCATGTTGGCCAGGATGGTCTTGATCTCTTGACCTTGTGATCCGCTCATCTTGGCCTCCCAAAGTGCTAGGATTACAGGTGTGAGCCACCGTGCCTGGCCTAATTTTTGTAATTTTAGCAGAGATGGGGGGTCTCACCATGTTGGTCAGGCTGGTCTCGAACTCCTGACCTCATGATCTGCCTGCCTCGGCCTCCCAAAGTGCTGGGATTACAGGCGTGAGCCACCTCCCCCAGCCTCAGCTAATCTTCAAAAAAAATTTTTTTTTTTTTTTTTTTTTTTTTGTAGCGACATGATCTCACTGTGTTATCCAGCTACACTGGGCCCCCCAGGGACATTCAGATCTTTAGTCATCAGCTCCATCCAACAACTCCCAAATGTCCTCAGTCTGCACCGCTGGTGGCACCTGCGTCCAGGTGCCCCACATGAGGGGGTCAAGGGCCCTTCACACACAGCATGGGTACTTCCAGCTCCCGCCCACCTCCCATCTGCCCCGACTCACTAATGGCAGCTCTGTCCTCCTAAGTGCTTGTGTCCCCAGGTTCGGATTATTCTCGACACCTGTTCTTCACATGCACATTCAACCCACTGTAAATCCTGTAGGCTCCACCTTCCTCCTTATCCAGAATCCACACACTTCACCCCACTGCCACTGTCCCACCCTGGCCCAGCCTCCACTACTGATCACCTGGACCAGCGTAGCAGTCTCCACGCTGGCCCTCCTGCTCCCATCCCCCACCATCTGTTCCCCGTACAGCAGCCAGAGGGCGCCTGTGAACACCTGAGCCAGGTCACATCCCCCATCTGCTCAGAACTCTCTATGGCTCCCACCTTCCTCAGCAGGAAAGCCCAGGTCCTTTCCTTGGACCACAAAGCCCTGCACATTCTTCCCCATCACACCCTTGCCCTCATCTCCCCTGACTTTCTGCTGCAGTTACTGTGTTCCAGCAACTTGAACTTACCCCATTTTTCCCAAACACACGAGGCATGTCTCAGCCTCAGGGCCCTGGCATTGCCTGTTCTCTCTGCCTGGAACACTCTTCCCCCTCTTCTTTCTTTGGGTCTCAGTTGAAACATCCTCCCTGTCCTCTCTCATCTAAATTTGTCCTCCCCTCACCACCCCTATTACTCTTTCTCAAAGCACTTCTCCCAACTAGGAATTAGACATATTTTAGCACTACTATCTGAATCACATTATTAATTAGAGTCCAACCCAACAATGAAATTCTCTGCAGGTGTTTAAAAAAATGGTGGGTCAGGTGCAGTGGCTCATGCCTATAATCCCAGTGCTCTGCAAGTTCAAGGCGGGAGGATCAAGGGAGCCCAGGAGTTTGAGACCAGCCTGGACAATACAGCAAGACCCTCCCCCGCCCCTAACAATCTCCACAAAAAAAGAAAAAAAATTAGCTGGGTGTGGTGGCACACACCTGTGGTCGAAGCTACTCGGGAGGCTGAGGCTGGAGGATCACTTGAACCCAGGAGTTCAAGGCTCCAGTGAGCTATGATCACACCACTGCACTACAGCCTGGGCTACAGAGCAAGACCCTGTCTCTAAAAAAAAAAAAAAAAAGATGGACATGTATATTTATTTCCCAGAGACGGTGGTGAGTGGCGAGTATGGTAAAATAGGGGACAGAAAAGTCTATTTACGAAGCAGGGAATATTGTGTGACCTTGTTTCATTGTATGTTTATCAATGTCCTGGAAGCATGGCCCAGAAGTCCGCCTCTCAGATGCTCAGTGGGTGACCTGAGGACGAGGCTGGGGCGTGGTCATGAGCAATTCTACCCCGTATCTATTTTTCCTCCCTCCCTCCCTCCCTCCCTTCCTTCCTTCCTTCCTCCCTCCCTCCCTCCCTCCCTCCCTCCTTCTTTCCTCCCTCCCTCCCTCCTTCCCTTCCTTCCTTTCCTTCCTTTCCTCTTTCTTTTTCTTGTGAAGTGAGGTTTTTGTTTGTTTTGAGATGGGGTCTCGCTCTGTTGCCCAGGCTGAAGTACAGTGGTGCAATCATGGTTCACCGCAGCCTTGACCTCCCAGGCTCCAGCAATCCTCCCACCTCGGCCTCCCAAAGTGCTGGGACTACAGGTGTGAGCCTTCGTGCCCAGCCTCTATTTTCTATTTCTTCTAATTAACCTCTTGATAGATAGGGGTCATTGTCAAGGGTCTGGCTTTTGTTTGGGACAGTGAGTTGAGACAGTGAGTTGTGAGAGTGTATGCCTCCATTTGAAATAACTAACTAAAAAATGAACAAAACAGATAAAGTAGTTTGAGAGTGAATGGGGGGGGCGGGGTTCTGATTAATGCAATTTTGTGCACCTGGGGTTCTCCAGAAAAAAAAAAGACAATCACATCAGCCGCTGTCATGTCCGTAATAGTGATTTTTAAAATGACAGCCATGGCGGGAATGGTGGCTCACGTCTGTAACCCCAGCACTATCTGAGGCCGAGGTGGGCGGATTACTTGAAGTCAAGAGTTAGAGACCACCCTGGCCAACACGGTGAAATCCCATCTCTAGTAAAAATGCAAAAATTAGCCGGGCATGGTGGCAGGCACCTGTAATCCCAGTTACTCAGGAGGCTGAAGCAGGAGAATCACTTGAACCCAAGACGCGGAGTCGCAGTGAGCCGGGATCGCTCCACTGTACTCCAGCCTGGGTAACAGAGCGAGATTCCATCTCAAAAAAAAAAAAAAAAAAAGAAAAGAAATAAATCATGTCCATGCTGAGCGCGGTGGCTCATGCCTGTAATCCCAGCACTTTAGGAGGCTGAGGCGGGTGGATGACCTGAGGTCAGAATTTTGAGACCAGCCTGACCAACATGGTGAAACCCCGTGTCTACTAAAAAAAAAAAAATACAAAAATTAGCGGTGCATGGTGGCCGGCGCCTGTAGTCCCAGCCACATGGGAGGCTGAGGCAGGAGAATTGCTTGAACCTGGGAGGTGGAGGTTGCAGTGAGCTGAGATCGCGCCACTGCACTCCAGCCTGGGCGACAGAGTGAGACGCCATCTCAAGAAGAAAGAAAAGAAAGAAAGAAAGAAAGAAAGAAAGAAAGAAAGAAAGAAAGAAAGAGAGAGAGAGAGAGAGAGAGAGAGAGAGAAAGAAAGAAAGAAAGAAAGAAAGAAAGAAAGAAAGAAAGAAAGAGAAAGAAAGTCCATATATTTGACGAGTTTCTCTTCTTTTTTTCTCTCCCATGGGGCTAGGAGCTGTGAGGGTACTTGCTGACGAATCAGATTTGGGTTGAGGGATTAGATTTGGGGGTAAGATCCTGGATGGGTATTGGAGGTCCAGCACCATCTAAGACACAGAGGAGGTTTTCACAGGCCCTTTCCCATCCTTCCATGACATGGGTTTCCCAAGAGCAAGAAGGGACCAGATTCCACCCACACCCCAACCTGGGATGGGGCCCCGCCCGTGGTACGTAGCTGGAAATATTTTCGGCAGCTGCCAGAGAGCCCAGGCCGGACTGACCACGCAACACCATCACACAGGCAAAAACACCCAGGGACAGACAGAAGGCCATGCAGTGCCGCCCCACTGCACAGCCTCAGAGATGAAACCAGCCAGAGGGTGACACAGGCCACTGTCACATTCTCAGCAACGTTCAGGTGGGAGTCTCAGAGATTACAGCGAAGGTCGTAGAACCACATACCCGTCACACCGCAGCACAAGCACACGGTGTCACGCCCAATCCCGCAGAGCAGGGCACAGGTAGACACACCCACACATCACTATGACACACAAACATCCTGCCAGAGCCAGACGCATCACTGAGGCCCCACCAGGTCACAACCAGAGTCACAGTGTCACATGCACCTGTCAAATAATAAGCACCTCATCCTGGGCCGGGTGCAGTGGCTCACGCCTGTAATCCCAGCACTTTGGGAGGCTGAGGTGGGTGGCTCACGAGGTCAGGAGTTCAAGACCATCCTGACCAACATGGAGAAACCCCGTCTCTACTAAAAATACAAAATTAGCCAGGTGTGGTGGTGAGTGCTTGTAATCCCAGCTACTCGGGAGGCTGAGGCAGGAGAATTGCTTGAGCCTGGGAGGCAGAGGTGGCAGTGAGCCAAGATAGCGCCATTGCAATCCAGCCTGGGTGAGAGAGGGAGACTCTGTCTCAAAACAAAACAAAACAAAACAAAACAAAAACACCTTATCCTACAGACACATAGGGATCTACCCGAAGTCTTAAATACACAGATCCACTTGCCAGTGGCCATTCTATTTTTTTTTTTTTTCTTTTTGAGACAGGGTCTTGCTCTGTTGCCCAGGCTGGAGTACAGTGATGCAAACATGACTCACTGTAGCCTCGGCCTCCTCAGCTTAAGTGATCCTCCCCACTCAGCATCTCAGGTAGTTGGGACTACAGGTGCAAGATGCCACACCCAGCTAATTACATTTTTTTTTTTTTTTTAGGAACAAGGTTTTGTCATGTTGCCCAGGTTGGTCTCAAACTCTCGGGCTCAAGTGATCCTCCTGCCTCGGCCTCCCAAAGTGCTAGTATTACAGGCGTGGACCACTGCGCCTGACCACAGCCACTCTCATAGACACTGTGTCCCACAACCATTGTGTCACAGCCAGAGCCACAATGAGTCACGGGACACCTGGATCATAAACCCTGTGTCCCATAGCTCAAGAAGACACACACACACACACACACACACACATACACACACCACACATATACACACACACATACACACACCACACATATACATACACACACCACACACGTACACACACCACACACACATGCACACACATACACCACACACACACCACACATATACACACACACACCACACACACATACACGCACACCACACACACACGCACACACATACACCACACACACACCACACATATACACACACGTACACACACCACACACATACACATACACCACACACACACACACACCATACACACACACAACACACACCACACACACATACACCACACACACACCACACATACATACACACACACCACACACACCACACACACACCACACACACATACACACACATACACACACCACACATGTACACACACCACACACACACACATACACCACACACACATACACACCACACATCACACACGTACACACACACCATACATGCACACCACACACACACATACACCACACACACACACCACACACACACCATACATGCACACCACACACCATACATGCACACCACACACACACATACACGACACACACACACCATACACACCACACACACACACATACACCACACACACATACACCACACACACACCACACACACGCGTACACACATACACATGCACACATACGCTTACACACATATACACATACACACACGCGCAAGCAAATACTGCATCTCAATGTCACTGTGGTCTGGGGTCCTCATGCCCTGGGCTTCTGGGTCTATTTGGCCATGAAGGGACCCATTGGGTCACAACTTCACTCCCCCACCCCAATCCCCACCCCCCCACATCAGGAAAGGGAAGAGATTCCTGCACCTCTGTTCTCATGTGGAACTGGGGGCCAGATGGGCCACCCCCCTAACCTGGCTTCCTCCAGGGTCCAGGAGCAGATTTGCAGGGCGGAGCCCAAACACCCCCAGGCGAACCCAGAGAGGGGGGTTTCCATGACGATTCCCCCCCAGGGGACCTGGGCTTGTAGGGTCCCAGCTGCAGCTGCTGAGAAGGGAGGTTGTGGGGGAGGAGCGTTGCACAAAGATGGGGGATGGGCCGCCCCAATCCCACCCTCCCAGACCCTAATTAGGCTCCAGATGGCAGATGGGCCCCCACCCCCATTTCCATGACAAAAGCAGGGAGGGGACTGCTCACGGGACCCTGGTCACTCTGCCCTACAGGGCCTGGCTGACTCCCTGAGCCTCTAGAGATCCTGGAGCCAGTACTGTCCCCATTGACAGGTGAGGAAACTGAGGTTTCGAGAGGGAAAGTCATTGCCCCCACCCCAGCTGGGAAGCCTTGGAGGGGAGATTTGAGCCCCTCTGGGGATGAGTCCTGAAAGGCAGTGGACATGGATGTGTGGGGGCGGGTAGGTGGCAGTAGGGGGTTGGGGACAGTCAGTTGGGGTGGGCAGTCGTGGAGGGATTGGAGAAGGAGGCACCAACCTTGATGGTCTTCGTCTGTAATTTGAGGCCGTTGAGGGTGTTGATGGCTTTGTCTGCATCATTGGGGTCAGAATAGTTCACAAACCCGTAGCCAAGGCTCTGCCCTGTGGGCAGAACCAGAATGATGACCTTCCCACCCAGCCTTGACACCTGCCAGTGTGCCCCCCAAACTCAGGCCTGAGAGACTGTCCCCTCCCCACCAAGATCCCATCTTCCTATTTTCAGATGACACCTTCGATGCTAGAGTCCCACCTGCCTCCATCCCTCCTGAGACCTTCACCTAGGGGGCACACCTGTCTCCCCAGCAGACCTCACATCCCTAGACCACTTCCTGCCTCGATTACCCCCGAGACACCTCAGCAAGGGCCCCACCTGCCCCCGTCACCTCTGTATTTCTGAGGCTACCACCTCTGCTCTCCCCCGCCCCACCGGCAACTCCAGCAGCCACACCTGTGATCTTGTCCCGAACCAACTTGCAGGACTCGATGTCGCCAATGCTGCCGAAGAGACTCTTGAATTCATCCTGGGTCATGTTCTGGGGCAGGTAGTTGACGATGAGGTTGGTCTTGCTGTCGTCAGTGGCTCCATTTGTACCAAGGAGTGGCCCGTTGGGCAGGGCCGGGCCGGCCGGGCCCCCCCCCACCTGAGACTCCATGGCCCCCAGTATCTGCTGGAGATAACAGGTTGCATCCGCTCACCGCCCAGTCCCCACACCAGGGACCTTCGGGAATGAGTGGCTAGGCGGTGATGAATTAGCTATGTCTTATAGGGGCTTCATCATGGGAAGGGGTCACTTAATTATTCTAAGGATCGGAATAATGATGGGACTCCATATATTGGAATAAGCACCGAGGGAAACAAAAATCACCTGATGTCTTTTACTGCAAGAAATCCCTTATATAACT
This sequence comes from Macaca nemestrina, assembly GCF_043159975.1. Classification (NCBI taxonomy): domain Eukaryota; kingdom Metazoa; phylum Chordata; class Mammalia; order Primates; family Cercopithecidae; genus Macaca; species Macaca nemestrina. The sequence goes on from NC_092144.1 coordinate 10,935,771, forward strand.
ACTATATATGCAAACAGAGGCCTAAAATCAACCTGTGCATTTACAGAATAATAAACGCTTTCACACCGGAAATGCTTTCACGCCGGGCGCAGTGGCTCACACCGGTAATCCCAGCACTTTGGGAAGCCAAGAAGGGCAGATCACCTGAGGTCGGGAGTTCGAAACTGGCCTGACCAACGTGGAGAAACCCCGTCTCTACTAAAAATACAAAATTAGCCGGGCATGGTAGCGCACACCTGTAATCCCAGCTACTTGGAGGCTGAGGCAGGAGAATTGCTTGAACCTGGGAGGCGGAGGTTGCCGTGAGCCGAGATCACGCCATTGCACTCCAGCCTGGGCAACAAGAGTGAAATTCTGTCTCAAAAATAAAATAAAATAAATGCTTTCGCTTTCAGAAAAGTAAGTAACACTTTTAGTAGCTTTCTTTGTTGTTGTTATTGTTCCTTGTTGGTTGGCTGCTCTGTCACCCAGGCTGGAGTGCAGTGGTGCGATCTCGGCTTGCTGCAACCTCTGCCTCTTGGGTTCAAGCAATTCTCCTGCCTCAGCCTCCTGAGTAGCTGGGATTACAGGCACATGCCACGATGCACAGCTAATTTTTGTATTTGTAGTAGAAATGGGGTTTCGACATGTTGGCCAGGCTGGTTTCAAACTCCTGACCTCAGGTGATCCACCCACCTCCGCCTCCCAAAGTGCTGGGATTACAGGTGTGAACCACCGCGTCTGGCCCCATTTTTAGTAGCTTTTTTTAAGAAAAAGGGTCTTGCTCTGTCACCCAGGCTGGAGTGCAGTGATGCCATCAAGGCTCACTGCATCCTCGACCTTCCAGGCTCAAGCAATCCTCCCACCTCAGCCTCCCAAGTAGCTGGAACTATAGGTGCATGCCACCATGTCCAGTTAATCTTAAAATTATTTGTAGAGATGGGGTCTCACTATGTGGCCCAGGCCAGTCTCAAACTCTTGGGCTCCAGTGATCCTCCCACCTTGGCCCCCCAAAGTGCTGGGATTACAGGTGTGAGCTACTATGCCTGGCCCTTTTAGTAGCGTTGAAGCCTCATAAGCCCTTCCCTAAACATATTTATTTCTCTCCTCCCACCAAAGGTAATTCCTATCCCAAATGTGCTAATTATGTCTTTTACTTCATGCATAAGATTCTTACTAGTCATTTACCTGCCTCCATCTCCCCTTGCCACCCCCAGTTTTCCCACTGAGCTATTTTGTTCTTTTGCTTTTATTGTATAACATAAAACACCTTCAAATAATGACAATTTTATTTTTTCATCTTCAGTCTATACCTGTTATCTATTTTTCTTGTCATTTTATGGGCTACAGTGTGATAGCGGCTTCTTCACTCCTGATTTTTTTTTTTTTTTTTTTAAAGACAGAGTCTCCCTGTGTCACCCAGACTGGAGTGCAATGGCACCATCTTGGCTCACTGTAACCTCCGCCTCCCAGATTCAAGCGATTCTCCTGCCTCAGCCTTCCAAGTAGCTGGGACTACAGGTGCCCACCACTACGCCCGGCTAATTTTTTTTGTATTTTTAGTAGAGATAGGGTTTCACTATGTTGGCCAGGCTGGCCATGCTGGTCTTGAACTCCTGACCTCGTGATCTGCCCGCCTCAGCCTCCCAAAGTACTGGGATTACAGGCGTGAGCCACCATGCCCGGCCCTTTATTCCTGATGTTAAGGGAGGTGCTTTAAACATTTTGCAGCTAAACATGATCTTTGCTATGGGTTTTTTTCCAGATGGCCTTTACCGGGTTAAGAACATTTTGTTTTATTCCTAGATCCTAAGACTTTTTAAAAAAAGGATGTTGAATTTTGCTGACTTTTTTTTACATCAATTGAAATAATTTTTTAGCTTTAATTAATTAATTAATTTTTGAGACAAGGTCTTGCTCTGTCGCCCAGGTTGAAGTGCAGTAGGGCAATCTTGGTTCACTGCAACCTCTGCCTTCCAGGCTCAAGCGATCGTCCCACCTCAGCCTCCCCTGTACCTGGGGCTACAGGTATGTGCCTCCAAGCCTGGCTAATTTTTTTTTTTCTTTGTACTTTTAGTAGAGATGGGGTTTTGGCATATTGCCCAGGCTGGTCCAAAACTCCTGGGCTCAAGCAATCCTCCTGTTTTGGCTTCCCAAAGTGTTGGGATTACAGGAGTGAGACACCGCACACAGCCCATTTTTCAGCTTTAATACATTAATGTCATGAATTATGTTAATTGATTTTCTTTTTTTGGTTGGGGTGGGGGACGGAGTTTCGCTCTTGTTGCCCAGGCTACAGTGCAATGGCGCAATCTCGGCTCACCACAACCTCCGCCTCCCAGATCCAAGCGATTTTCCGGCCTCAGCCTCCCAAGTAGCTGGGTTTACAGACATGGGCCACCACGCCTGGCTAATTTTGTATTTTTAGTAGAGGTGGGGTTTCTCCATGTTGGTTGGGCTGGTCTCGAATTCCTGACCTCAGGTGATCCACCCACCTTGAACTCCCAAAGTGCTGAGATTACAGGCATGAGCCACCGTGCCCAGCCATTAATTGATTTTCTAATATTAAACCAATCTTCATGGGATAAACCATACTTGGTCATGCATATTGTAGTTTTGTTTATATACATTGCTTGATTTAACTTGCTGAATTTTTTGGTGGTTTAGAAATTTTTACATATATGTTCAGGAGGATATGCTGTTTATTTAATTCACACAAAGACTCTAAAATGGTAGGAGCTGGTTGGGTACAGTGGCTCACGTCTGTAATTCCAGCATTTTGGGAGGCCAAGGTGGGCAGATTGCTTGAGTTCAGGAGCTGGAGACCAGCCTGAGAAACATGGCAAAACCCTGTCTCTACTAAAAATTTAAAAACTAGCTGAATGTGGTGGTGTGTGCCTGTAGTCCAAGACACTTGGGAGGCTGAGGTGGAAGGATCACCTGAGATCGGGAGGTCAAGGATGCAGTAAACCGTGATCACACCACTGCACTCCTGCCTGGGCGACAGAGTGAGACTCTGTCTCAAAAATAAATAAAGTTGGGTGCGGTGGCTCAAGCCTGTAATCCCAGCAGTTTGGGAGGCTGAGGTGGGAGGATCACTGGAGGTCAGGAGTTCAAGACCAGCCTGGCCAACATGGTGAAATCCTGTCTCTACTAAAAATACAACAATTAGCCAGGTGTGGTGGCACACGCCTGTAATCCCAGCTACTTGGGAGGCTGAGGCACAAGAATTGCTTGAACCCAGGAAGCGGAGCCTGCAGTGAGCCAAGATCGTGCCATTGTACTCCAGGCTGGGTGACAGAGTGAGACTCCATCTAAAAATAATAGTAATAAATAAATAAATAAATAAGGCCAGGCGCGGTGGCTCACACCCATAATCTCAGCACTTTCAGAGGCCGAGGCAGGCAGATCACCTGGGGTCGGGAGTTCGAGACCAGCCTGACCAACATGGAGAAATCCCGTCTCTACTAAAAAAAAAAAAAAAAAAAAAAAAAAATTAGCCGGGCATGGGTAGCACATGCCCGAAATCCCAGCTACTCAGGAGGCTGAGGAGAATCGCTTGAAACCTGGGAGGCAGAGGTTGCAGTGAGCCAAGATCCCACCATTGTACTCCAGCCTGGGCAACGAGAGCGAAACTCCATCTCAAAAAATAAAATAAATTAAATTAAAATAAAATAAAATAAAATAATTAATTAAATTAAATATTGGCCGGGCGCGGTGGCTCAAGCCTGTAATCCCAGCACTTTGGGAGGCCGAGGCGGGTGGATCACGAGGTCAGGAGATCGAGACTATCCTGGCTAACCTGGTGAAACCCCGTCTCTACTAAAAATACAAAAAAAAACTAGCCGGGCGTGGTGGCGGGCGCCTGTAGTCTCAGCTACTTGGGAGGCTGAGGCAGGAGAATGGCGTGAACCCGGGAGGCGGAGCTTGCAGTGAGCCGAGATCACGCCACTGCACTCCAGCCTGGGAGACACAGCAAGACTCCGTCTCAAAAAAAAAAAAAAATAAAATAAAAATAAAAATAAATAAATAAATAAATAAATATTAAATGGTATAGGTTAATTTTGCTATGATGGATGGAGAATCTGAGGCTCAAAGATGTTAAGGAACGTGCTGAAGTCACATAGGTTATCTGCCGTGGCACTGGAAATGAAATGCAGACCCTCCAAATGTGAAGACCACTACAATTTTCTTTTCTTATTTTAGAGACAGGGTCTTGCTCTGTTACCCAGGCTGGAGTGCAGTGGCATGATCGTAGTTCACCGCAGCCTTAAACTCCTGGGTTCAAGCATTCTTCCTGCCTCAGTATCCCAAGTAGCTAGGACTACAGGTGGGCGCCACCATGACTGGCTAAGTTTTAAACGATTTTTTGGGCCGGAGGCAGTGACTCATGCCTGTAATCTCAGCACTTTGGGAGGCTGAGGCGGGCGGATCATGAGGTCAGGAGTTTGAGACCAGCCTGACCCACATTGTGAAACCCCGTCTCTACTAAAAATACAAAAATTAGCTGGGCGTGGTGGCGCGTGCCTGTAATCCCAGCTACTCAGGAGGCTGAGGCAAGAGAATTGCTTGAACCCAGGAGGCGGAGTTTGCAGTGAGCTGAGATTGCGCCATTGCACTCCAGCCTGGGCGACAGAGCGAGACTCTGTCTCAAAAAAAAAGAAATTTTCGGCCGGGCGCGGTGGCTCAAGCCTGTAATCCCAGCACTTTGGGAGGCCGAGACGGGCGGATCACGAGGTCAGGAGATCGAGACCATCCTGGCTAACACGGTGAAACCCCGTCTCTACTAAAAAATACAAAAAACTAGCCGGGCGAGGTGGCGGGCGCCTGTAGTCCCAGCTACTCGGGAGGCTGAGGCAGGAGAATGGCGTAAACCCGGGAGGCGGAGCTTGCAGTGAGCCGAGATCGCGCCACTGCACTCCAGCCTGGGTGACAGAGCCAGACTCCGTCTCAAAAAAAAAAAAAAAAAAAAAGAAATTTTCTTTTTTTTGGGTAGAGATGGGGTGTCACTATGTTGCCCAGGCTGGTCTCAAACTCATGGCCTCAAGCAATCCTCATGCCTCAGGCTCCCAAAGTGTTGGGATTACCGGCATGAGCCACTGAACCTGACCCAATTTTCTTACTGTAACAGTCAGCCAGGCTGATACCGGCTCTGACAACTCACTATGTGTCTTTGGATATGCCTGCTAGGGCCTCTGTTTCACTTTGCTGAAAATTCAAAACAACTGGCAAGAGCTATATGAAGGGCTATGTAGAGGAGAATTTTAAAACCACTTCAGAGTTCAGCAGGAAACGGTGCTGGGATTTGACTGACCTTATCCGTCAGGGACATAAGAAAGTCAAGTAACCAGCATTTCCTTACATCTTCTCCAGTGGCACAGTTGGCACATAGATTTGCCCTCACTTGAAAACCTGAACTGGGCCAGGCGTGGTGGGTCACAGCTATAATCCCAGCACTTTGGGAGGCTGAGGCGGGTGGATCATCTGAGGTCAGGAGTTTGAGACCAGCCTGGCCAACATAGCGAAACTGTCTCTACTAAAAATACAATGTCATCCCAGCTACTCAGGAAGCTGAGGCAGGAGAATTGCTTGAACCCAGGAGGCGGAGGTTGCAGTGAGCCAAGATCGCACACTGCACTCCATCCTGGGCGAGAGCAAGACTCCATCTCAAAAACAAACAAACATACTGATTGGTAGTGTCTTCTTGGAGGAAAGAATTAAGAAGAATTCAGAAACCACATTCAGGCCAGGCGTGCTGGCTCATGCCTGTAATCCCAGTACTTTGGGAGGCCGAGGTGGGAGGACTGTTTGAGCTCAGGAGTTCAAGCCCAGCCTAGGCAACATAGTGAGATCTTGTCTCTAAAAGAAATTTAAAAATTAGCTAGTCATGGTGGCTTGCACCTGTGGTCCCAGGTACTCAGGATGGTGAGACAGGAGGATCACTTGAGCCCAGGAGGTGGAGGTTGCAGTGAGCCATGATGGCACCACTGTACTCCAGCCTGGGCAACACAGGGAGACCCTGTCTAACACACACAAAAAGAAGGAGAAGGAGAAGAAGCTGGGCACGGTGGCTCATGCCTGTAATCTCAGCACTTTGGGAGACCAAGGAGGGTGGGTAGCCAGAGGTCAGGAGTTTGAGACCATCCTTGCCAAACATGGTGAAATCTCGTCTCTACTAAAAATACAAAAATTAGCCAGGCGGGGTGGTGGGCGATTGTAATCCCAGCTATTTGGAAGGCTGAGGCAGGAGAATCGCTTGAACCCGGGAGGCGGAGATTGCAGTGAGCTGAGATCGCACCACTGCACTCCAGCCTGGGTGACAGAGTGAGACTGTCTCGAAAAGAAAGGAAAAGGAAAAGGAAATGAAAGGAAAAGGAAAAGGAAAGGAAAGGAAAGGAAAAAAAGGAAAGGAAAGGGAAAAGGAAAGAAAAAGAAAATAAATCACAGTTTTCAGTAGGAAAGATCACTGTGATTGATTAGCAATGTCTGCTGTAGCCACAGAACTAGAAACAGCCAGCAGGTACACATTATCTCAGCTATCCCAGACTCAAGCTCCAGTATCTTAATTGTTCCCAAATACTGGCTACTACTGTGTGCCAGGCACTGTGCAAAGCACTCTACATGCAAGTTTTCTGTTCTTATTCATAACAATCCTAAAAAGAGAAGTTTTCCTCCCCCATTTCACCCCCACTTAATACATGAGGAAACTGAGATATTTTAAAAATTGCCAAAGATCATGCAGCATATAAATGGTGGTGGAACGGATTTGCATATGAGTTTTTCTGATCCAGAGTGTGCATTTCCAACTTCCACTGCCAACCAAGAACGGTGCCAGCTCTAACATTTCCCAGCTGTGCGTCCTCAGATAGACTACTTAGTGCTTCTGAGCCTCTGCTCCATTTTGCTCCAAATTACAGTCACATTGGCCTGGGGTACGAGCTAAAGTCATATGCTGAAAAGCATCTGGAATTGGTTAGTTATGTCTGTCACGGGCATGATCATGGGAATTAAAAAGCAGGCTTGTCACATCCATCATCTGTGCCTCATAATACACTTACATTATTTATTATTATTATTATTGTTAGAGACGAGGTCTCCCTCTATCACCCAGGCTGGGGTGCAGTGGTATGATCATGGCTCATTTCAACCTAAACCTCCAGGGCTGAAGTGATCCTTACACCTCAGCCTCCTGAGAAGCTGGGACTACAGGCATGTGCCACCATGCCTGGCTAATTTTATTTTATTTTTTTGTAGAGATGGGGTCTTGCTATGTTACCCATGCTGATCTCAAACTCCTGGCCTCAAGTGATCCTTCCACCTTAGTTTCCCAAAGTACTAAGAATTCAGTTGTAGCCAGGCACGGTGGCTCACACCTGTAATCCCAGCACTTTGGGAGGCTGAAGCAGGCAGATCATGAGGTCAGGAGTTTGAGATCAGCCTTGCTAACATGGGGAAACCCTGTCTCTATTAAAAATACAAAAAAATCAGCTGGGCAGGTGGAGGGTGCCTGTAATCCCAGCTTTGAGGGAGGCTGAGGCAGGAGAATTGCTTGGGAGGCAGAGGTTGCTGTGAGCCAGGACCGTGCCATTGCACTCCAGCATTGCACTCCAGTCTGGGCAACAGAGTGAGACTCCGTCTCAAAAAAAAAAAAAAAAATTTCAGTTGTGAGCCACCATGCCTGGCCTATTATTCTTTTATTTAAAGATGGGGTCTTGCTATGTTGCCCAGCCTGGAGTGCAGTGGTTATTCACAGGTGCAATCATAGTGCACTGTAGCCTGCAACTCCTGGACTCCAGCAATCCTCTCATCTCAGCTTCTCAAGTAGCTATGACTACAGGCATGTACCACTGCACGGGGCAATACTGTTATTTTAATGAGTGTTCCGTGACACTGAGCATCCACTGAGTGCCAGGCACTGTGTGAAATACTTCGAGGCATATTTTCAGTTAGCCTCCCAACAATCATAAAAGACTGAGAACACATTCTCCATTTTACAGGTGACAAAAGTGAATTCAGAGGCATTAGGTGGTATGAATTTCAGACTTCAGTCCTGGATCTGTTTGCGGAGCGGTTTTTTCATCGTTATGGCCAATGCCTTGTCTGGCTATGTTGCCCAGGCTGACCCTGAACTCTCAGGCTCAAGTGATTCTCCCACCTCAGCCTCTCCATTAGCTAGGACTACAAGTGCAATTCATCATGCCCAGCTAATTTTTTATTTTTTGTAGAGATGGGATCTTGCCATGTTGCCCAGGCTGTTCTCAAACTGCTGGTCTCAAGGGATCCTCCTGCCTCAGCCTTCCAAAGTGTTGGGAGTACAGGCGTGAGTCACTGCACCTGGTCACCATCTACTTTTTCTTTTTGAGACAGAGTCTTGCTCTGTCACCCAGGCTGGAGTGTAGTGGCACAGTCTTGGCTCACTGCAACCTCCACCTCCCAGGTTCAAGCGATTCTCCTGCCTCAGCCTCTGAAGTAGCTGGGACCACAGGTGCGCACCACCATGCACAGCTAATTTTTTGTATTTTTAGTAGAGACAGGGTTTCTCCATGTTAGCCAGGCTGATCTCCAACTCCTGACCTCAGGTGACCCGCCTGTCTTGGCCTCCCAAAGTGCTGGTATTAAAGGCATGAGCCACCACGCCTGGCCCATTTACTCTTATAAAACAGATGGCGCAGAAGGTCAGCTCCCCGGCATCTCCAATTTGCTGAGTTGCTCCTGGGAGGGCTGCCTGGAGGACTACTCTGAAGACACATCCGACCTCAAAAGGAACATGCATTGGGTTGATTAGCAATGTCTGCACGGCACCTGCTGTGATGCAGTAACGTGCACTGCACAGCTCTGCATTCCTGTCTCCTAACATTAATACTTAACTGATCGCGTAACCATGTATTGAGGTGCCTGTTGTGTGCCAGAAAAAATTCCTCATGTGAAACTTCCAGGCGGTTCTCCTGCCGTTGAACATGATGAGATTCCTTTCTCCATTTAATACACGAGGAAAGAGTCTCCACAAAGGGATAGGGTGACTGGGGAGGCTGAGACAGGAAGATCACTTGAGCCTAGGAGTTTGAGAGCAGCCTGGGCAACACAGTGAGATCTTGTTTCTAACAAAACATTTCCGAAAAAATTAGCTGAGTGTGGTGGTGCATGTCTGTAGTCCCAGCTACTTGGGAGGCTGAGGTGAGAGTATCAACTTGAGCCCAGAAGTTTGAGGATGCAGGGAGCATGATCATGCCACTACACTCCAGCCTGGGCGAGAGGGTGAGACCCTGACTCTTAAGGAAAAAAAAAAAAAAAAAAAAGGAAGGAATAGGAACAGGGTTGCACAGGCAGCAAATGGTGGAACAAGAATTCAGGCCAGGCACAGTGGCTTACGCCTGTAATCCCAACACTTTGGGAGGCCTAGGTGGGAGGATCAAGTGAGGTCAGGAGTTCGAGACCAGCCTGGCTGACAGGGTGAAATCTCATCTCTACTAAAAATACAAAAATTAGCCAGGTGTGGTGGTGGGTGCCTGTAATCTCAGCTACTCAGGAGGCTGAGGCAGGAGAATCACTTGAACCTGGGAGGTGGAGGTTGCAATGAGCTGAGATTTCACCACTGTGATCTAGCCCGGGCGACAGAGGGAGACTCTGCTTCAAAAAACTAAAAAAAAAAAAAAAAAAAAAAAAAAAAAGAATTTAGTTCCAGGGTTTGGACTTTAGAGCCCACACTCCTATAAAAGACCAGTAATATAATAACAAAATAATAACCGCAAAGCGAAGCTGAGTATCTGCTCTCTGCCATGGCCCTGGGCATCATGACATTTAAACCCACTCCATCGGTTGAGTCTATTAATTCAATTCAACAAATATTTACTGAGGGCTACACATGCCAGACTCCACCCTCCTCACGTTGTCCTCTGACAGTTAGGTCACCTCTCTATGCCTCTCTGTTCCTCCTTAAGGAAGGTATGGCACAGAGGTCTCACATGTATGGAGATGGATTCTGAATTTGCATCCTGGTTCATTAAGGGTTTTGTGGGGTTTTTCTTTTCCTTTTTTACTTTTGAGACAGGGTCTTGCTCTGTTGCCCAGTCTAGAGTGTAGCAGTGCGATCATGGCTCACTGAAGCCTTAACTTCCTTCTGCCTCAACCTCCCAAGTAGCTGGAACTATAGGCTTGCACCACCCAGCCGGCTAATTTTTCTCTTTTTCTGTAGAGGTGGGGTTTTGCCATGTTGCCCAGGCTGCGATCCTCCTCCCTTAGCCTCCCAAAGCGCTGAGATTACAGGTGTGAGCCACCATGCCTGGCCCTGGAGATGGATTCTGAATTCACATTTAAGCTCATTGAGGTAAGAGTTCTATGTTGAGTTGATGATATTTGCTATAAGAGCACAATAAGCAGTTGTCAGTACACAAGCAACTGCATCTGGATGTGCTAGATCCCTTTTTTTTTTTTTTTTTTTGAGATGGAGTCTTGCTCTGTTGCCCAGCCGGGAGTGCAATGGCATGATCTTGGCTCAGTGCAACCTCGGCCTCCCAGGTTCAAGCAATTCTCCCGCCTCAGTCAGGTAGCTGGGACCACAGGTGTGCACCATCACACCTAGCTAACTTTTTGTATTTGTAGTAGAGATGGGGTTTTGCCATATTGGCCAGGCTGTTCTCAAACTCCTGACCTCATGTGATCCACCCACCTTGGGCTCCCAAAGTGCTGGGATTACAGGCACGAGCCACCGCACTAGATCCCTATTTTTGAACTCCACTGAGCATGTGCCAAGTTTTCACTGACCTCCCACAACCACAGTGAACGGTAAGAAGGGTCTGCTCCATTTCTCAGATGGGGACACTGAGGGTTAGTCACAGGGACATATGACTTGTCCAGGGTGACAGGAAGAGGTGGAGGGGATAGTGTCAACATCTGACTCCTGATCCAATGACCCCAGAGCCGAAAGAGTTACCGGTTGACCCCCTCCCATGGTGTTCCCAACTTGAACGGAGTGAAGAGGTGACTGGGTGGGTGAGACCCGGGTTCTTGAGGCCCAGCCTGCTAATCTGGCCACCACCCCTTCTCCCTCCCATCTGTGCCAGAGCTTAGCAGGACCAGTGTCGCGTTTCCTCCGTGGCTGAGCCGGCTGAGCTGATAATGGGGATCAGATTGATGGAGGCCACACCCGCCCTGCCCCAGCCTGCAGTAAGTGCACAGCCTGGGATGGTGGCTACATGGGCATCAAAGGGACTTCGGCAACTGGCCCCAGACAGAGATGAGGGGGGTGGCAAAGAGGGCAGATCAAAGATGGAGGGTTAGGGAAAGTTCTCATTCTCTCCAGTGCTTCTTGTAAGTCTCCCAGACTTTTGGTTTCTCGCTGCCTCTTTCTTCCTCTGTTTCTCTCTCTTCTCCACTGTCCTGCCCTCTCCCTGAACCGTTCTGTGTCCTTGGCCTCATCACTCTCTCTTCCTCTTTTCCACCATTGCACATACATTTGACGTACGGGGTTTTGCAGTGAACACACCTGAGGCCACTTGTTTCTTAGAACTTCCTGTGTCTGACCCCCACGGCCCCCAGCTGCGCTCCCTGGCCCCAGTCACAGTGACAGATGCCTGGATACCGGCGACAATAGGGCATTGAGTGGCTATGCATGGTGAGGCTGGGCTACCACGTGGTGCTGACTGAGCCTCCTACTTCTGGGCCCTTCTTCAATGCAGGGTCCTTGTGGTCTTAATTTATCACCTCTCTTCCTCCCATCCTGTCCCCATGATACATCTCTGCCCAAGTGCTCGCTCACTGGAGAACCTAGGTCCTCAAGGCCCTTGTGTGACCTCTGACCACACCCTCTTTCCCTTTGTGCATTAGTTCCCTTTTTCAAATGAGAGAACCGATCAGAGGACGCCTAGGAGGTGCTGGACTGTTGCGGGAGTTCTGAGGTCCTCAGGAGGCCACACTCCAGTTCCCAGACCTGGGTGAGCAGCACGAGGCCCAGAGAGGGAAAGGAACTGGCCTGAGGTCACACAGCAGGTGAGCCAGGTCTCCGGGACCTCATTTCTCAGACCCAGGTGGGCGGGTCCCAGGGTCCAGGAGGGGAGAGGCCCAGGCATGGAGGGAGCGCCAATCATGCCCCCACCCCCACTGCTAGCCACGACTCGAAAAGGGGCCCGAAAGAGACACAGTGCACAGAGACACACACGCAGAGACGGAGAGATAGGAAGAGTGGAAGAGGGAGGCCCGGGCGCCGGGACCAGACAAAGGACGCGCGGCGGCGCGGGGAGCGGAGTCGCGCGGCAGGGGCGGGGGTGGAGCCGGGGTGGGGCTATAACTGGCCAGCCCCGCCCCCGGGATACGCCCGGGCTGCCGAGTGGGAATCCGAGGGCTCGGGCGAGGCCGGGCCCCCGGGGCCATGGGGGCGGGGCCTAGATGGGCGTGCCAGGGCGTGGCCAGGCAGGGCGTGGCCGGGCGGGAGGGGCCGCGCGCTCGGGAGCTGACCAGCTCCGTGGCTGCTGAAAGCACCGAGCGCGGGGCTAGCGGTGCGGGCCGGCAGGCGGGCGGGCCGCGCTCAAGGTCACCTCGCGGCCCAGAGCCTTGGCGAGGTGGGGAGCCTGGATCTGGCCTAGGGGGACTGTCTCGGCCTCCTACCCCATCTCCCGGGGGGCGGGGACCCGGGAGCCTGGAGGTGCCCCCCCAACCCGCGGGCCCTCCTCTCCCCTCCCCCTCCCCGCAGCCCGAGGCGCCCGCGCGAGGCTGCGGCCCGCGAAGAAGCGCTGAGAAACAAAGGGACGCTGCAGCGGCGGCGGCGGGCCCGCGGGGCCTCCGGGCGCGCCCCCTCCTCTCCCCTCCCCGCTTGCCGCAAGGTCGACGGGCTCGAGGACGAGACTCCCGCCTCCCGGGTGCGGCCGAGGCCCGGGGCGCGCGATCCGACGCCACCCGCTTTCCCAGGGCTCTCGGGGATGCCTTGTCGCTTTGGCTTGGCCCAGCACCAGTGATCGGGCCCTGCGTTTGCCTGGGCGGCCTGCGGGGTCTGGGCCTGGATGGAGGAAGCATCCTTAGCCGCCGCGGCCCCTCCCCCATCAGGCCTGCGGGAGAGGGGGCAATCCGGCCTCCAGGGCGGCGTCGGACGCCCCCCGAATCACAGCCAGGCTCCCTAAGGCCCCTCAGGCCAAGCTCTAAGCGCCCTCAGCACTCTGGGCGCGGCCCTGCCCACTCTCAGGCCCCGACGCTCGGTCCTACCCCCCCAACCCGGGCCTAGCTAGGCCTGGTCCTACCCCCCCCTCCGCCGCACCCGCCCAATCTCCGCGGAGCCTGGGCCCAACTCCTCCCCGTCCCGATTCCCTTTCGGCGACAGGGGAATACCTACAGTGACCATTCTTGTGTGCCCGGCGGGCGCGGTCCGTGTTGAGGGGGGCTCCGGGGGTCGTGCACTCCTAGGGGGGCGCCTGATGCTCACGCCGGGGTCCCGCCCGGGCGGCCTCTGGTGCGGCCGCTGCAGATGTGGCGATGAAGGCGGCGGCTCCCTCGAGGGCCAGGGACGGGCCCGAACCCGGGGATGCGCGCGCGGATGGCCGGGCCCCGGGGTGGCCTGCGGGCGGCAGGGGATGGAAAGAGGGAGCGGGCGCGGGGTTGAGGACGCCCCCTGCGCGGCCCCGCGGGGCCCGGGGAAGTTGCGCTTCCCGACAGAGATCGCGGCGCTCTGCCTTTCGCCGCCGCCCCTCGGTCGGCCCTGTCCGGTCCCGGGTGTTCAAGTCCTCTCCCCTCGCCCACCCTCCCTCCCTCCCTCCGGCCCGCGCTGCGCGCTCCGCGCTCTGGACCGCGCCGCCGCCGCCCCCAGCCCTTTATAGCAGCAGCTGCCAGCGCCGGCGTCGCTCATTGGCCGCGGCGACCGAGCTCCGCCTCCTCGCGGCTCCCGACGGCGCGGCAGGTGGAAGTGAGCGCGCGCTGGTAGGGACTCTGAATCCCCCAAAAAGCGCATCCTAGGTGCTTGGGTTGCCAGATTCGGGCCCTCCTTCCCTCGAGGCCCTTGTTTCCTACCTTGGCACCCCTTCTTGCGCTGGCTTTCGGGCCAGGAGACGGGCTCCCTTCCTCAGTCCAGCTCCTAGAGCTGGAGGAGCCAAGAGAACGAGGAGGTATTAGTGGCCTGAATATGCGACCTTCCAGAGGTGCTGTCAACCGGGGGGACTGGAAAGGGACCAGGAACCAATACTTTAGTAGGCAGAGGTCTGGGTCCCCAGATTTGGAGGCACGAGGTGTAGACCACCTCAAGACCACGGGGGAGGGTGGCTACTGTGGCCCTAGTCTTCTGCAGAAGGAGACAGGGACGCTGTTGGTTTTGAGTGATCTGGGTCCTTCTAGGGTTCAAAAGGTAAGGACTAGCACTCCCCAGTGCAAGGGAACTCCGCACTGCTCCGAAGGGGGTGAAAAGGTTTGGGGCTCAGTGTTCTGGACAATCATCGCTGGAGCCATGCAGCTCCGGGAAACCACGGATCCTTCTTGGACCCCACAAAACTGGGGTGGGTGGATCTGCCACATAAATGTCCTGGCTTTCTGGGCTCCTGATTGGTCCTCCTGACAGTGGAGTCATGCTCGCTCTCTGCTAGGGGAAACCTGGCCTCTCTCTAAGGCGTTGGGGCTGGCGCAGCCTCCTTTGGTGCGCGGGCGCAGGTGCATGTTTACGTCGGGGCACGGGAACTAGCACACATTGGGGCGGGGTCGCCGGGGCGTGAGGCTTCAGCACCACAGACAGCAATCCGACAGTTCGGTCGAGGGCGCTGCCAGCAAGGTAGCCCGGACCCCCTAACTGGAGAGTGGCAGTCCCCACCCTATCGTCGTTCCTGCACGCCCTTTAGGCTCCAGACTGTCAGAGAGCGCCACCAGCGAGGAGAGCCTAATTTGCCCAATCAGGGGCGGCCCTTGAGATAACCAATTACTGGAAGATGCCCTAGAGATCAAGCCAATGGGAGCGCGCGCACCAGAGGATGCTGCCGCGCCTGGGGAGGGCAGGCCAATCGCTGTGACCCGCGCAATAGGGGCGGTGGCGGTGCGGGTCCCCGAGTGGCCCCTCATGGGCTCGCCGGGGCGACCTGACTGCGGACGCTAGGGGCCCCAACCGATGGTTTGTTCCCCACCCCATGCTCCTCCCGGTTTCCGTCATCGGAAGCTGTGCTAGAAGGGGGGCTGCTCCTGGGCGCGCGGACCCCGCTGCGGTTCCCATGGAAACCTGCCGGCTCCGGCTGTGCGGGGAGAGTGGAGGGGACCTGCCTCAGCTGGGAGGGAGCTCGCGGGGGCGGCCCCAGCGGCCGGACTCGCTCATCCTCGCCGATTCTTCTGTCCCCGGCTGGGGTAGCCCCCCGGTCCGCAGCAGAAACTGAGGCGTAGCTGGGGCCCCGCCCCATCCCCCGAGCTGGTGAGGAGCCGGCGGGGCCAATCTGCGCGTGGCGCCACAGGGCTCCCCTGGGCACGTGCCTGAGCTCGCGGCTGCGGTCCCCAGGGTCACGTGGCTGCGGCCACCGGAGCCTACGCGCCTCGCACGCCACCTAGCGGACGCGCCTCGATCCCCGCCCCTCTCTCTAGCGGCCCGCAGGAGGCGGCGGCCTCAGCATCCTCCTCCGGGAAATGGGGCCAGGGCAGCCGCCGCCAACTCCCCTTCCCCCCGCGGCTTCCTGTTTTAGGAACACGCCGAGCTGGTTCTACCTCGGGGCTTTGGCACTGGCTGTTCCTCTGGCCTGAGAATTTCCTCCCCCAGCTTTCTTCAAGGATAGATCTTTGTCATTCTGGCCTATGCGCAAATGCCACCTCCTCAAAGGCCCTCCCTGACCACCGACCTAAACAGCATCCCCAGAAAACAACGCATCACTCTCTCTTTTGCATGGTGCTTGTCGCTAGCTGCAGATGTTTCTCATTTTAGGGGTTTACTGAACACCTCCCCATCTCATCCCGGAAGCTCACTGAAGGTGGGACATGGGTGCTCCATAAAAGAGGAGGAGTGGGCATTAGGGTCCTGAGTTCTGGGAGATGCCCAGAGACCCCAGACCCCCAAGTCCCACCCCATCCTGTGGGAGCAGGGGCTGTGCGGGGCTGCCGGGCCCAGGGACATCCCTCGTTTCCGGCCTCGCTCAGGAAGGGATCAAGTAGGCTGGAGACAGAGAGGGACCTGGCACCCCAAATCATTCAGGCCTAGGGGAAGGGCATCTCCCTTCTCGCTCTTTAATCTCACTCTGCTCTCTTGACAGTTCCAGTAATGCAGCCCCAGGTACCAGCTCCGAAAAGGATGCGGTGGGGCGGGGTGGGGAACCTGCCCAGGGGGCCCAGCCCTGGGGCGGGGCGGGGGCGCCTCCTTCCGGCCCGCGGTCCGGGCGGCCCTCGCAGCTGTCCAGGCCACAGCAAGCCCGGGAGTGGTGTCCGAGCGGACGAATAAATAGGGGTGGTCAGTCGTCAGGTGGGTCAGGTGGGCTTGTGATCTGGGTGGCTTTTGAGCGTGTGGAACTTGACGCTGTCCAGCTTCTCAAAGCGCTTCCCGCAGCGATCACACGTGAAGTTATACTGCACCTCCGCAGTGTGCTTCTTCATGTGCCAGTTGAGGGACGCCCGCTGCCGGCACTGGTAGCCACAGATCTCGCACCTGCCAGGAGCCCGTGGTGGCACGGGGCGGGATCAGAGTGGGCGGGGCGGGGCCCTACAAGGCCGAGCGCAGGTGGAACTGGGCCCAGGCACTGTGTGGGGGCGAAGCCGCCCCTGGGACCTGCTGGGATCCCCTCCCCACCCAATCCTCTAGCGGCACGGGGCGGCCTGTCACTCACTGCAGGGGAGTCTCGCCGGTGTGCGTGCGCCGATGTACCTCCAGGTGGTTCTTCCTCTTGAAGGACTTGCCGCAGGTCTCGCAGGTGAATTCACGGACACCTGGGGGAGGTGGGGACCGAGGCTGAGGACGGTGGGCTATGGGGTGTCTCTGATGTGCTGCAGACTGTGATGCTAGAAGGAGCATCGGGCTGTATCCTTGGATCTCCCAGGACTGCAGGTGCAGGCCGACCGAACCCTACGTCCTTCCCACGCAATTGCCCAGAAACGCAATCAAGCAGAGCTGAGATCGAACTTGGGTCCCTGAGGGGCATAGGGTGCAAACTGCCAAGCCAACATGGGTTTGAATTTGTCGTGTGTGTGTGTGTGTGTGTGTATTTTGAGATGGAGTTTCGTTCTTGTTGCCCTGGCTGGAGTGCAATGGCCCAGTCTCGGCAACCTCTGCCTCCCGGGTTCAAGCCATTCTTCTGCCTCAGCTTCCCGAGTAGCTGGGATTACAGGCGTGTGCCACCCACCATGCCCAACTAATTTTGCATATTTAGTAGAGACGGGGTTTCTCCACGTTGGTCAGGCTGGTCTCGAATTCCTGACCTCAGGTGATCTGCCCGCCTCGGCCCCCAAAGGGCTGGGATTACCACCGTGCCCAGTCTTGTCCTCGATATTTGAACTTTGGGTGATTTTGCATAAAAAAGAAATCTTCTGCCCAGCGGCTCACACCTATAATCCCAGCACTTTAGGAGGCCAAGGAGGGCAGATTGCCTGAGGTCAGGAGTTGGAGACCAGCCTGGCTAACATGGCGAAACCCCGTCTCTACTAAAAAAAATATACAAAAATTGACTGGTGTGGTGGTGGGCGCTGTAATCCCAGATACTTGGGAGGCTGGGGCAGAAGAATTGCTTGAACCTGGGAGACAGAGGCTGCAGTGAGCCGAGATCAGATTCCCGCCTGGGCAACAGAGTAAGACTCCATTGCAAAAAATAACCATATACACATAAAGAAAAAAAACCCCCAAACTTCTGATCTCCTGTGATATCAGCAGCTCTGGCCCTCAGCGCCATGCCCTATCGCTGGACACAGGCACCATGGCTCTCCACTGGGTCCCTAGCCCAGGCAAAAGACCTGCATCTCTGCTGCAAGTGGAAACAGAAGCCCAGTCCCAAGCCAGCTGCTCCTCTCTGCCCAGCTCTCCTTCTTGCTGCTGCTTGGGTGGGTACTGGTCTGGCCTGTGGCCCCAGGTGCTATTATAGGTTCCAATCTGGAAGAGCAGTGGCGGTGTCAGCTGCTCCCTAAGTCTTGCATGAGACCTGCTCACGAGCATGGGGTTGTGGGAATAGGAGGGAAGAAGGCCAGCCCCACCCAATTCCTGTGATTGATTGGTAACAGTCCCTGTCGCTGTGGCTCACATAGTTACAGCTTACTGAGGACAGGGAGGAAGCTCCTGGGGTGTAGCCCTGTGCCTGGAGACCCAGCACTGGGCTTTGACCCGCCAGCCCTGGCCCAGGCTCCCAGCCCCATGTCCCTGTGTCCCCTGCTCATGCAGCCAGCTGGCCCAGGGCCTGACCTGAATGGATGATCATGTGCCGCCGCAGGTGGTTGGATAAATAGAACTTCTTGCCACAGCCAGGATGAGGGCACACTTTGGTCTTTCCTTTCCGATGCACAAGATTGACGTGGTTCTGGGGACGAGACGGGCAGGAGTGGGTCCCACAGGCCCACGGAAGGGGCTCTGGGAGGTGGGGAGAGATGAGGGCAGCTGGAAGGCAGGCTGGGGCTGGCCTCCCCAGGAGAAGGCGAAGAGGGGTACCCTTGCCCAGCTCAGAGATTCCCAGGGGCACAACTGGGGTTAAAAGGCAGCTTTTCTTTTTTATTTTTTGAGATGGAGCGTTGCTCTGTCGCCCAGTCTGGAGTGCAGTGGTGCAATCTCGGCGCACTGTAAGCTCTACCTCCCAGTTTCATGCCATTCTCCTGCCTCAGCCTCCCGAGTAGCTGGGACTACAGGCACCTATCACCACACCGGCTAATTTTTTCTTTTTGTATTTTTCAGTAGAGACGGGGTTTCACTGTGTTAGCCAGGATGGTCTCGATCTCCTGACCTCGTGATCTGCCCGCCTCAGCCTCCCAAAGTGCTGGGATTACAGGTGTGAGCCACCATGCCCGGCCAAGGGCAGTTTTATTGAACACCTACTATATGCCAGGCTCTGGACTGGGGTATCTGTCAACTCTGTGAAGGGCCCAGCTATTAGCCCAATTAATCGATGGGGAAACTGAGGTTCAAGGCTCAGTGGTTTGGCCAGGGTCTTACAGGTGGCCAGTGGCAGGACTGGGATTGGATTTGAGGGCTGTCAGCCCCCATGGGCCTGGAACAGGCAGCCCCAGTTGATTCATTCCTTTATTCTTTCCCTGTTTAATTTACTAGAGCAACCCTGGCTCCAGCTTGCAGGCCTGGCTTGCACTAGGTGCTTAACACATGCTCAATCAAAGCATGGCATGGCACATTCAAAGGCCTCTTGTTGCATCCTCCCACGCCAGGTGTGGGGTGTGACAAGTCCCTGTCTTTGCCTTCAGAGGCACCTCGTCAAATTCCAAGGGGCAAACTAGAGGTAGGACACCCTGGTGGTGCCATGGCCTGGGCCTTGTGGGCCTGGCCCAGGCTGCTCCGGGTGGCGGCCTCACCTGGAAGCTGCTGAGGGCCACGTAGACTTGGCTGCAGCCCTCGTATGGGCAGTGGAACATCTCCAGCAGGCCGTCAGCGTCCATCACCCGCGACCGCTTGCTCCGCCGCCTCCTGGAGGGGAAGGGGCCATGACATCAGGGCTCCCACACCAGGCAGGCTGGGGGACTGCGGGCCGCTCCTAGCCCTCGCCCTCACCCTTGCCCACCCCGGCACCCACTTTTCGGGCTCCTTGGGGATTTCGTAGATGATGGCTGACATATCGCTGCCGTCCAGCTCCTCCCCGTCTGCCTCTGCCTCGGGCTCTGCGCTTTCAGGCACCGTCGTTGCCAGTTCCGGGGCTACTGGCTCCTCCTTCTCCTCCTTCTTGAGCAAGCATAGATCCTCCTTCTCTACGGGGTGGACACAGGGTGGTGTCCGCAGGGGACGAAGGCTGCCAAGGTGCCCACTTCGAGGGCCACTCCTCACCCGGCCCCTCCCAGGCCCAACCACCCCTGGCCAGAGGCCATGGCAGCTCCCCCAGACCTTTCTTGGTCTCGATGCCTGCTACTGCAGTGGCGTCCGTGGTGCTAGGCTGGCTACCCTCGGGCTCTGTCTGGGTGTAGGCCGCCACACCCTCCATCATGGCACAGGGCCCCTCCTCGCCCAGGCCACCGCCGGGGGCACCGCTGCCCGCTGCCATGTTGAGGTGAATGCCCTCAGCCGTGAGAGCGTCGTAGCCAGGGCCCGCGATGATGATCACCTGTGAGCCGGGCACCATGCCTGGCATGGGGCAGCTGGCCACCACCTCACCCAGGGCCTCCTGCGGCACGTTCTCAAAGAGGGCGCCGGGGCCCGCACCCACTTGCACAGGCACCGGCACGCACACCACCGTCTCCAGGGCTTCGGGCCCACTGCCTGCCGGGTTGGGGCACAGCGGGGTACCCTGCTCAGCCAGGCTCTCCACATGGTGGACGTCAAAGGGGATGTGCACGCCCTCCTGAGTGATGAGCCCGCTGCTGCCCACCGGGCTGGTGGGCGTCACCGCCGCTGCCGCTGCTGCAGCCTTGACTGGCTGGCCTTCAGGGGGCTCCTCAGAGTCAGAGCCAGAGCCAGAGCTGGACGAGTCGGAGCTGCCGGCCACCAGCCCATTGCCCACTGTGGGGACAGAAGAAAGGGAATGGTTATGATAGCTGCAGCCACTGGTATTTGTTTATTTAGTTTTTATTTTATTTTTCTCTTTTCTTTCTTTTTTTTTTGAGACAGAGTCTTACTCTGTCGCACAGGCTGGAATGCAGTGGTGCAATCTCAGCTCACTGCAACCTTGGCATCCCAGTTCTAGTGATTCTCCTGCCTCAGCCTCCCAAGTAGTTGGGACTACAGGCGTGCGCCACCACACCTGGCTAATTTTTGTATTTTTTGTAGAGACGGAGTTTCACCATTTTGGCCAGGCTGGTCTTGAACTCCTGACCTCAAGTCGTCCGCCCACCTCAACCTCCCAAAGTGATGGAATGACAGTCGTGAGCCACCGTGCCTGGCTGAATTTTTATTTTTTTCTGTTTTGAGATGGAGTCTCGCTCTGCCACCCAGGCTGGAGTGTAGTGGCACAATCTTGGCTCACTGAAAGCTCTACCTCCCAGGTTCACGCCATTCTCTTGCCTCAGCCTCCCGAGTAGCTGGGACTATAGGCGACTGCCCCCAAGCCTGGCTAATTTTTTGTATTTTTAGTAGAGATGCGGTTTCACCTGTTAGCTGGGATGGTCTCGATCTCCTGACCTTGTGATTCGCCCACCTCGGCCTCCCAAAGTGCTGGGATTACAGGCGTGAGCCACTGAGCCCGGCCTGAATTTTTCTTTCCTTTTTTTTTTTTTTTGAGACAGAGTTTTGTTCTGTCACCCAGGTTGAGTGCAATGGCATGATCTTGGCTCACTGCAACCTCTGCCTCCTGGGTTCAAGTGATTCTCCCACCTCAGCCTCCCAAGTAGCTGGGATTACAGGCACGCACCACCACACCTGCCTAATTTTTGTATTTTTGGTAGAGACGGGATTCCCCATTTTGGCCAGGCTGGTCTCGAACTTCTGACTGCAGGTGATCCGCCCACCTGGACCTCCCAAAGTGCTGGAATTACAGACATGAGACACCTCGTGTGGCCCCGATTCTTCCAAGTAGAGATCAGGTCTTGTTACACTACCCAGGCTGGCCCTGAACTCCTGGGGTCCAGTGATTCTCCCACCTTAGCCTCCCAAAGTGTTGGGATTACAGGTGTAAGCCACATGCCCGGCCAGCGGTTGGTATTTGTTGCGGGCTCTTCAGGGGCTGGACAGTAACCCTCTCACTGTCTAAAACAGCAATCACTTCTCAATCCCCACTGTCCCGAACTGTTCCAAGATGACTGACCCAGCTGACTACCCCTACTCCAGGGCACACTCCTCTCTCAGCCCTCAGACCCACACTCTGGTGTCTTGGGCCCTTCCTGTGGCTCCTTCCAAGTTTATTTGGTTCTTGCAGGCCTGGAAGGCTCGGCCCGGGGCCTCTCCTCAGTGCTCACCTTACCCCCAGGCTTGCCCAGGTTGATGGGGTTAAAGGCCACCCTCCGATTCTTGATGCCAACTGAATGTCCAATAATTCAATCCAATCTGACATTATCTTCCTGGAGTGGGCGTCAAATCCTCCAAGTTAAAGGCTCAGTCCCACAAGACCGCCTGACTTCAGATGTCAGCTGCAAGTCCTGGGCTACCCTGTATGTCTGACCAATGGGCTATAAATGGGGGGTTTCTATGACTCTATCCTCAGGTTTGATAATTTGTTAGAACAACTCACAGAACTCAGAAAATGGCTCTACCTATGACTGCAGCTTTATTATAAAGGATTCAACTCAGCGACAGCCAAAGGGAAGAGAGGCACAGGGCAAGATATTAGGGGGATGGTGAGTGCTTCCATGCCCTCTCCGGGGGCACCACCGTCCCAGCCTCTCAATGTGTTCACCAATCTGGAACTGTTCAAGAGGGTTTTTGTTGTTGTTGTTTGTTTTTTTTGAGACAGAGCCTTGCTCTGTTGTGTAAGCTGTAGTGAAGTGGTGCAATCTCGGCTCACTGCAGCCTCTGCCTCCCGAGTTTAAGTGATTCTCCTGCCTCAGCCTCCAGAGTAGCTGGGACCATAGGCATGCGCCACCACACCAGGCTAATTTTTTTTTTTTGTATTTTTAGCAGAGACGGTGTTTTATCATGTTGGCCAGGCTGGTCTGGAACTCCTGACCTCAGGTGATCTGCCTGCCTCGGCCTCCCAAAGTGCTGGGATTAGAGGCATGAGCCACCGCGCCTGGCTAAGTATGTATTCTTATTATCACTACAACCACCCAGGGCCTGGTGACTCCATGTGCAGCTTCTGCCTAGACCTCCATGTCGAGCTCCAGATTCTTCCATCTCACTGGCCCCCTAAGAGGGTCTCACAGGCATCTCAAACTCAGATCTGCAACACTGAGCTCTGTATCTTCCCTCCCACAAGGCCTGCATTGCTCACGGGTGTCCATGACTCAGCGGATGGCAGCTCAGTCTCTCCAGTGGCTCAGGCCAAAGTCCTGGGGCTCTTCTTGACTTCTCTCTCACACCCACTTCCAATCTGTCAGCAAAACCTGTTGGTGCTGCATCCAAACTACATCCACCTGCAGCCTGACTGCTTCTCCCACTTCCCCTGCAGATGCTAGTCGTGACCCCACCAGCCTCCTGCCAGGGCCAGGGCAGTCCCTTCTGTTGGGTCCCCGGCTCCTGAGAACCTGCTCTTTACCTCCTGTGAAAAAGGCAGGTTAGCTGCTCACTAAATCCCTCTGTTCCTGGCACCAGCACTGACTACACTTCCCAGCATCCCTTGCGGGTAGGTGTGGCCGTGTGGCTGAGACCCAGCCAATGGAATGCAAGTGAACAGGTGCTCCCAAGGTTGAGCCTCCACTTTTCTCCCCACCTGCCAGCCAGGATCCAGAAGGAGGCTGGAGCCATAGGAAGGAAAGAACCTGGGTCCACGGATGAAAGGCAGTCTGCAGGATGGAAGCACCAGGCTTTGTGTGTGGGAAACAAACTACTGTGCCAGGTCATAAGAGCGGGGGTGTGTCTGTTTCAGGAGGTGTTCCATCACTTTCTGCCCTCGCCTCCTCTCCTAATGTCCTTGGAGACACTAGATAAGTTCCTGTCTCAAGGCCTTTGCACCTGCCATTCCCTCGGCTTGAATCTTCTTTTTTTTTTGAGATGGAGTCTTGCTCTGTCACCCAGGCTGGAGTGCAGTGGCGCAATCTCGGCTCACTGCAAGCTCTGCCTCCTGGGTTCATGCCATTCTCCTGCCTCAGCCTCAAAAGTAGCTGGGACCACAGGCGCCTACCACCACGCCCGGCTAATTTTTTTTATTTTTAGTAAAGACGGGGTTTTACCGCATTAGCCAGGATGGCCTCGATCTCCTGACCTCGTGATCCGCCTGCCTCGGCCTCTCAAACTGCTGGGATTGCAGACGTGAGCCACTGCGCCTGGCCGGCTTGAATCCTCTTCTGTCTGACATCTGAGAGGGCTCCTCCCTCCCCTCCATCAGACCCTTCATTAAAGGGTATTTTTTCCGGGGGAATTTCCTGACCATTCTGCCTCAAATAGTTCCTTTTTCCCTCCTTTATTTTTTCCCAAAGCACGTACCACCTTACAGTGCACTCTATATTTTATTTTATTTTTGAGATGGAGTTTCACTCTTGTCACCAGGCTGGAGTGCAATGGTGCAATCTCAGCTCACTGCAACCTCCACCTCCCTGGTTCAAGTGATTCTCCTGCCTCAGTCTCTTGAGTAGCTGGGATTACAGGCATGCCTGACCATGCCCCGCCAATTTTTACATTTTTAGTAGAGACGATGTTTCACCATATTGGACAGGCTGGTCTCAAACTCCTGACCTCAAGTGATCCACTCGCCTCAGCCTCCCAAAGTGCTGGGATTACAGGTGTGAGCCACCACCCCCGGCCTATATTGTAATTAATTTATTTTTTCTTGAGACAGTGTCTCCCTCTGTCACCTAGGCTGGAATGCAGTGGCACAGTCATAGCTCATTGCAGCCTCGGGCTCCTAGGCTCAAGCGATCCTCCTGCTTCAGCCTCCTAAAGCACTGGGAGAGGTGCACCACCATGCCCAGCTAACTTTTTTATTTATTGCTAGAGATGGGGTCTCACTATGTTGCCCAGGCTGTTCTCTAAGTCCTGGCCTCAAGCAATCCTAACTTGGCTTCCCAAAGCACTGCGATTACAGGCTTGAGCCACTGTGCCTGGCCTATGCTCTATATTTTTATTGGTTTATCCTGCTTACAATCTGCTTCCCCTCAAGAATGTAAACTCTGTAAGGCTGTGGGGTCCCTGTGCAGAGCCCGCCGTGCTGAGAAGGTTGCCTGGTGCGCAGTGAGGGTTCGTTCCAATAAATGAATGAATCTTCATTCCCCGATCTTGGCTTATTGCAGCCTCTGCCTCCCGGGTTCAAGTGATTTTCATGCTTCTGCCTCCCAAGTAGCTGGAAGTACAGGCATGCACCACCACACCTGTCTAATTTTTTGTATTTTTAGTAGAGACTGGGTTTTGCCATGTTGCCCAGGCTGGTCTTGAACTTCTAGCCTCAAGTGATCCACCTGCCTTGGCCTCCCAAAGTGCTGGGCTGGCATTACAGGTGTGAGCCACTGTACCTGGCCCTTGGGAGTGTTTTGGTTGTTTTTGTTTGTTTGTTTTAGACAGAGTCTTGCTCTGTTGCCTAGGCTGGAATGCAGTGGCATGATCTTGGCTCACTGCAACCTCCGCCTCCTGGGTTTCAGTGATTCTTCTGCCTCACCCTCCCAAGTAGCTAGGACTGCAGGCTTGCGCCACCATGCCCAGCTCATTTGTGTATTTTTAGTAGAAATGGGGTTTCACCATGTTGGCCAGGCTGGTCTTGATCTCCTGGGCTCAAGTGATCCACCTGCCCGGCCTCCCAAAGTGCTGAGATTGGCTGGGTGTGGTGGCTCACGCCTGTAATCCCAGCACTTTGGGAGGCCAAGGCAGGCATATCACAAGGTCAAGAGATCGAGACCATCCTGGCCAACGTGGTGAAACCCTGCCTCTACTAAAAATACAAAAATTACCTGGGAGTGGTGGCGCATGCCTGTAGTCCCAGCTACTCAGGAGGCTGAGGCAGGAGAATCGCTTGAACCTGGGAGGCGGAGCTTGCAGTGAGCCGAGATTGCCCCATTGCACTCCAGCCTGGGCAACAGAGTGAGACTTTGTCTCAAAAACAAAACAAAACAAAACCAAAGTGCTGAGATTACAGGTGTGAGCCACTGCGCCCAGCCTTTGTTTTGGGTCTTTAGTGAGTAAATATGTATAAGGGCTTAGGACAGCAGGAGACTCAAAGTAGGCACTCTGTAAGTTTCCTATTATCTCAGTGCCATTCAGGGCAGTGAGATGCCCACTCTTGATGGACCTGGGGTGGCAGCAGGGTTGGGGATAAGGAGGATCAGCCCCTCTTTTTAAATCATTTTCCCTTGTCCTGTATTCTGCAGGGTGGGCAAACCCCCGGCACCATCCTGAAGGAGGGGGCAGTTGCTTAATGAGCGGAGGGAAGGGCCAGAACAAGCGTCTGGGTCCACCTGACTGCAGCGTCTGCTAAGTCTGGCTGACCCCAGACTTCTCCCCAGGTAATGACAGCACCAACGGAAATAGCCATGGGCAAGGCACAGTGGCATATGCCTGTAATCCCAGCACTTTGGGAGGCCAAGGTAGGAAGATTACTAGATCCCAGGAGTTTGAGACCAGCCTGGGCAACACAATGAGATCCCGTCTCTACAAAAAATTTAAAAATTAGCTGGCTGTGGTGGTGTGTGCCTGTGTTACCAGCTACTCAGGAGGCCAGGGTGGGAGGATCACTTGAGCCCAGGAGTTGGAGGCTGCAGTGAGCTATGATTGCACCACTGCACTCCAGCCTGGGCAACAGAGTGAGACCCTGTCTCTAAAAAAGTAAATAAAAATAAAAAATTAGCCAGGTACAGTGGCTCACACCAGTAATCCCAGCACTAAGGGAGGCCAAGGCAGGGGGATCACTTGAGGCCGGGAGTTCAAGACCAGCACTGCCAAAGCGGTGAAAATCCATCTCTACTAAAAATACAAAAATTAGCTGGGCATGGTGGCTGACGCCTGTAATCCCAGCTACTGGGGAGGCTGAGGTGAGAGAACTGCTTGAACCCGGGAGGCAGAGGTTGCAGTGAGCCAAGATCTCACCACTGCACTCCAGCTTGGGTGACAGAGAGAGACTCTGTCTCAAAAAAATAAAATAAAATAAGGCTGGGTACAGTGGCTCATGCCTGTAATCCCAGAACTTTGGGAGGCCAAGGTGGGTGGATCACCTGAGGTCAGGAGTCTGAGACCAGCCTGGCCAACATGGTGAAACCCCATGTCTACTAAAAATACAAAAATTAGCTGGGTGTGGTAGCAGGTGCCTGTAATCACAGCTACTCGGGAAGCTGAGGAAGGGGAATCGGTGGAACCTGAGGGTTGGAGGTTGCAGTGAGCCGAGATCATGCCATTGCACTCCAGCCTGGACGACAAGAGTGAGTTGGGGCATAAGTAAGCTGCTCTGGGCACCACCCACACCCCAGCCTGACCCATCACCAAATGGGTCAGTCAGACCACTCCTGGGGCTTGGGGTTCCTTGACTGCCAAGTGGGGCTGATAACAAGGCCATGCGGAAGATTCACGGTGGCTCTGGGCAGGGCCAGGAGTGGCATACAGTGAGGAGGGCAGTAAAAGGCAGAGGAGGGCGGAAGGCAGGTCCCAGATCATGGGACGGGGCAGCCGAGGGGCCACTGCACGCTGGGAGCCTGGCCAACACTTGGTGGGACGGTCGTTGGCGAGGGTGCCCACCCGGAACACCTCTCGCCCCCGGCTTCCCCTTGGCCAGCTGGGATGCCACCTGCTCCGAGATGCCAGCCAGCGCAGGCTCAGCCCCGGTGACTGCCCCACCCTCAGCCCTGACAGGACGCCTGGCAGTGTGCCCCACACTCCTTCTCCAGCCAATGCCAAACCCCTGAGGCTGCCGGCAGCCCCCTTACCACTCACCGGGGCCAACTGGGCCTCCCTCACTGAGTGCCTGCCCCATGGGATGGGAAGGAGAGAGGCAGGGACCGTGAGGGTGCGGATGGAGGAGGAGAAAGGGGACGGAAGGAAACAAGAGAAAGAGAGGGAAGGAGGATGAGACAAAGAAAATGAAAGATCAAGGAAGGAGACAGAGACAGCTCAAGGGAAGAGAAATGGGGAACAGGAGGGGAACAGAATGGAGGGGGAAGGCAAGAAGCGAAGCCTGGAAAGGCAGAAGGTGAGAGAATGCAACTGGGAGCCGGAGAAAATCAAAAAGGAGGTAGCGGCCAGCTTAGCCAGGGCTCAGGAGAGCATCACAGCCTATGGAGCCATAAGGCCTGGGTGGTTTAGGCGGCCGTTTCACCGTGGGGGCCGAGCCCTGCCCCAGCAGGCCTGCCCCCGCCCCAGCTGCCAAGCCAGGGCTCCTGGGCCCTCAGCCAGCCCTGCTCGGGACTGGCCTTGGGCACAGATGGGCAAACTGCTCCATCAAGAGGAACTGCCTCCCCGTTCGGGCTCTGTAAGGACTCAGAGGGTAAGGCCACGAAGGGCTCGGCCTGGCCCACCGTGTCCCTGCTCTGTCCCACTGCCAGAGCCAGAGCCACTGTGGCCACTATTCTGTTTGTGATGCTAGCCTAGGGCTAGTAAGAAGCCCCCAGACATGGGCGGCCCCCGATGTGCCCTCGCCCCACAGACCCACCTTTGTCACTGTCTGGGTCTGAGTCACTGAGGGGCTTCAGGGGCGAGTGCAGGTCCTGGAAGTAGCGGTGGCCAGCTTCGCACTGCCACACGGCCGTGGTGTACAGGCCGAAAGTGGGGTCTAGCTCCACCAGGTGCGGCTCGTACGGGCAGCGGTGCTTGTGGTCCTCATACCAGATCACCACGTTCTTCAGGCAGTTCACGTTGCGTCGCCGCCCTGTGGACACAGGGCCGAGGGGTGGGTGTAAGGGACGGGGCTCAGCCCATGGTGACATGGCTGCCTGAACCACCGGGGCCTTATGGGTCCCATGGGTTGGGAGGCCCTCCTGAGTGCCATCCAGGCCTGCACCCAGTTTAGAGGGGGAAACTGAGGCTCAGAGAGGAGAAGCACCCCCTGTAGGTAATGCGGACTGTTCTATTGGCCAAGTCATGTAAACAGTGGAGCCTGGCGCACAGTAGGTGCATAATAATTGTTAGCTGCTTATTATTGTTCTCATCTTCATCAAACGCCTAGACCAGTGCAATCCTCAGGCCCACGACTCCCAGGCTCCCACCCTAACGAGCCCCTGCAGCCACAAGAGGGCGCCTGTGAACACCCGAGTCAAGTCTGTTCCCTCCTCTGCTCAGAATCCACCATGAGGGCCAGGCGCAGTGACTCACACCTGCAATCCTAGCGCTTTGGGAGGCAGAGGTGGGTGGATCACTTAAGGCCAGGAGTTTGAAACCAGCCTGGCTAACATGGAGAAAACCTATCTTTACTAAAAATACGAAAATTAGCCAGGCATGGTGGTGCATGCCTTTCGTCCCAGCTACTTGGGAGGCTGAGGTAGGAGGATCACTTGAGCCCAGGAGGTAGAGGATACAGTGAGCCGAGGTTGCGACACTGCACTCCAGCCTGGGCGACAGAGCAAGACCACCTTCCTCAGGGTAAAAGCCAAAGTCTTCCCTTCGGCCCACAGGGCCCACTGTGACTTGTCACCTGGCCCTCACCCGCTTGGTGACTCCACTCCACTCCACTCCAGCCACACAGCCTCCTCGCTATTCCTGGAGGGGGCTAGGTGTGGCCCACTCAGGGCCTTGGCACGGGCTGTGCCTGCTTCCTCCAGATAACTGTCTTGCTCCCTCCCCACATCACTCAGGTCTCCCCCAAATGCACCCTCTCCGAGAGGCCGCTCCCTGCCCAGTCACTCTAGCCAATCTTAGCTTGCTGTCCGTTTTCTCCAGGTAGTACCTAGATGCCATCTGCGGCCATTTGTTTACATGTGCCCTGTCTGTCTCTCCCACCAGAATGTCAGCTGCTCAAGAGCAGGAACACTGCTGTTTTGTTCCTCCTGTACCCCCAGTGCCCCCACAGGGCCTGGTACACAGCAGGTGCTCCAGGAACATTTGCTGGATGAAAGAACACTGTATAAAGGGTGGGCATGGTGGAGCCGGACCGCCTGGGTTTGAATCCTAGCTCTGCCCCTTCCAAGCTGGGTAGCTCCGGGCAAGTGACTCAGCTTCTCTGAGTCCCAGGGGCCTCCTCTGGGCTGGGGAGAATGCCAGGCAGGAGGGAGGGAGTGAAGACATCTCCAGGACGCAGAACAAGGCTGGGCACACAGTGAGTGCTGGGAAATGGTATCTGACTCGTGTGATGGTCCTGGTCCCTCGGCCAAGCGCGAGGACAGCATGTCCCCCACTCCTGTGGGCCGGGAGATGAAGAGGGGCCCAGAAGAGGTGTTTGGGTCTAGGGAATGCGCCCAGACTCTCCAACCATGAGGGCAACAGAGTCATCACCCACAGCCGCCTCTCCAGCCCAGTCCTTTCCCTTCTCATTACGCTCCTCATCCCTTGAGGCTTCAGGGTGAAGGTCATGGCTCCCCCCCGCCTCTGGAGAATCCTAAGAAGGGGAGGGGCTCACTGCCACCAGCTGGCCTT
The DNA here is from genome assembly GCF_043159975.1 of Macaca nemestrina. Taxonomy (NCBI): domain Eukaryota; kingdom Metazoa; phylum Chordata; class Mammalia; order Primates; family Cercopithecidae; genus Macaca; species Macaca nemestrina. Next base: position 10,965,877 of record NC_092144.1, read on the forward strand.
CACCCTGCTGGACATGGCCTGCGACCCCTAGCTCCAGAGCTCAGAGCTGAGCAGACCCTGGCTGTTCAGACTCCCACCGACTGGTGGCCAGCAAGACAGGAGGGGCAAGCTCCAGACCTCCCCTCTAACCACCAGTGCCTGGCTCCCCCTGCCCTTAGGGCTCTGCACAAGCTGTTCCCTCTGCTTGGCTCTCCCCTGGCTGACTCCCATGCCGGGAGCAAGAGACTGAGGGAGCCAAGGACACTGCCTGAGACATGAGACACGCAGACCTGGGTTTGAAGTCTGGCTCTGCTGGTTCCAACTGTACTGCCCAGGGCAGCGACCTGGCCTCTCTGGGCCTTGATTTCCATATTCCCACCAGTCCCAACTCTCCCCACCTCCCCCAGGCTGAGCCTCCACTTACTTTTCTTCCGCTTTGGCTTTTTGGGGACCTGCTCCCAAGGCTTCCTGCAACAGAGAGAGGCAGTGAGAGTGAACGCAGGGCCAGCGCTGGGTCTGTCTGACCCGTAAGTAATTACAGTGACTAAAGCCACTGCTCATTGTGCACTGAAACGAAATCTCAACTTTTTTTTGTTTTTGAGATGGAGTCTCGCTCTGCTGCCCAGGCTGGAGTGCAGTGGTGAGATCTCAACTCATTGCAGCCTCTGCCTCCCAGGTTCCAGCGATTCTCCTGCCTAAGCCTCTCAAGTAGCTGGAATTACTATAGGTGCACGCCACCACACCCGGCTCATTTTTGTATTTTTAGTAGAGATGGGGTTTCACCATGTTGACAAGGTTGGTCTCGAACTCCTGACCTCAGGTGATCTGCCCACCTCCGCCTCCTAAAGTGCTGGTATTACTTTGGGAGTAATACCAAGGTATTACTTGGCTGGTGAGCGGCCACGCCTGGCCTGAACTTTTTTTTTTTTTTTGGAGGCAAGGTCTTGCTCTGTTACCCAGGCTGGAGTGCAGTGGCGCAATCTCAGTTCACTGCAATCTCCACCTCCCGGGTTCAAGCGATTCTCCTGCCTCAGCCTCCTGAGTAGCTGGGATTACAGGCTAATTTTTGTATTTTTAGTAGAGACAGGGTTTCACCATGTTGGTCAGGCTGGTCTTGAACTCCTGACCTTGTGATCTGCCTGCCTCAGCCTCCCAAAGTGCTGGGATTACAGGCGTGAGCCACCGCTTTTTGAAGGAGTCTAGCTCTATCACCCAGGCTGGAGTGCGGTTGTGCGATCTCGGCTCACTGCAGCCTCCGCCTCCCAGATTCAAGCGATTCTCGTGCTTCTAGAGTAGCTGGGATTACAGGCATGCACAACTATGCCCAGCTTGTGTGTGTGTGTGTGTGTGTGTGTGTGTGTGTGTGTGTGTGTGTGTGTAGCTGGGATTACAGGCATGCACCACTATGCCCAGCTAGTGTGTGTGTGTGTGTGTGTGTGTGTGTGTATGTGTGTCTGACCTCAGGTGATCCGCCCATCTCAGCCTCCAAAGTGTTGGGATTACAGGCATGAGCCACTGCGCCCAGCCCGGAATCTGAACTTTTATGTACCTGTCCCCAACTCCAGCACTCAGGCCCCTCGCTTGGACTCTCTCCCCTACTGCCACCAGCCCTGGGAGAGGCCTCTAGCATCATCACCACCTCAAGGAGCAGGAAAAACAGGCTTGGAGGGGTGAGGCCACCTACACCCTGGGTCCCACAGTCAGGGAGTAGAGAAGTAACAAAGTGGGTATGAAAAGTTGGTGTGGAAGCAGAATTCCAAGATGGCCCCCACAGTTCCCCTGGGATATATGCCCTGTATGATCCTCTTCCCCTGAGCAGGGCAGGCCTGTGAGTAGGACTGGATATCAAGCCTTGGTTAGGTGACTGTGAGTTAATCAAAAGGAAGCATATCTTGCAGGGCACAGTGGCTCAAACCTGTAGTCCCAACTACTTGAGAGGCTGAAAGTGGTCTTGGCCCACAGCCAGCAAGACAGTGGGTACTGTCTGGGTGTGGTGTCTCACACCTGTAATCCTAGCACTTTGGGAGGCTGAGGCAGGAGGACTGCTTGAAGCCAGGGGTTCAAGACCAGCCTGGGCAACATAGCAAGACCCCATCTCTATTTATACATTTAAAAAAAAAAAAAAAGTCCAGGCTCAGTGGCTCATGCCTGTAATTCTAGCACTTTAGGAGGCTAAGGCGGGTGGATCGCTTGAGGCCAGAAGTTGGAGACCAGTCTGGGAAGCATGGTGAAACCCTGTCTCCACAAAAAATACAGAAATTACCCAGGTGGTGGCATGCGCCTGTAGTCCCAGCTACTCAGGAGGTTGAGGCGGGAGGATCACCTGAGCCTGGGGAGGTCAAGGCTGCAGTGAGCCACGATCACGCCACTGCACTCCAGCCTGGGCAAGAGTAAAACCATGTCTCAAAAACAAAGAAACAAACAAAAACAAACAAAAAACGATCGTCATCATGGTACAGCCCTGTCACCTAATCATCAATAAGCAAACGGTACAATGATCATTATGATTATCAGTATCATCATAGAGCCCGGGTCCCCTGGCCTCCCTGCTGTGGCCCAGACCTGCTCTTGCCACAAACACACTGACAACCAGTCTAGTGTCTCTTACCAGCAAAACTGTCCACCCCGTCTGACTCCTGCCCAGCCCTGTACCAGTTCTCGGTACCATACCCATCTGGTTCCCAGGACTGCACCTTGGGGCTCTTCCATCCTTCCTGCCCCAGGCTCTGCCCCTGCCGCCGGCTCTGCTCTTCCAGGTCCCATCCCATGTGACTCTATCCCTTCCCACGCTCCACCCTCCCCTGCACATGGCCATACTGGCTGTGGAGACCCCCACCCAACCCAAAACCCAAGTCTGGCTCTGTCACCAAGGTTGGAGTGGAGTAGCGCTATCTCGGTTCACTGCAACCTCTGCCTCCTGGGTTCAAGTGATTCTCCTGACTCAGCCTCCTGAGTAGCTGGGATTACAGACGCCTGCCACCATGCCCAGTTAATTTTTGTATTTTTAGTAGAGATGGGATTTTGCCATGTTGGCCAGACTAGTCTTGAACTCCTGACCTCAAGTGATCTGCCCGCCTCAGCCTCCGAAAGTGCTGGGATTACAAGTGTAAGCCACCATGCCCGGCCCCAAACCCAAGTCCTAATGTCCACAGCCACCTCCACCCACTCACCGCTGGGAGTGTCACATTGCGGTGGGGACAGTCTTGGGTATCAGCCAGACCCAAGTTCAAGACTCAGCTATCAACTGCCTGTGTGACCTCAAGCAGGTCTTGTCCCCTCTGAGCCTCAGTCTCCCTGTCTGTGAAGTGGAAATAGTAGTAGTGCCTCCCACACAGGATCACCATGGGGAGCAAGCGAGGTCATGTGTAACCTGGTGAGCGCCACTTTCCAACCCCAATGCAGGGCTCTCTCCCTCAAACTGCCTACCTCTCCTGTCCACTTCTCCAACTTCTGCCACTTCTCTGTGACTCCCAGCAGAGGCCACTGGCACCAAGGACCACAGCTACTGGGGCTACTCAGGCCCTGGCTTTGCTGTTCCCTGCGGTTTCCTTTCAGTCTTCACTCAGTCATTCCCACCAGCATCTAGATGTGCCATGATTTCTCCCGTCTTGGATTAAAATCATTTTGATACACACCTTTCCCACCAGCCCCTTCCCCATATCTTTTTTTTTTCTTTTTGAGACAGGGTCTCGTGGTATTGCCCCAGCTGGAGTGCAGTGGCGCCATCAAAGCTTACTGAAGCCTCAACCTCCAGTGCTCAACTGATCCTCTTGCCTCAGCCTCCTGAGTAGCTGGGACTACAGGCATGCACCACCATACCCGGCTAACTTTTGTATTTTTTGTAGAGATCGGGTTTCGCCATGTTGCCCAAGCTGGTCTCAAACTCCTGGGCTCAGGTGATCCTCCTGCTTCAGTCTCCCGAAGTGCTGGGATTACAAGCGTGAGCTACCGCACCCAGCCTCCTTCCTCATTTCCCCCCTTTGCCACGGTCGTCTACACTCGCTGTCTCCATATCCTCTCCTCCGTCTCACTGGAACTCCTCCAGTCAGGGCTTTTCTCCATCACGTCACACACTCTCCCATCACGGTCACCAGTGACGGCCGCTTCACTTGGCCCAACAGCACTGGACGTGACAGACGCTTCCTTTGGCCTCCTGGGCACTGCCACTGCCCAGTGCTCCACTGGCACTGGGGCTGCTGCTTCTCCCTCACCTCTCTTACCAAGGAGAGCAAATGCCACACTCAGGCCTGTATTTTCTGTCTGAAAGTATCCCTTTAGTAATTTTTTTCTTTTGAGATGGAGCCTCGCTCTGCCGCCCAGGCTGGAGTGCGGTGGCGTGATCTCGGCTCACTGCAACCTCTGTCTCCCGGGTTCAAGCGATTCTCCTGCCTCAGCCTCCTGTGTAGCTGGGACTATAGGCATGTGCCACCAGGCCCAGTGAATTTTTGTATTTTTCGTAGAGACGGGGTTTCAATATGCTGGCCAGGCTGGTCTCGAACTCCTGACTTCATGGTCTGCCCACCTCAGTCTCCCAAAGTGCTGGGATTCAGGTGTGAGCCACTGTGCCTGGACTAATTTTATTTTATTTTTTGAGACAGAGTCTTGCTCTGTTGTCCAGGCTGGAGTGCAGTGGCGCCATCTCGGCTCACTGCAACCTCTGCCTCCAAGGTTTAAGCGATTCTCCTGCCTTAGTTTCCCAAGTAGCTGGGACTACAGGTGTGCACCACCACGCCCAGCTAATTTTTGTATTTTCAGTAGAGACAGGGTTTCAACATGATGGCCAGGCTGGTCTGCAACTCCTGACTTCTCAATCTGCCCACCTTGTCCTCCCAAAGTGCTGGGACTATAGGCGTGAGCCATTGCGCCTGGCCTATTTTTATTTTACTTTTTGAGACAGAATCTTGTTCTGTTGCCCAGGCTGGAGTGCAGTGGTACGATCTCAGCTCACTGCAACCTTCACCTCCCTGGTTCAAGCAATTCTCCTCCCTCAGCCTCCCAAGTACCTGGGATTACAGGTGTGCGCCACCGCACCCGGCTAATTTTTGTATTTTCAGTAGAGACAGGGTTTCACCCTATTGGTCAGACTGGTCTCAAACTCCTGACCTCAAGTGATCCACCTGCCTCGGCCTCCCAAAGTGCTAGGATTACAGGTGTGAGCTACCACGCCCCGTCCTTTTTTTTTTAAATTGTTGTCAGGAGTAGCGTGAACCTCCTTGGACTCATCATCAGCTTTACCAATTGTTAACTCTTGGCCAACCTTGTATCACAATGTGTACCCCATCCATTCTTCAAGCCACACACATCCTAGAGACAGTTCCTTCTAAAATATAAACCAGGCTGGGTGCGGTGGTGTGTGACTTGTATTCCCAGCTACTCTGGAGGCTGAGGTGGGAGGATCTCTTGATCCCAAGAGTTCAAGACCAGCCTGAGCAACACAGCAAGACTGCATCTCAGAAATAAATAAATAAATAAATAAATAAATAAATAAATAAATAAGGAAATAAAAGGCTGGGCACGGTGGCTCACGCCTGTAATCCCAGCACTTTGGGAGGCTGAAGCAGTCAGACCACTTGAGGTCAGGAGTTCGAGACCAGCCCGGCCAACATGGCGAAACCCTGTCTCTACTAAAAATACAAAAATTAGATAGGCATAGGGGCGCACACCTGTAGTCCCAGCTACTTGGGAGGCTGAGGCAGGAGAATTGCTTGAAACCAGGAGGCAGAGGTTGCAGTGAGCTGAGACTGTGCCACTGCACTCCAGCCTGGGTGACAGAGCAAGACTCCATCTCAAAAAATAATAATAAAAATAAGGGGGGGTGGGGGAAATAAAGGCAGACCATACCACTTCTTTCTCTGTACAAAATCTTGCACTTAAGAAAAGGCTCCCACCTCACTGGGAGGAAAAACTGGAGTCCTCTCCACAGCCCTGGATGACCTTCTCTGTCACCAGTCTGTCCTTGTCTTCCCTTCTCCCCCTCACTCATTGCAGTCCAGCCACACAACCCTCTTCAGTGTTCCTGGCACACAACAGGGTCCTGCCTCAGGGCCTTTGCCTTTGCTATTCCCTCTGCCTCAGCTCTTCCCCAGAGATCTGCATGGCTCCTCCTAGGTTCCTTCAGGTCTTTACTGAAATGCTATCTTCTGAACGTGACCATCTTCACTCCCTATTTTAAATTTCAACTCACACTCTTCATTCACTTTTGTTTTTTCCATAGCCCCTATCTCTCTCTAATGGACTACATAACTTACTTAAGTTTCTGGTCTGTAGTAAACAGCCTTTTGCCAGGTATGGTGGCTCACGACTGTAATCCCAGCACTTTGGGAGGCTGAGGAGAGAGGATCCCTTGAGCCCAGGAGTTCAAGACCAGCATGGACAACATAGTGAGACCCCCATCTCCATAAAAAATAAAAAAAAAACAGTCAGGTGAGGTGGCTCACCTATAGTCCCAGCTACTCGGGGGACTGAGTCAGGAGAATCCCTTGAGCCTGGGAGGTTGAGGCTGCCGTGAGCTATGAACATGCCACTGTACTCTGGCCTGGGTGACAAAGTGAGATCCTGTCTCAAGAACAAACAAACAGGGCTGGGCACAGTGTAATCCCAGCACTTTGGGAGGCTGAGCCCGAAGAATCACTTGAGCCTAGGAGTTTGAGATCAGCCTGGGCAACACAGGGAAACCTCTGTCTCTACAAAAAATACAAAAATTATCCAAGTGGGGTGACGTGCACCTGTGGTCCCAACTACTCAGGAGGCGGAGGTAAGAGGATCACTTGAACCCACGAAGTTGAAGCTGCAGTGAGCCGTGATCATGCCACTGCACTCCAGTCTGGGCGAGAGAGTGAGATCCTGTCTCAAAAAGAAAAACGAGGGCCGGGCGTGGTGGCTCACGCCTGTAATCCCAGCACTTTGGGAGGCCGAGGCAGGTGGATCACAAGGTCAGGAGATCGAGACCATCCTGGCTAACATGGTGAAACCCCGTCTCTACTAAAAATACAAAAAATTAGCCGGGCATGGTGGCAGGCGCCTGTAGTCCCAGGAGGCTGAGGCAGGAGAACGGCATGAACCCGGGAGGCGGAGCTTGCAGTGAGCAGAGATTGTGCCACTGCACTCCAGCCTGGGCGACAGAGCAAGACTCTGTCTCAAAAAAAAAAAAAAAAAAAGGAAAACGAACCAAAAAAAAACCCCAGGACTTTGAACAAGCCATCCCCTCTGCCCACCAGAATGTCTGTTCCATGAGGCAGGTATCTTTGCGCTCCCAGCATTTCCAGTCCTGCTCTTGAGCATATAAATCAGCCTGCTGCCCTGGGAAAGGGGTGGGTATAATTCAGCAGGATCTGTTTGATTCTTGACTCTCAGAATCTTCCCCCAGAGAAACATGCGAACATGTGCACCTGAAAACCAGGGCAGAACAAGGATTTCCTTGCAGCACTGCTTGTCATAGGTAATAAATATCATCCCTGTAAAAGTTAATACTTAGGGAACCCACTACCTGCCAGGCACTGTTCTAAGCTCTTTGCCTATTTTAACTCAATCATCCCATCAACGTATAAGGCAGGAAGGGAAAAACTCCATCCACACTGCTCCTTCTCAAGATAGATAATTTACTTTACAAAGACAGGCCTCTCTGCCCTCCACCTGCCCAGCTACCTAGCCGTTTCCTCTTCATCCGAGTATCCCTGGGCTGAGTTGCTTCACAGAAATAGGTTTAGGGGAGTGAAGTCCAGGTTGTGAACAGTCCCCCGGGTGTGCTGGATCTAGGGTTGCGAGAATGGGGCCATACGGAGTCCCAGATGGGGCACCAGAACTTCAGGAAGGGCAGGGCTGAGTGCCCCAGGGTGCCCAGAGTACCAGGCCAGGTGGGGAATTATGCGGGGGAGGATGAGACCGGTGAGGGGGCGGGGCTGCCCCTCCAGGGACCGGGTAGTTACAAGGCCTGGAGGTGGGGCCAGTCCCAGGATTGGGCCGCCAGAGTTCTAGCGGGCGGGGCCCAGCGCTCAGAAGGCGGGTACAGGGGCTGGGTGCATCCTAGGATTGGGCAGTCGAAACGATGGGAGGCGGGGCCACGAGCCAGGCGCGTCCCGGCCTGGCAGTCGGAGACCCAGGCCGGCGGTCCGGCTCCTGGGCGGGGCCCGCAGGTGCCGGGGGCAGGGCATCAAGGCGGAGGGGCGGGGCAAAGCCCGGCGGGGGCTGGGGGCATCTCCTCCCTCCCTCCTTTGGGGCCAGGCCCCCTCACCCGTGGCGGCCGCTTCGCTGGCCGCGCTCCAGAGAGATGAGGTAGGCGGCGAGCTTGGCGTCGCTCCAGCCGCTGCGGCGCCGCAGGTCCACCCAGGGCCCGTGCGCCTCGCCCAGGTACACGCGCCGCACGTCGTACTTCTTCCGGGACTCGAGCCGTCGCCGGGCCCGGTCCGACTCCGTGAGTCGCGGCCGACCCCGCGCCTTTCGGCCCGCTACGCCGTCCTCGGCTGCTGCCTCCCCGCCCGCGCCCGCCTCCGCCTCCGCCTCCGCCTCGGGCTCCGGCGCCCGCTCCGCCATCCCCCCCACCTTGGTTACCAGCCTCCCCCGTTGTTAGGAGCCGGACCGGAAGTGGCGCGCATCTTCAGCGCCGCCGAGAAATTTCTCACGGTCTCTCGCTGCCCTGGGGCGCCAAAAGGAGACTAAGAACGGAAACTGCGCATGTGCACAACCAACAGCGCCCCCACCCCTTTTTGATTAAACTTTCCAACTTCGCTTGAAGGGGGAGAACCAGAAGAGCCTGCAGATCCTGGAGGGGTCTCGCCTGCCCATCGCTGGCAGCCTGAGATCCTGGGGAGGGAATGCTACACTGCCAGAGAGAAGGGAAGGGAGCCCCAAGCAGGAAAACATTTATTTGCTGTACACTCAAAGGGCATCTCATGCCTTCAGTCCACCGCCGCCTCGGGCCACAGCCTGTGCCCTCACGCCCGCTCAGACTCAGCTCTGGCCCTGCTGCTGTCGCTGCCGGCTGTCGTCTTCCTCGTGGTCCTCGGGCGGGGGCGGTTCCTCCAGCCTTGCAGAGGATGTGTGGAGCTCCCCGGTGGCCCGGGTCAGGCGGAAGACCACGGGGATCTGGGCCAGAGTTGGATTGGTCTCCTGCAGGCCCTGGATCCACTTGGCCAGCGTCGCCTGGTCATGGGCACCCGCCATGCACATGGCGAAGACAGGGCCTTCCTCCACTGTTGGAAGAGATACACCCTCAGGATTTGCACAGTGGGGGCTGCAGCGGCTAACCCATGCCTACACCTTTTTGAGGTATTTTACACTCCCTTCCACTTTCTTTTTTGTTTGAGATGGAGTCTCGCTGTGTCGCCCAGGCCGGAGTGCAGTGGCGAGATCTCGGCTCACTGCAACTTCCGCCTCCCAGGTTCAAGTGATTCTCCTGCCTTGGCCTCCAGAGGAGCTGGGACTACAGGCGCACAGCACCACGCCCGGCTAATTTTTAAATTTTTAGTAGAGATGGGGTTTCACTATGTTGGCCAGACTGGTCTCAAATTCCTGACCTCAAATGATCCACCCGTCTCAGCCTCCCAAAGTGCTGGGATTACAGGCCTGAGCCACTGCACCCGGCTTCCTTCCACTTTCTTGTGCCTCCAAACCTTTGCACAAGCTAGCCCTGCTGCCTAGGCTGCCCACTCCACACTTCACCCAAGCGATGCCTCCTGGGTCTTCTAGATTCTGCTAGGAAGCCCTCCTGACCTCCCACTCAAGGCACGTTCCTCTCCTAAGCTCCCAAAGTGTAATTTGCCTGTTCCCTTACTGACTCAAGGGACTAGGTTTGCCCTGGTGACACCCAGTAGCCAGCACAGAGGTGTGGAGGGAGGGAATGACCAAGGGCCGACAGGGCTGAGTGGCCTGAGGTCTGGAGCCCCTGAGGCAAATGAGAGTGTGTGGCGGGAGGATGAGGGGGTAAGTGGACTACATCTCAGCCTGGGCCTACTCCTTGACCCCAGAGGCCGCCCCTCATCCTGGGTGGTGTTTGGAATGTTTGGAAGTCCTGCCTGTCCAGGTTTTTGCCTTTTTTTTTTTTTTTTTTTTTAAGAGACAGGGTCTATCACGCAGGCCAGAGTGCAGTGGCTCAATCATAATTCACTGCAACCTCAGCTCCCAGGCTCAAGTGATCCTCCCACCTCAGCCTGTCGGAGGGCTGAGATTACAGGCACACCCACCGCACCAGGCCCAGTTTCTACCTTCATTGATGTCAAACTCGTAGTCGTCCCAGCCACTCCTTGAATACTCCAGGTCCAGCTGCATCGGGTAATAGAGGTTCCACTCCTCCGGGGTCTCTTCCACTTCCTACTCCAAAGAGGGGAGTGCAGGCAGGAGGGTCAGAGGCCGGGGCTCTCGTAGTCTCCCTCCCCCAGCCTCTCCCATGCACCCTCAGGGTGGTGCCAGCCCCACTCCCCAGGCCCGACACGTGCTTTGCTTTAAGCCCTCACCCTCTCCTCCGGGGGCAGCAAGTCAGCTCTGAGGATGTGGTAATACACACACTTGTTTCGGAGCCACAGGGAGAAGGGGCCCTCGACAAAGATGGGCCGGGCAGGGTTGTGGCGGGCCAGGGCAGCCTGCTGATCGGGACTCTGGATTCCTGGTGTGGAGATATACATGCCCTGTGCCCTGTGAGGGACTCTGCCCAAAGGCTCAGGGAGCCCAGCTTAGGTCCAGCAGGGCCTGGGTCAGGTTAGAGACCTGGCTGCCCCTATGCTTGCGGACTTACCTACGATGTGGGGCTGGGGGGGATCTGCTGCACCTGTTGAGTCTTTGGGCAAAGGAACCTGCAAGAGAAAGTAGGGATGTAATCTTGTAACCCCCAATCCCCTACAGAGGAACTGGAGACAGAGAAACAGAAAGGGGGTTATCAGCGAATTTAGGACACCTTTCCTGGATCTGGTACATGGTCCTCCATCCTGTCCCCTTGTCCCTCTGTCCCATTTGGCAATAGCCACCAACCTTTAGGATGCTCACCCTGAGGGAACCACCCTGGAGCCAGCCCACGTGTCAAAATCCTGACTCTGTCACAAGCTATGTGACCTCGGCCAAGTCACTGTACCTGTGTGCCTCAGTTTTTTCAGATGCACAATAGGGATGATAATAGCACTTAATTCCCATTATGATTTTTTTTTTTTTTTTTTTTTTTTGAGACGGAGTCTCGCTCTGTCGCCCAGGCTGGAGTGCAGTGGTGCGATCTCAGCTCACTGCAAGCTCCGCCTCCCGGGTTCACGCCATTCTCCTGCCTCAGCCTCCCGAGTAGCTGGGACTACAGGCGCCCGCCACCTCGCCCGGCTAATTTTTTTGTATTTTTTTAGTAGAGACGGGGTTTCACCGTGTTAACCAGGATGGTCTCGATCTCCTGACCTTGTGATCCACCCGTCTCGGCCTCCCAAAGTGCTGGGATTACAGGCTTGAGCCACCGCGCCCGGCTTTTTTTTTCTTTTATAGAGATGGGGTCTCCCTCTCTGTCATCCATGCTGGAGTATGGTGGCACGATCATAGTTCACTGTAGGCCTGAACTCCTGGGCTCAAGTGATCTTCCCACCTCAGTTTCCCAAGTAGCTGGGTCTAAGGGTGTACACCACTATGCCCCGCTAATTTAATTTTTTAAATTTTTTTATTTTTGAGATGGAGTTTTTCTCTTGTTGCTCAGGCTGGAGTGCAGTGGCGTGATCTTGACTCACTATAGCCTCCGCCTCCTGGGTTCAAGCGATTCTCCTGCCTCAGCCTCCCGAGTAGCTGGGACTACAGGCACCTGCCACCACGCCCGGCTAATTTTTTGTATTTTTAGTAGAGATAGGGTTTTGCTATGTTGGCCTGACTGGTCTCAAACTCCTGGCCTCAGGTGATCCGCCTGCCTTGGCCTCCCAAAGCACTAGGATTATGGGCATAAACCTAACTTTGGGTGGTTGTAAAATGTGTAGAACAGTCCCTGGCAAATAGTAAGTGCTCAGTGCTTGTGAATTACAAGAAGAAAAATAACTTCACATATACAGAATATCCCAGGAAGGAGACACTAGAAGCAAATGATAGCTTTCACCTCTGTGGAGGACAGGGTGGGAAGGAATACCTTTTTGTATCTTTTAAAATTCTATAACCTGAACATAATTCAAAAACACTAGACAAATTTTTTTTTTTTTTTTTGAGATGGAGTTTTACTCTTGTTGCCTAGGCTGGAATGCAGTGGCGTGATCTCGGCTCACTACAACCTTCACCTCGTGGGTTCAAGCGATTCTCCTGCCTCAGTCTCCCGAGTAGCTGGGATTTACAGGCATGCGCCACCACGCCCGGCTAATTTTGTATTTTTAGTAGAGAGGCACTGCACCCCACCAACAAATTTTTTTTTTTTTTAACAAAATGCACCTGCTTTTGAACCAAAACAGTGGACAGCTGTTAGAACATATATCATTCATCCTTTCAAGTTAAAAAAACTGAGATAGGCAGGACGGGCACGGTGGCTCACACCTGTAATCCCAGCATTTTGGGAGGCCGAGGCTGGTGGATCACTTGAGGCCAGGAGTTTGAGACCAGCCTGGCCAACATGGTGAAACCCCAACTCTACTAAAAATACAAAAATTAGCTGGGAGTGGTGGCACACACCTGTAGTCCCTGCTACACGGGAGGCTGAGGAACGAGAATTGCTTGAACCTGGGAGATGGAGGTGGTAGTGAGCCGAGACTGTGCCACCGCACTCCAGCATGGGCGACAGAACAAGGCTCTGTCTCAAAAAAAAAAAAAAGAAAAATTGAGATGGATCAGTGACTTCTAGTTGTTTTAAGTGACATTTGCAAAACGCAAGGTACATGTATATAATCCCCTGCTACTAAAGAAACTTTTTTTTTTTTTTTTTTTGAGACGGAGTTTCATTCTTATTGCCCAGACTGGAGTGCAATGGCACAATCTTGGCTCACTGCAACCTCCACCTCCCGGGTTCAAGCGATTCTCCTGCCTCAGCCTCACAAGTAGCTGGGATTACAGGCATGCATCACCACGCCCGGATAATTCTTTTTGTATTTTTAATAGAGACGGGGTTTCTCCATGTTGGTCAGACTGGTCTCGAACTCCCAACCTCAGGTGATCCCGCCTGCCTCAGCCTCCCAAAGTGCTGGGATTACAGGTGTGAGCCACCATGCCTGGCCAAGAAACTTCTTTTTTTAAACAGATAGGATCCTGCTCCGTCGCCCAGTCTGGTTTACAGTGGTATGATCACGGCTTACCACAGCCTTGACTTCCTGAGTTCAAGCCATCCTCCTGCCTCAGCCTCCTGAGTAGCTGGGGCTACAGGTGTGCACCACCACTCCCAGCTAATTTTCATATATTTTTTTGGTAGAGACAGGGTCTTGGCATGTTGCCCAGGCTGGTCTCAAACTTCTGGGCTCAAGCAGTCCATCTGCGTCAGCCTCCCAAAGTGCTGGGATTACAGGCATGAGCCACTGTGCCTGGCTGTATTTTACTCCATGAGATGGGGGTGAAGGATATTTAAATACAAAGGATATAGATGCAAAAAAAAAAAAAAAAAAAAAAAAAAAGAGAGAGAGAGAGAGAGATCTGCAAATGCATAGAACCTCTCTGGAAGGAGACATGGAAATAGTCACCTCTGGGGAAGGAGACAGGGGTGGGGAGGGGGCGGGGCCTGGGTAGAAGCAGAGGACTCGTCACCGTGTGCCTTTACATGCTGTTTGGCTTTTTAGTGCATTGCTTTGCAAAATGAAGAAATGAACTAAAAACAACCCTTCCTCCCACATTCTACTGCTGGTCTCAAGGTGTCTCTCACCGGGACCTACAACCCTGGTCCCCTAGCCCCTCTCCCCGTCCAATATCATCCACACAGCCGCCAGGAGACACGTTTCCAATTGCAGATTCTTCCAGAAACATGATTCCAACCCCATCCCTCTTTTTTCTTTTTTTGAGACAGAGTCTTGCTCTATCGCCCAGGCTGGAGTGCAGTGGCACTATCTTGGCTCACTGCAAACTCTGCCTCCCAGGTTCACGCCATTCTTCTGCCTCAGCCTCCCGAGTAGCTGGGACTACAGGCGCCCGCCACCACACCTGGCTAATTTTTTTGTATTTTTAGTAGAGACAGGGTTTCACTGTGTTAGCCAGAATGGTCTTGATCTCCTGACTTCATGATCCGCCCGCCTCGGCCTCCCAAAGTGCTGGGATTACAGGCGTGAGCCACCGTGCCCAGCCCATCCCTCTTCTTAAATCCCCGCCCCCCGCCCCTGGCATGGCTCTCCCCACCAACCAGGAGGTTTGAGATCAAGCTCTTTAATCAGGTGCCCCCACTCACTGCACCCCATTCCCTGGTACACACTGCTCCCTCTGCCCAGAGTCCTCTGCTCTCCTTACCTCCCCCAGGAAGCCCTACCTGCCCACTCTGGGCTCCCACAGCGCCCCAGGCTTCTCCATCTCAGAACCACTGGCTCTTAAGGAAACTGTTATCCATCCAGGACCAGATGACAAGTGCTGTGAGGGGCTCTCTTTGGATCCCTTATGTGATCTGGCGTGAGTGGAGACTCCCAGGACACTGAGATGGGGGTGTTACTCCACTCAGTCATTCAACAAGCCACTACCAAGTGTCAGCTTTGCACCAAATCCTGTGCTCAGCCTTGGGAGACAGGAGGGAGACTGAGTCATGGTGAATAAGGAACCAAGCCCAGCACTGTGAAGGGGTGGTGCCTTGGCCAGGGAGGTCAGGAAGGGCATCCTGATTAGGAATAGTGGAGCTGAGACCGGAATAACATGAAGTCCACGGGGAACAGTGTTCCTGGCAGAAGGAACAGAGAACACAAAGGCCTGTGGTGGGAACTGGCACAGAAAAGAAGGAAGATGTCTAGAAGGTAGCAAGTGTTGGGAGAAGGATGGGAGGGTGCTATGGTCTGAATGTTTATGGCCCCCTGAAATTCATGTTGCAGTGTATCTCCAATGCAATAGGATTAAGAGGTCAGGCCTTTGAGAAGAGAGGCACTTAGATCATAAGGGCTCTGCTCTCATGAATGAGATTAGTTCCCTTATAAAAGAGGTCTGGGCTGGGCATGGTGGCTCATGCGTGTAATCCCAGCACTTTGGGAGGCTGAGGTGGGCAGATCATGAGGTCAGGAGATCGAGACCAGCCTGGCCAACATGGTGAAACCCTGTCTCTACTAAAAATACAAAAATTAGCTGGGCGTGGTGGTGCATGCCTGTAGTGCCAGCTACTCGGGAGGCTGAGGCAGGAGAATTGCTTGAACCAGGGAGTCAGAGTTGCAGTGAGCCAAGATGGCACCACAGCACTCCAGCCTGGCAACAGAGCGAGACTCCGTCTCAAAAAAGAAAACAAATGTCTGAGGGGGCCAGGCATGGTGGCTCATGCTTGCAATCCCAGCACTTTGGGAGGCTAACGCAGGTGGATCGCTTGAGCTCACAAGTTTGAGACCAGCCTGGGCAACGTGGTGGAACCCCATCTCTACAAGAAATACAAAAATTAGCTGGGTGTGGTGGTGTACAACTATAGTCCCAGCTACTCAGGAGGCTGAGGTGAAAGGATGGCTTCAGCCCAGGAGGTGGAATTTGCAGTGAGCCAAGATAGTGCCACTGTGCTCCAGCCTGGGCAATAGAGCCAGACCTTGTCTCAAAAAACAGTAGAGGTCTGAGGGGCTTGTTTGCCTCTTATACTATGTGAGGACACAGCCAGAAGGTGTCATCCTTGAAGCAGAGAGCAAACCCTGACCAGACCTAGATCTGGTGACACCTTGATCTTGAACTTCCCAGCCTCTAGAACTGTGAGCAATAAATTTTTGTTGTTCATAAATGACCCAAGCTAAGAGATTTTGTTAGAGCAGCCTGAAAGGACTGAAACAGAGGTTACTCAAGCTGTGCCAGCAGTAAGGACCATGGGAACCTACCAGAGGACTCAGCCAGAGAATCAGAACTTAATTCACGGCCAGGCACGGTGCCTCATGCCTGTAATCCCAGCACTTTGGGAGGCCAAGGCAGGAGGATTACTTGAGCCCAGGAGTTCAAGACCAGCCTGGGCAATATAGTGAGACTCTGTCTCTGTAAAAAATACAGTTTTTTTAATTAGCCAGGCGTGGTGGTGTGTGGACTGGACTCCCAGCTACTCAGACTGGAGTCCTAGCTACTCAGGAGGCTGGACTGAGTAGCTGGACTGTAGTCCCAGCTACTTAGGAGGCTAGACTCCAGCTACTCAGTAGACTGGAGTCCCAGCTACTCAGGAGGCTGAGGTGGAAAGATCGCTTGAGCCTGGGAGGCAGAGGCTGCAGTGAGCCGAGTTAGTGCCACTGCACTCCAGCCTGGGCAACAGAGCAAGACCCTGTCTCAAAAAAGAACTTGATTCACCACAGTCACTAGAGTGAGAGAAGGGGAGCTTGGAGGAGGAACGGTGGGAGCCTGACCTGGGGTGGCAGCTGAGGCTGTGGACAAGGGCGGATACCTGGTAGATGGTGACCCTGGCACTAAGGTCAGGCTCCATGTGCCTCAGGCCAAACGTGGCCAGCTCCACCGGGTCCTGGGACAGGTCCCGGGGCACTGGGAAGGGGTTGATGTTCATGAATCGAGGGAACCACAGCTTCAGGCGCAGCAACTTGAGCATGGGGTAGCTTTTGCGTCCAAATATCTGAATCAGCAGGAACTCTGTCTCCTTGTTGGGCATCACACCTGTGCTGGGCAGATGCAGGCAGAACCTCAGAGACGGAGGGGGATGGAGGGAAGGGAAGAGGAGAGAAGAGAACATTGAAGTCAGGGAATTGATCACAGACAGGGAGAAAAGAATCAGAGAGAATTAGAAAGAAAAAGGCTCATGCCTGTAATCCCAGCACACTGGGAGGCCAAGGGGAGAGGATCGCTTGAGCCCAGGAGTTTGAGACCAGCCTGGGCAACATAGCGAGACCCTACTTCTAAAAGAAAGATAGAAAGAGAGGAAGGAAGGGACGGAGGGAGAGAGGGAGAGAGGGAGGGAAGGAAGGAAGGAAGGAAGGAAAGCAGGCAGGCAGGCAGGCAGGCAGGCAGGAAGGAAGGAAGGAAGGAAGGAAAAGTCAGAGGAAGGCAAGAAAGAGAGATGAGTGATGAAAAGATGGATTGGCAGAGGGAGGGGAGCCAGAGAGACAGAGACGGAGCCATGGAGGAAGGAGGGGCTGAGACCCAGGAGAGGTGTTGCCAGCTATCAGGGTAGCCCACTCCCCACCCCGCGCCAGCCTCCTGGCCTCACCGTGGCTCTCCATCTGCTCCAGGACGGCAATCCCACACTCCTGCTGCCGAGGGTAGTGGACGAAGATGCGCTGGATGACGTTGCGAGGCCGGAAGACCTCTTTGGGGAAGATGTCGAGCAGCTGGTTGTACACAGCCAGGTCCCGCTCGACGCCATACTCCCGCATCTTGCGCAGGGCCAGGTAGATGAAGTCAATGTGGCCCCGCTTACGCACGCTGTGCTCCCCAAATTTCTGCACCGCCTGCAGGAAGCTGGCCTTGTCCCGTTCCCCGCTAGGCGCCTGCCCAAACAGGTCCTCATAGGGCACCAGAGCCTTGGTGGGCCTCTGCCGGGGTTCCGGTGGGCTGGAAACCAGGGACTGTTCAGAGCTATGGGCGGCTGCGCTGCAGTGCAGGCCCCGAGGGAGCTGGCGAGGGACCTGGGGAGGGAGGAGAATTGCTGGAATCCGGCACCTCCCAGTGTCTATGGGGGCGCCAGGCTGGCTTTCCTGGGAGAGGTCCCAGTGGCCTCCCTGAGGACTTGGAGGTATGGAACTGTGGTTACGAACCCAAGATTCAACGCCATTACAAAGTGCAATAAAACACAATGCTGGCACAGTAGGGAGGGAACAGGTACTGTTAGCCATGGCTATGGGGAGCTGGTAAAAACTGCCACGGAGGCAACTTGGTAATAATCACAGTGATGACACGCACATGCCCTCTATATATATATATATATATATTTTTTTTTTTTTTTTTTTTTTTTTTTTGAGACAAGGTCTGGCTCTGTGGCCTAGGCTGGAATGTAGTTGTGCTACTAGGGCTACTGCAGCTTTGAACTCCTGGGCTCAAGCAATTCTCCCCCTCTGCCTGTCCAGTAGCTGGAACTACAGGTGTACACCACCGCACCTGGCTAATTTTTCCATTTTCAGCAGACAGGAGTTACGCTGTTTTGCCCAGGCTGGTCTTGAACACCTGGCTTCAAGTGATCATCCCGTCTCCACCTCCCAAAGTGTTGGGATTACAGACATGAGCCACTGTGCCTGGTGGCCCTTTTTGCTTTTAATTTTTTTTTTTTTTTAAGACAGTCTCTTTCCGTCACCCATGCTGCAGCGCAGTGGCATGACCTCAGCTCACTGCAACCTCCGTCTCCCATGTTCAAGCGATTCTCATGCCTTTGCCTCACAAGTAAGCTGGACTACAGACGTGTTCCACCATGCCCTGCTAATTTTTGTATTTTTAGTAAAGATGGGGTTTCATCATGTTGGCCAGGCTGGTCTCAAACTCCAGGCCTCAAGTGATCCACTTGCCTCGACCTCCCCAAGTCTTTTTTTTTTTTTTTGAGACAGAGTCTCGCTCTGTCGCCCAGGCTGGAGTGCAGTGGTGCAATCTCCACTCACTGCAAGCTCCACCTCCCGGGTTCACACCATTCTCCTGCCTCAGCCTCCTGAGTAGCTGGAACTACAGGCGCCCGCCACCACGCCCAGCGAATTTTTTGTATTTTTAATAGAGACGGGGTTTCACCACGTTAGGATGGTCTCGATCTCCTGACCTCATGATCCGCCCACCTTGGCCTCCCAGAGTGCTGGGATTACAGGCGTGAGCCACCGCACCTGACCTAGCTTCCCCAAGTCTTCTGATTATAGGCATGAGCCACCGCACCCAGCCCCTTTCTTTTTCTTTTTTTTCTTGAGATAGAGTTTCACTCTTATCACCCAGGCTGGAGTGCAATGGCGCCATCTCAGCTCACTGCAACCTCTGCCTTCTGGGTTCAAGCGAATCTCCTGCCTCAGCCTCCCAAGTAGCTAGGATTACAGGTGCCTGCCACCATGCCCAGCTGATTTTTGTGTTGTGTTTGTTTGTTTTTCCTGAGACGGAGTCTCGCTCTGTTGCCAGGCTGGAGTGCAGTGGCACGATCTCGGCTCACTACAACCTCTGACTCCCTGGTTCAAGCAATTCTTCTGCCTCAGCCTCCGAAGTAGCTGGGATTACAGGCACATGCCACCACGGGGCCCAGCTAATTTTTTGTATTTTTAGTAGAGACGTGGTTTCACATGTTGGCCAGGCTGGTCTTGAACTCCTGACCTCATGATCCACTCACCTCAGCCTCCCAAAGTGCTGGGATTACAGATGTGAGCCACTGTGCCTGGCCTAATTTTTGTATTTTTAGTAGAGACGGGGTTTCACCATGTTGGCCAGGATGGTCTCGAATTCCTGACCTAAGGTGATCCACCCACTGCAGCCTCCCAAAGCGCTGGGACCCTTTTTTCTTTAAGAGATGGAGTCTAGGCCGGGCGCGGTGGCTCAAGCCTGTAATCCCAGCACTTTGGGAGGCCGAGACGGGTGGATCACGAGGTCAGGAGATCGAGACCATCCTGGCTAACACAGTGAAACCCCGTCTCTACTAAGAAATACAAAAAACTAGCCGGGCGAGGTGGCGGGCGCCTGTAGTCCCAGCTACTTGCGAGGCTGAGGCCGGAGAATGGCGTGAACCCGGGAGGCAGAGCTTGCAGTGAGCTGAGATCCGGCCACTGCACTCCAGCCTGGGCTACAGAGTGAGACTCCGTCTCAAAAAAAAAAAAAAAAAAAGAGATGGAGTCTAGCTATGTTGCCCAGGTGGGGAGTGCAGTGGCTATTCACAGGCATGAGCCAACTGGTCAGCACAGGAGTTTTGACCTGCTGTTTCCAACCTGGGTCAGTTCACACTTCCTTAGGCAACCTAGTGGTCCCCCAAGTCCCAGGAGGTTACAATATTCATGCAAAACTTAGTGCAGGACACTCCATCAGCATAGTGCACAACAGCCCAGAACTCCTGGGCTCAAGTGATCCTCCCACCTCAGTCTCCAGAGTAGCCAAACTCTGGTTCTAGATGACACAGTAACAAATTTCTTATTTTAAATTGAATTTTTAAATTAGAAGGGTTACATATAAGGCATCTTAAAAATATACAGCTAGTTAGCAAGGCTGTACTGTGCTTTGATTGCACCACTGCATTGCAGCCTGGGCAACATAGTAAGACTCCATCTCTCTATGGAAAAAATTAAAAAATAAGCTGGGCATGGTGGTGTATACCTGTACTCCCCGCTACTTAGGAGGCTGAAGCGGGAGGATTGCTTGAGCCCAGGAGTTCCAGGCTGCAGTGAACTACGATTGTGTCACTGCACTCCAGCCTGAATGAGAGAGTGAAACCTTATCTCTAAAAAATAAGTGAATGTATGTGTGTTTATCTACACAGACACACACACAGACACACACACACACACACACACACACATATATAGCTAACAAGTTAAGAGCCAATATTAGTCCAGGCTTGGTGGCTCACACTTATAATCCCAGCACTTTAGGAGGCTGAGGTGGGCAGATCACCTGAGGTCAGGAGTTCCAGACCAGCCTGGGCAATCTGCTGAAACCTCATCTCTACAAAAAAATACAAAAATTAGCCAGGCATGGTGGTGTATGTATGTAGTCCCAGCTACTGTGGAGGCTGAAGTAGGCAGATCAACTGAGACAGGGAGGTTGACATTGCAGTGAGCCAAGATCACGCCACTGCACTCCCGCCTGGGCGACAGAGTGAGATCCTGTCTCAAAAGAGACGATATTTACCAAGTATTCTTCCACTGTAGACACAGTTGAGCACCTTATAAATGTGGTGGGGGGTACTCTTACTACGCTCATTTTACAGATGAGAAAAACCAAGGCTAAGGAAGATGAAGTGGGATGCACAATGTTACACAGCTGCAAAGCATGCAAGCTGAGAATGGAGTCAGTGCCCTTAGTCCCCCTACTCTGCGGTTCCCAACAGCCATTCCATATCCTTCTTTGATAAGGCAATGTTAAAAAAAACAAAAAACAAAAAAAGGCATTCATTTAAAGTAAAATTTCAGGCTGGGTGCAATGGCTTGTGCCTGTAATCCCAGCACTTTGAGAGGTGGGTGGATCACTTGAGGTCAGGAGTTCGAGACCAGCCTGGCCAACGTAGTGAAACCCCATCTCTATCAAAAATACAAAAATGAGCCGGGCGTGGTGCCGCGCACCTGTAATCCCAGCTATTCAGGAGGATGAGGCAGGAAACTCACTTGAACCCGGGAGGCAGAGGTTGCAATGAGCTGAGATCGCACCACTGCACTCCAGCCTGGGTGACAGAGGGAGACTCCATCTCAAAACAAAAACCTGAAATTTCAGTCAATTAATACTATAGGTGGTGTAGTATTATACCACTCTGGGGTAAAAATCAGACAGGAAGCTCTAAAATGCCTAACAAGGGGGAAACACTGCAACGGAGGTAATGTAAATGAAATGCATAGCACGGGGCCAGGCACAGAGTAAGCGCTCAATACGGGAACTATTAATATTCCCACCATCATCGTTATTGCTATCTATGGCTGTCAATCTGCTTTCGCCATCTGGTCACTATGGGTACGGGAAGAAAATTCAGTTTTCTGCCCCATCTCCACAAGTAGATGCAGGAGGACCTGCCCACAGTCACCACACAAATCCACCGAGCTCATACATCCTTATTTTCAAAGTCAATCCCCTCACCCACGTGGACACTAGCACCTCTTAAATTAGGGTCCAGGCACAGTGGCTCACACCTGTAATCCTAGCACTTTGGGAGGCCAAAGTGGAAGGACTGAGGGCCCAGAGGTTCAAGACCAGTCTGGATAACACAGCAAGACCACATGTTTAAAAAAATTAGCAGCCGGGTATGGTGGCTCATGTCTGTAATCCCAGCACTTTGGGAGGCTGAGGCGGGCAAATCACCTGAGATCAGGAGTTCGAGATCAGCCTGGCCAACACGGTGAAACCCTGTCTCTACTAAAATTACAAAAATTAGCTGGGCATGGTGACACATGCCTGTAATCACAGCTACTCGGGAGGCTGAGGCAGGAGAATCACTTGAACCCAGGAGGCAGAGGTTGCAGTGAGCCAAGACCATGCCACTATACTCCAGCCTTGGCGACAAGAGCAAAACTCCATCTCAAAAAAAAAAAAAAAAAATTAGCTGGGTGTGGTGGCTCAAGTCTGTGGTCCCAGCTACTCAGGGGGCTGAGGTGGGAGGCTCATTTGAGCCCAGGAGTTTGAGGCTGCAGTGAGCCCTGATTCCACCACTGTACTCCAGCCTGGGTGACAGAGCAAGACCTTGTTTCAAAAAAATAAATAAATTAGGGAATTTTGGCCAGGCATGGTGGCTCATGCCTGTAATCCCAGCACTTTGGGAGGCTGACGCAGGTGGATCGCTTGAGCCCAGAGTTTAAGACCAGCCTGCCCAACATGGTGAAACCCCGTCTCTACAAAAATATACAAAAATTAGCCAGGCATGGTAGTATGTGCCTATAGTCCCCGCTACTTGGGAGGATGAGGCAGGGGGATTGCTTGAACTTGGCAGGTCAAGATTACAGTGAGCTGTAATCACACTACTGCACTCCAGCCTCGGCTACAGAGCGAGACACTGTCTCAAAAAACAAACACACGGCCGGGTGCGGTGGCTCAAGCCTGTAATCCCAGCACTTTGGGAGGCCGAGATGGGCGGATCACGAGGTCAGGAGATCGAGACCAGCCCGTCTCTACTAAAAAATACAAAAAACTAGCTGGGCGAGGTGGCGGGCGCCTGTAGTCCCAGCTACTCGGGAGGCTGAGGCCGGAGAATGGCGTGAACCCGGGAGGCAGAGCTTGCAGTGAGCTGAGATCCGGCCACTGCACTCCAGCCTGGGCGACAGAGCGAGACTCCGACTCAAAAAAAATTTAAAAAAAAATAAATAAAAAATTAAAAAAACACAAACACACGAACACACATACATACGTAAATTAGGGACTTTTAATGGGACCTCAGCACTGATAGGCCAGCCCAGACTCACCAAGCTGACTTCACAGAGTGGATTCTGAAGGGGGTGGGAGCAAATCCCAAGCTTACCTCCCTCTACCCAAAAGACTGCCTGGCTGGTGCCTACCTGAGAGATGGAAGTTCCTGGAAGGGCAGCCCTGCAGATGCCTCCCCAGGCCCTAGAGAGGCCTCGGGCCAGTAGGGTGGCCTGGACCCAGCTCATGCCTCTGCTTGTCAGACAATCACCTGGCCCAAAGAGAATATTCAGCATTAGTCTGGCAGCTTACCCGCTAACGGATGCAAGGGCCCCGCAGGGTTGAGGGCACAAGCCAGATTATGTGGTTAACTCACCAGCCCCGATGTTTACCTTACCCAAGAAATGGGCTCAGATGACTCAAAGACTTTGTTCATGGAACAGCACCACCAACCCCGCTGCCCCAGGGGCGTGAACAAAGCTCAGTACAGCCTCCAACTCCTGGGCTCAAGTGATCCTCCAGCCCCAGAGCGTCGAGAAGCTGGGACTACAGATGCGTGCCACCATGCCCAGCTAATTTGAAAATAGTTTACAGAGACCCAGGGTCTTGCTGTGTTGCCCACGCTGGTCTTGAACTCCTGGCGTCAAGTGATCCTCCCACCACTGTCTCCCAAAGTGCTGGGATCACGTGTGTGAGCCACCACTCCTAGCCACTACAATCTAATTTTATAAAATGTGTGTCACTCCAACAAGAATCCCTGTATCTGGCCAGGTGCAGTGGCTCACGCCTGTAATCCCAACACCTGGGGAGCCTGAGGCGGGCAGATCACCTGAAGTCGGGCGTTCGAGAACAGCCTGACCAACATGGAGAAACCGCATCGCTACTAAAAATACAAAACATCAGCCGAGCATGGTGGTGCATGCCTGTAATTCCAGCTACTTGGGAGGCTGAGGTAGGAGAATTGCTTGAACCCGGGACGCAGAGGTTGCAGTGAGCTGAGATGATGCCATTGCACCCCAGCCTGGGGAAAAACAGCGAAACTCCACCTCCAAAAGAAAGAAAGAAAGAAATTAAATCAGTATTTAATTTCCCTTCACTCCCAACCCCAGGAAACCACTCATCCACTGTCTCTATAGATCTCCCTATGCTGGGCATTTCATACAAATGGAATCACAAGTGCTCCTTTATGACTGGTTTCCTTCACTTGACACGTTTTGTTTTGTTTTGGTTTTGGTTTTTTTTGAGATGGAGTCTTGCTCTGTCATCCAGGCTGGAGTGCAGTATCTCGGCTCACTGCAACCTCCTTCTCCCAGGTTCAAGTGATTCCCATGCCTCAGCATCCCAAGTAGCTGGGATTACAGGCACATGCCACCGCGCCCAGCTAATTTTTGTATTTTTAGTAGAGAAGGGGTATATCACGTTGGCCGGGCTGGTCTTGAACTCCTGACCTCAAGTGATCCGCCAGCCTCAGCCTCCCCAAGTGCTGGGATTACATGCATGAGCCACCGCGCCTGGCCCACTGACATGTTTTCAAGGTTCCTGCATCAATTTTTTTAAATTAATTAATTTTTTTTAGACAGGATCTTGCTTTGTTTCCCAGGCTAGAGTGCAGTGGCACAATCTTGGCTGCAACCTGCTTCCCAGGCTCATGATTATCCTGCCTCAGCTACCTGAGTAGCTGGGACTATAGGTGTATGCCACTGCACCCAGCTAATTCATAGATTTTTTTGTAGAGATGGGGTTTCGCCATGTTGCCAAGCTGGTCTCAAACTCCTGACCTTGTGATCCACCTGCCCCGGCCTCCCAAAGTGCTGGGATTACAGTCGTGAGCCACTGCACCCGGCCTTTTTTTCTGGTTTTTTTTTTTTTTTTTTTTTTTTGAGATGGAGTTTCGCTCTTGTTGCCCAGGCTGGAGTGCAATGGCACGATCTCGGCTCACCACAACCTCTGACTCCCGGGTTCAAGCGATTCTCCTGCCTCAGCCTCCTGAGTAGCTGGGATTACAGGCATCCCCCACCACCCCCAGCTAGTTTTTGTATTTTTAGTAGAGATGGGGTTTCTCCATGTTGGCCAGGCTGGTCCTGAACTCCCAACCTCAGGTGATCCACCCACCTTGGCCTCCCAAAGTGCTAGGATTACAGTCCTGCCTGGCCAATTCCATTCTTTTTGGAATGGAATATAACCAGGTTTTGTAAGGCTATAACCATATTTTATTTATGCATTCATCAATTGATGGACATTTGGAGTTGTTTGCCAAATGTTTTTGACTGTTATAACTACTACTGCCATGAACATTCGTGTAGAAGTTTTATGTGAACATATGTTTATACTTCTCTTGGGTATATACTTAGGAGTCGAACTGCTGAGACATATGGTAACTACATGTTTAACAGTTTGAGGAACTGCCAGACTGTTTTTGGGGATGACTGCACCATTTCATATTCCCATCGACAATGTACAGTTGACCCTTCTTCAACAGAGGTTTGAACACCGTGAGTCCATTTATACGTGCATTTTTTTTTTCCTCAGTAAAAGTTATGGCTGCACGTGGTGGCTCACGCCTGTAATCCCAGCACTTTGGGAGGTCGAGGCAGGCAGATCACCTGAGGCCAGGAGTTCGAGAGCAGCCTGACCAACATGGGAGAGACCCCATCTCTACTAAAAAAAATAAATAAATAAATACAAAAATTAGCTTGTCATGGGGGCACGCTCCTGCAGTCCCCAGCTACTCAGGAGGCTGAGGCAGGAGAATCACTTGAACCCAGGAGGCAGAGGCTGCAGGGGGCTGAGATCGTGCCACTGCACTCCAGCCTGGGCGACAGAGCAAGACTCTGTCTGAAAAATAAGACCAGGTGTGGTGGCTCACGCCTGTAATCCCAGCACTTTGGGAGGCTAGGCAGGAGAATCACTTAAGGTCAGGAGTTCAAGACCAGCATGGCCAACGTGGCAAAAACCCATCTCTACTAAAAATAAAAAAATTAGCCAGGCTCCTTTTGCGGGTGGCGGCAAGTGTGGAGAGGATGCCATGAAAACCTCGGGCACACTACAAGAGTACAAGGTGGTGGGTCGCTGCCTGCCCACCCCCAAATGCCATACACCGCCCCTCTACCATATGCAAATCTTTGTGCCTAATGATGTCGTCGCCAAGTCCCGCTCTGGTACTTCGTATCTCAGTTAAAGAGATGAAGAAGTCTTCAGGGGAGACTGTCTACTGTGGGCAGGCATTTGAGAAGCGCCCCCTGCGGGTGAAGAACTTCGGCATCTGGCTGCGCCCTGACTCCCGGAGCGGCACCCACATGTACCGGGAATACCGGAAGCTGACCACCAGGGGCGCTGTCACCCACCGCGACCGAGACATGGGCGCCTGGCACCGCACCTGGGCCTACTCCATCCAGATCATGAAGGTAGAGGAGATTGTAGCCAGCAAGTGCCACCTGCACACGACTACAAGATCAGGTTCCTGCTGCCCCACAGGGTCCTGCGCCGTCAGCAAAAGCCACGCTTCACCACCAAGAGGCCCAACACCTTCTAGTTGTAGGGCCCTCGCCCATGTGTGCCCCAGATAAACTCAGGAACGCCCCGGTAAAAAAAAAAAAAAAAAAAAAAAAAAATTTATTCAGACATGGTGGTGCGTGCCTGTAATCTCAACTACTCAGGAGGCTGAGCCGGGAGAATTGCTTGCGTCTGGGAGGCGATGTTACAGTGGAGAATTGCTTGCGCCTGGGAGGCGATGTTACAGTGAGCTGAGATTGCGCCACTGCACTCCAGCCTGGGTGACCGTGTGAGACTCTGTTTCAAAAAAACTAATTAAATTTAATTAAAGTTACAACTTTAAACACCGGGGGGCTAGTAAAAAAGAAAGTTACAGCTGAATGTGCCTGCCTCTCCATCTACCTCCTCCACCTCTTCTGCCTCTGCCACCCCTAAGACAGCAAGACCAACCCCTCCTCTTCTTCCCCCTCCTCCTCAGCTTACTCAATGTGAAGACAATGAGAATGAAGACCTTTATCATGATCCACTTCCACCTAATGAATAGTAAATTAAATGTGTTTTCTCTTCCTGATTTTCTTAATAACATTTTCTTTTCTCCAGCTTATTGTAAGATTATAGTATAATATATATATATTAGGGCCGGGTGCGGTGGCTCACGCCTGTAATCCCAGCACTTTGGGAGGCCAAGGCGGGTGAATCACGAGGTCAGGAGATCGAGACCATCCTGGCTAACACGGTGAAACTCCGTCTCTACTAAAAATACAAAAAATTAGCCGGGCGTGGTGGCGGGCGCCTGTAGTTCCAGCTACTCAGGAGGCTGAGGCAGGAGAATAGCCTGAACCCGGGAGGCAGAGCTTGCAGTGAGCCGAGATCACGCCACTGCACTCCAGCCTGGGCAACAGAGCAAGACTCTGTCTCAAAAAAAAAATATATATATATATATATATAGATAGATAGATAGATAAAATTTAAAAATATGTTAATCGCTCTTTCCCTGCCGCCGCCAAGTTGCACGGAGGCGGAGGCGTGGGTGAGTTCAAGATTCACCTTCACCCGTAACCCACCGCCATGGCGAGGAAGGCATTGCTGCTGGAGGTGTAATGGACGTTAATACTGCTTTACAAGAGGTGCTGAAGACCGCCCTCATCCACGATGGCCTAGCACGTGGAATTCGCGAAGCTGCCAAAGCCTTAGACAAGTGCCAAGCCCATCTTTGTGTGCTTGCATCCGACTGTGATGAGCCTATGTATGTCAGGTTGGTGGAGGCCCTTTGTGCTGAACCTAATTAAGGTTGATGACAGCAAGAAACTAGGGGAATGGGTAGGCCTCTATAAAACTGAGAGAAGGGAAGCCCCGTAAAGTGGTTGGTTGCAGTTATATGGTAGTTAAGGACTATGGCAAAGAGTCTCAGGCCAAGGATGTCATCGAAGAGTACTTCAAATGCAAGAAATGAAGACATAAATCTTTGGCTCACATTAAAAAAAATGTTAATCGACTGTTTATGTAATCCCTGAGGCCTCTGGACAACAGTGGGCTATTAGTAGTTAAGATATTTTGAGACAGGATCTCACTCTGTTGCCCAGGCTGGAATACAGTGGTATGATCAAGGCTCACTGCAGACTTGACCTCCCAACTCAAGCAATCCTCCCACCACTGCCTCCTGAGTAGCTGGGACTACACGTGTGCGCCACCACACCCAACTAATTTTTAAAATTTTCATAGAGGTGGGGTTGCCCTCTATTTTCCAGGCTGATCTCAAACTCCTGGGCTCAAGCAATCCTCCCAGCTTGGCCTCCCAAAGTGCTGGAATTACATAGGTGAGCCACTGCACCTGGCTGGATTTTTGGGGAGTCAAAAGTTATATGTAGCCTGGCACGGTGGCTCACGCCTGTAATCCTACCACTTTGGGAAGCCAAGATGGGAGGATCACTTGAGCCTAGGAGTTCAGGACCAGCCTGGGTAACATAGTGAGACCCTATCTCTCCAAAAAGAAAAAAATTAACCAGGCATGGTGGTGCACACATATGGTTCCAGCTACTTGGGAGACTGAGGCAGGAGGATTGCTTGAGCCCAGCAGTTCAAGGTTGCAGTGAGCTATAACCACACCACTGCATTCTGGCCTGAGTGACAGAGCGAAATCTCGTTTTTTAAAAAACAAAACAAAACAAAAAAAAGTTACAGGCAGATTTTCAATTGTGTGGAAGGTCAGCACCCCTAACCATCAAGTTGTTCAAGAGTCAAATGTGGATGAGCTCCAATTTCTCCATATCCTCACCAAAACCTGTTTTGTCTTTTTTTTTTTTTTTTTTTTGAGATGGAGTCTCGCTCTATTGCCCAAGCTGGAGTGCAGTGGTGTTATCTCAGCTCACTGAAACCTCCACCTCCCAGGTTCAAGAGACTTTTCTGCCTCAGCCTCCTGAGTAGCTGGGACTACAGGCATGCGTCACCATGCCTGGCTAATTTTTTTTTTTTCTGAAATGGAGTCTCGCCCTGTTGCCCAGGCTGGAGTGCAATGGCACAATCTTGGCTCGCTGCTACCTCTGCCTCCCAGGTTCAAGCCATTCTCCTGCCTCAGTCTCCCGAGTAGCTGGGATTACAGGTGCACACCACCACACCCAGCTAATTTTTTGTATCTTTAGTAGAAATGGGGTTTCCCCATATTGGCCAGGCTGGTCTCGAACTCCTGACATCAAGTGATCCCCTCATCTCAGCCTCCCAAAGTGCTGGGATTACAGGCATGAGCCACCGCACCCAGCTGTTTTGTCTATTTTTTTTCCAATAGGTTTTTGGGGAATGGGTAGTAGTTACAAGAATAAGTTTTTTACTGGTGATTTCTGAGATTGTGATGTACACATCACCTGAGCAGTTGAGCAGTGTATACACTGTACCCAATGTGTAGTCTTTTTTTTTTTTTTTTTTTTGAGATGGAGTCTCGCTCTCTTGCCCAGGTTGGAGTGCAGTGGCACAATCTCAGCTCACTGCAACCTCCGCCTCCTGGGTTAAAGTTATTATCCTGGCTCAGCCTCCTGAGTAGCTGGGATTACAGGCACGCACCACCATGCCTGGCTAATTTTTGTATTTTTAGTAGAGACAGGGTTTCACCAAGTTGATCAGGCTGGTCTTGAACTCCTGACCTCGTGATCCACCTGCCCTGGCCTCCCAAAGTGCTGGGATTATAGGAATGAGCCACTGTGTACAGCTAAGTTGTAAGAGTTCTTTATATATTGTCTTTTTTTTTTTTTTTTTTTTTTTTTGAGACATGGTCTTGTTTTGTTGCTCAGGCTGGAGTACAGTGGTGTAATCTCAGCTCACTGCAGCCTCGACCTCCCAGACACAAGTGATCCTCCCACCTCAGCCTCTTAAGCAGCTGGGATTACAGGGATGAGCCACCATACCCAACTAATTTTTGTATTTTTTTGTACAGATGGGGTCTTTCTATGTTGCCCAGGCTAGTGTGAAACTCCTGGCCTCAAGCAGTCTTCTCATCTTGGCCTCCCAAAGTGCTGGATCACAGGTGTGAGCCACCACCATGGCCTTTATATATTCTGGATGGATATTATACCCTTATGACTTGCAAATATTTTCTTCCATTCTGAGAGCTGTCTATTCACTTTATCATTTGTAACATCAAATTTTAAATTTTGATGAAGTCCAACTTATCCTTTTCCTTTTAATAGCTGTGCTTTTTTTTTTTTTTTTTTTTTTTTTGGTATTATATCTAAAAACAACCATTGCCTAGCCCAAGGTCAAGAGATTTACATCAACGTTTTCTTCTTCTTTTTTTTTTTTTTTTGGAGATGGAGTCTCATTCTGTTGCCCAGGCTGGAGTGCAGTGCTGCAATCTCGGCTCACTGCAACCTCTGCCTCCCGGGTTCAAGCAATTCTCCTGTCTCAGCCTCCCAAGTAGCGGGATTACAGGCACTCAACACCACACCTGGCTAATTTTTGTATTTATAGTAGAGACGGGGTTTCACCATGTTGGTCAGGCTGGTCTCGAACTCCTGACCTCATGATCCACCCACCTCAGCCTCCCAAAGTGCTGGGATTACAGGTGTGAGCCACTGCACCCAGCCTACAATGTTTTCTTCTAAGAGTTTTTGTTTTGTTTTGTTGAGTTTTACATTTTGACATTCAGGTCTATGATCCACTTTGAATTAATTATGGTGTATGGTGTGTGGAAGGGGATCGCATAATGTGGACATACAGTTGAATTTGTTAAAGACTATTCTTTCCCTATTTTATTGTCTTGACACCCTTGCTAAAAACCAATTGACCATAAATATAAAGGTTTATTTCTGGGTTTACAATTCTATTCTATTGATCTACATGTCGACACTTATGCCACTATCACATTGTTTTGTTTTTGTTTTTGAGAGGGAGTATCGCCCAGACTGGAGTGCAGTGGTGCAAGCTTGGCTCACTGCAACCTCTGTCACCCAGGTTCAAGTGGTTTTCCTGCCTCAGCCTCCCAAGTAGCTGGAATTACAGGCGCCCACCACCACACCTGGCTCATTTTTGTATTTTTAGTGGAGAAGGGGTTTCGCCATGTTGGCCAGGCTGGTCTTGAACTCCTGGACTCAAGGGATCAGTCCACCTTGGCCTCCCAAAATGCTGGGATTACAGGCATGACCCACCATGCCCTGCCTACCACATTGTTTTTGATAACTATAGCTTTGTGGTAAGTTTTGAAATCAGGAGGTGCGAGTCTTCCAACTTTGTTCTTTTTTTTTTTTTTTTTTCAAAATTGTTTTGGCTGTTCTCACTTCCCCACAATTTCATATGAATTTTAGAATCAGCTGTTAATTTCTGCAAAAAAGCCAGCTGGGATCCAAACAGGGATGGTGTTGAATCTGTAGATCAATTTGAGAATTACTGCTATCTTCTGATCCATGAACATGGGATATCTACTTGTTTGATTCTTCTTTTTTTTTTTTTTTTTGAGATGGAGTCTCGCTCTGTCGCCCAGGCTGGAGTGCAGTGGCCGGATCTCAGCTCATGCAAGCTCCGCCTCCCGGGTTTACGCCATTCTCCTGCCTCAGCCTCCCGAGTAGCTGAAACTACAGGCACCCGCCACCTCGCCCGGCTAGTTTTTTTTTGTATTTTTTAATAGAGACGGGGTTTCACCGTGTTAGCCAGGATGGTCTCGATCTCCTGACCTCGTGATCCGCCCGTCTCCGCCTCCCAAAGTGCTGGGATTACAGGCTTGAGCCACTGCGCCCGGCCTCTTTTATTGTTTTTTAGAGATGGGGTCTTACTCTGTCACCCAGGCTGGAGTGCAGTGATACAATCACAGCTCACTGCAGCCCAAAACTACTGAGCTCAAGTGATCCTCCTACCTCAGCCTCCCAAGTAGCTGGGACTACAGGCATATGCTACCATGCCCACCTAAGTTTTAAATTTTTTGTAAAGGTGGGGTATCACTGTGCTGTCCAGGCTGGTTTTAAACTTCTGGGTCAAGCAATCCTCCCACCTCAGCCTCTTAAAGTGCTGGGATTACAGGCATGGGTCACCATGCCCGGTATGGAATTATTTTTCTTAATTTCATTTTTGCATTATTTATGGCTAGTGTATAGAAATATATTTTTATATGTCAATCATGTGTCCTACAACTTGCTGAACTTGTTTATTAGTTCTAATAGTTTTTTATTAGATTACTTGGGATTTTCTATATACCAGATCATGTCATGTCCAAGTTGAGACAGTTTTATCTTTTCCTTTTCAATCTGGATGCCTTTTGTTTTTATTTTATTGTTTTCTTTTTACACATTTTTTAGAGACACAGTTACCCTGTATCAAGCGCATTGGCATGATCATGGCTCACTGTAGCCTTGACCTCCTGGGCTCAAGCGATCCTCCCACCTCACCTTCCCAAGTAGCTGAGACTACAGGTGCATGTCACCATGCCTGGCTAATTTTTTTTTTTTTTTGAGATGGAGTCTCGCTCTGTCACCCAGGCTGGAGTGCAGTGGTGTGATCTCAGCTCACTGCAACCCCACCTCCCAGGTTCATGCCATTCTGCCTCAGCCTCCTGAGTAGCTGGGACTACAGGCGGCCACCACCGCACCCAGCTAATTTTTTGTATTTTTAGTAGAGACAGGGTTTCATTGTGTTGGCCAGGATGGTCTCAATCTCCTGACCTCGTGATCCGCCCGCCTCAGCCTCCCAAAGTGCTGGGATTACAGGCATGAGCCACTGCACCCAGCCAACGCTTGGCTAATTTTAAAACTTTTTGTAGACACAGAGTCTCGCTGTGTTGCCCAGGCTGGTATTGAACTCCTGACCTCAAGCAATCCTTCTGCTTCAGCCTCCCAAAATGCTGGGATTACAGGCAATAGCCACCACATCTGGGGCCTTTAATTTCTTTTTCTTACTTAAGTGCCCCTTCTGGAACCTCCAGGAAAATCCTGGACAGACATGGTGAATGGACATTCCTGTCTCGTTCCTCATCTTTTTTTTTTTTTTTTTAATTAAGACGCAGCCTCACTCTTGTTGCCCAGGCTGGGGTGCAATGGCATGACCCTGGCTCACTGCAACCTCCATCTCCCCGGTTCAAGCAATTCTCTTGCCTCAGCCTCCTGAGTAGCTGGGATTACAGGTACCCACCACCACGCTAAGCTAATTTTCTGTATTTTCAGTAGAGACAGGGTTTCACCATGTTGGCCAAGCTGGTGTCAAACTCCTGACCTCAGGTGATCCACCCACTTTGGCCTCCCAAAGTGCTGGGATTACAGGTGTGAGCTACTACGCCCGGCCTTGTTCCTCATCTTAAGAGGGAAAAGCATCTAGTATTTCAACATTAAGTATGATATCAGCTGTGGGTTGTTTGTTTTTGAGACGGAGTCTTGCACTGTCGCCCAGGCTGGTATGCAGTGGTGCACAATCTCGGCTCACTGCAACCTCAGCCTCCCAGGTTCAAGTGATTCTCAGCCTCCGGAGTAGCTAGGATTACAGGCACCCACCACCATGCCAAATTTTTTTTTTTTTTTTTTTTTGGTATTTTTGTAGACACGGGGTTTCACTATGTTGGCTAGGCTGGTCTCGACCTCCTGACCTCGTGATCTGCCCACCTCAAATTCCCAAAGTGCTGGAGCTGTGGGTTTTTTATGATGCCCTTTCTCAGGCTGAGGAAGTTCCTTCACATTTCTAGTTTGATGAGTATTCTCATCAGAAAGTAGATTGGATTTCCCAGCACTTTGGGAGGCTGAGGCAGGCGGATTACTTGAGGTCAGGAGTTGAGACCAGCCTGGCCAACATGGCAAAACCTCATGTTTACTAAAAATCCAACAATTAGCAGAGCATGGTGGTTGGTACATGCCTGTAGTTCCAGCTACTTGGGAGGCTGGGCGAGGAGAATCATTTGAACCCAGGAGGCGGAGGTTGCAGTGAGCTGAGATCGTGCCACTGAACCTCAGCCTGCACAACAGAGGGAGACTCTGCCTCAAAAAAAAAAAGTATATCGGATTTTGTCAATGTTTTTCCGCTTGTATTGAGATAATCATGTGGTTTTTATCCTTTATTGTAATTCTAATGTAGTATATTAATTGATGTTCACATATTAAACTAACCTTGCATTTCTGGTATAAACTCCACTAGGTCATGGTGTGTAATTCTTTTTCCATGCTGTTGGATTTTATCTGCTAGTATTTTGTTGAGGAATTTTATGTCTATATTCATATGATATACTGACTGCTAGTAAAGAGGGAAAATGTGTGAAAATCAATAAATTTAAAAAATTAAAAAAGAAACATTAAACCGGGTGCGGCAGCTCACACCTGTAATCCCAGCACTCTGGGAGGCCAAGACAGATGGATCACTTGAGGTCAGAAGTTTGAAACCGGCCTGGCCAACATGGTAAAACCCTGTCTCTACTAAAAATACAAAAATTAGCTGGGCATGGTGGCAGGCGCCTGTAATCCTGGCTACTCGGGAGGCTGAGGCAGGAGAATCGCTTGAACCTAGAAGGCGGAGGTTGCAGTGAGCCAAGATCACGCCACTTCACTCCAGCCTGGGTGAGACAGCGAGACTCTGTCTCAAAAAAAAAAAAAAAAAAAAAAAAATCTGCATGGTGGTGGGCACCTGTAATCCTAGCTACTCAGGAGGCTGAGGCAAGAGAATCGCTTGAACCCAGAAGGCGGAGGGTTGCAGCGAGCCAAGATCGCACCACTGCACTCCAGCTTGGGCAACAGAGCAAGACTCCATCTCAAAAAACAAAAAACAAAAAGCAAAAACCATGCCTGGGCCAGATCCCAGACATATTAATTCAGAATATCTGAAGGTGGGGCATCAGCATTTTAAAGCACCTCACTGAAGACTGGGCACAGCGGCTCATGCTTCTTATCCACTTTGGGAGATCAGAGTGGGAGGATCACTTGAGCTTGGGAGATCAAGATCAGCAAAAAAAAAAAAAAAAAAAGCAGCTGGATGTGGTGGCACTCATTTGTAGTCCCAGCTATTCAGGAGGCTGAGGTAGGAAGATCACTTAAGCCCAGCAGTTCAGGTTATACGAACTATGACTGTGCTACCACACTCTGGCTTGGGTGACAAAGTGAGACCCTATCTCAAAAATAAAAAATAAAAAGCACTCCAGCCGGGTGCAGTGGCTCACGCCTGTAATCCCAGCACTTTGGGAGGCTGAGGCAGGTGGATAACGAGGTCAGGAGATCAAGACCATCCTGGCTAACATGGTGAAACCCCGTCTCTACTTAAAGTACAAAAAAGAGGCCAGGCGCGGTGGCTCAAGCCTTAATCCCAGCACTTTGGGAGGCTGAGACGGGCGGATCACGAGGTCAGGAGATCGAGACCATCCTGGCTAACATGGTGAAACCCCGTCTCTACTAAAAAATAGAAAAAATTAGCCGGGCGAGGTGGCGGGTGCCTGTAGTCCCAGCTACTTGGGAGGTTGAGACAGGAGAATGGCGTGAACCCAGGAGGCGGAGCTTACAGTGAGTCGAGATCACACCACTGCACTCCAGCCTGGGCAACAGAGCAAGACTCTGTTTCAAAAAAAAAAAAGAAAATTAACCAGGCATGGTAGTATACACCTGTGTTCTCAGTTCTTCAGGAGGCAGAGGTGGGAGGATCACATGAGCCTGGGAGGTCTACAGTGAACCAAGTTCACGCCACACACTCCAGCCTGAGCAACAGAAGAAGACCCTGACTCAAAACAAAAAAAACAAAAACAAAAAAAACCCACAGCTACTTAAAGTGTGTCCTAGGGACTGGCAACGTCAGTGACATTTAGAAGTTTATTAGAATAGCAAAATTTGGCCAGGCATGGTGACTCACGCCTGTAATCCCAGCACTTTGGGAGGCCCAGGCAGATGAATCACCTGAGGTCAGGAGTTCGAGACCAGCTCCAACATGGAGAGACCCTGTCTCTACTTTAAAAAAAAAAAAAATACAGAATTAGCTGGGTGCGGTGGTGCATGCCAGTAATTCCAACTACGTGGAGGCTGAGGCAGGAGAATCGCTTGAACCCAGGAGACAGTGCTTGTGGTGAGCCAAGAGGACACCATTGCACTCTAGCCTGGGCAACAAGAGTGAAACTGTCTCAAAAAAAAAAAAAAAAGCAAAATTTATCAGGATGGCAGCCATGAAAGTCAGAATCCACTGAATGTGTACCAACTCACCTGCTAAAAAACAAAACAAAAAAAAACAAATTATTGGCCCTATCCCAGACCTATTGAATTGGAATCTGCTTTTTTTTTTTTCAGATGGAGTCTTGCTCTGTCGCCCCGGTTGGAGTGCAGTGGCGTGATCTAGGTTCACTGCAACCTCCGCCTCCTGGGTTCAAGCAATTCTCCTGCCTCAACTTCTGGAGTAGCTGGGATTACAGGCATGCACCACCACACCTGACTAATTTTTGTATTCTTAGTAGAGATGGGATTTCACCATGTTGGCCAGGCTGGTCTCGAACTCTTTACTTCATGATCCACCCACCTTGGCCTCCCAAAGTGCTGGGATTACGGTTTTGAGAGCAACCGCTCTCAAACACCTGGCTAACACGGTGAAACCTCGTCTCTACTAAAACTACCAAAAATTAGCCGGGTGTGGTGGTACACACCTGTAGTCTCAGCTACTCGAGAGGCCTAGGCATGAGAATCAACTTGAACTGGGAAGGCGGAGGTTGCACTGAGCTGAGATCGTGCCACTGCACTCCAGCCTGGGCAACAGAATGAGACTCTGTCTCCCCCGCAAAAAAAAAAGCTCCCTCTGGCCATAGTGGGGAGAACTGACTGGAGGCGGGAAGGGCAGATATGGGAGGCTTGATAGGTATCCAAGTCATAGATTGAGATGGTGGCTTCAGACAGAAAGAGGTGCATTTGGGATGGATTTGGAAATAGTCACCCAGACTAGTTTTTGTTTTTTGTTTTTTTTTTTGAGACAGAGTCTGGCTCTGTCGCCCAGGCTGGAGTGCAGTGGCGCGATCTTGGCTCACTGCAAGCTCCACCTCCCGGGTTCACGCCATTCTCCCACCTCAGCCTCCCGAGTAGCAATCCACCCATCTTGGCCTCCCAAAGTGTTAGGATTACAGGCATGAGCCATCGTACCCAGCCAGAGGGAGCTTTTAAACTAAACTTAGGTCAGGCGTGGTGGCTCACGCCTATAATCCCAGCACTTTGGGAGGCTGAGTCGGGTGGATCACGAGGTCAGGAGTTCAAGACCAGCTTGGCTGAGATGGTGAAACCCCATCTCTACTAAAAATACAAAAATTAGCCAGGAGTGGTGGTAGGCGCCTGTAATCCCAGTTGCTTCGGACATTGCCCTCCAGCCTGGGTGACAGAGTGAGACTCCATCTCTAAATAAATAAACAAACAAACTAACTAAAACTAGTGATTTCTGCCTAAAATTGCTAACGGCACATCACACTTAAAATCAGGGACTGGGCACACTGGTTCATGCCTGTAATCCCAACACTTTGGAAGACCAAGGTAAGAGGATCACTTGAGCCCAGGAATTCAAGACCAGCCTGGGCAACATAGTGAGACCCTATCTCCACAAAAAAATTAAAAATTATCCAGGCATGGTGGCGAATGCCTGTCATCTCAGGTACTCAGGAGACTGAGGCTGGAGGATCCTTTAAAGTCAGTAGTTAGAGGTTGCAGTGAACTATGACTGCACTTGTGAATAGCAACTGCACTCTAGCCTGGGCAACGTACTGAGATTCTGTCTCTAAAAATAAATAGGCAGGGAGCAGTGGCTCATGCCTATAATCCTAGTGCTTTGGAAGGCCAAGTGGGGAGGATCACTGCAGCCCAGGAATTCAAGACCAGCTCGGACAACATAGCAGGACACGATCTCTACAAAAATCGTTTTAAAAAAGTAGCTGGACCTGGTGGTGTGCACCTGTAGTCCCAGCTACTGGGAAAGCTGAGGCAGGAGAATCACTTGAGCCATGGAGTTTGAGGCTGCAGTGAGCTATGATTGCACCACTGCACTCCAGGCTTGGCAAACAAGGGAAATCCTGTCTCTAAAAAATATAAATAAATAAATAAAATCAGACAGGGTCTACCCCTCTCTCTCAACTCCTACCACTGGCAGCTTCAGCTACACTGTTTCTGAAATAAACTAAGTTTAACCCATCTCAGAACCTTTGTACTCGCTTTTCTCTCTGTCTAGAGCTTTCTTCCTCCAGATCTGCCCACAGCTGTCTCTGGTCATTTCAATGAAAGGTCTTCTTTGACCACCTCCCATTCCCCATATTTTTCTAAAAGCCCTCATCGACCTATTAATTTTTGTTTGTTTGTTTCTGAGACAGGGTCCTGCTCTGTCCCCCAGGCTGGAGTGCAGTGGCACAATCATGGCTCACTACAGCCTTGACCTCCTGGGCTCAAGCAATCCTCCCACCTCAGCTTTCCGAGTAGCTAGGACTATAGGCGTGCACCACAATGCCCGCATAATTTTTTGTAGAGAACAGGGCCCTGCTATGTTGCCAAGGCTGGTCTCGAACTCCTGGGCTCAAGCGAAATTCCCGACACCATTAACGCATTTTTAGTAACTTATCAGTATCTGAAATCACCTGTTTCGTTTATTTGTGATTTGTTAAAAGTCTGGTTCCCCCAGGAGATGAAGAATTTTTATCTATCTTCCTCATGGCTGGGTCTCCAGCACCCAGGACAGTGCCTGGTATACAGTAGATGCCTAACAAGTATCAACGGAACGGAAACAAGAGCTCAATTTCAACAAAACACCTATAAATCTGAACCCCGAGGTACAGTGTACGTACAGCAGCTCTGAAACCGGCTGCCAGGATTCTGGGTCTCTTGGGGGAAACAGGCAGACGTAGATTCCAATTCCTGCCCGGTTGCCGACTTGCGGCGTGACCTCTGGCGAGGACTTTAATCTGGGTCAGTTGTTTCATCTGCAAAACCGGAGACTGGGGGCGTGAGGCGGCTGGCACAAGAAGGGCGGCCTTTCCCAGCGCGTCCCCGCCCCCACTACGAAAGGTCACGGCGCCCTGGCCCTGCAGCTGGGTCCCTCCAGGGCCGCCCTCTCGCGCTGCCGGGTCCTGAAGGGTCCGCTTAGAGCCCAGCAGTTCGCGCTCGCCTACTCGCGTGCGACCTACCTACTCACGCGGCCAGCCGCGGACTCCAGGCCAGCTCTGTCTTCTTGCTGGGCGCCGCCATATTGGCCCAGAGAGCGTCCGGGTCAGGGAGCGCCAGGGAGGCAGCTAATCAAGAAAGCTGGTGTAATAGGTCCCGCCCACAAAGCGAGGTGCGCCAATAGGAAGGCGGAAGGGCCTTAGACCCGCCTCATAACGAGCTAGGCCCCGCTTCTAATGAGTCAAGTGTCACTCCAGGCCTGGGAACCTTGAAATGGCCCGGGAGGCTGGACTTGGGAGTCTGTGAATCAAGCCGCAGGCTCCAGGGGCTGAAATGAGAAAATGAATTTAAAAAAAGTGAAAGGAGGCCGGCACGGTGGCTCATGCCAGTAATCCCAGCCCTTTGGGAGGCCAGGAATTCGAGACCAGCCTGGGCAACATAGCGAGACCCCCTTCTCTACAAAAAAGTTAAAAATTAACTGGGCGCAATGGCGCGTGCTCATAGTCCCAGTATTCAGGAGGCTGAAACGGGAGGATCGCTTGAGCCCCGGAGGTCGAGGCTACAGTGAGCCATGATTGCACCACTGCACTCCAGCCTGGGCAACAGAGTGAGACCCTATTTCTAAAAATAGTAATAATAAATAAACAGGGCCGGGCGTGGTGGCTCACGCCTGTAATCCAGGCACTTTGGGAGGCCGAGGAGGGCGGATCACCTGAGGTCAGGAGTTCGAGACCAGCCTGGCCAACATGATGAAACCCCGTCTCTACTAAAAATACAAAAGTAGCAGGGCATGGTGGTGGGCTCTTGTAATCCCAGCTACTCAGGAGGCTGAGGCAGGAGAATCGCTTGAACCTGGGAGACGGAGGTTGCAGTGAGCCAGGATCACTCCACTGCACTCCAGCTTCAGCAACAGAGCGAGACTCTGTCCCAAAAAATAAACTAAATAAGGCCGGGCGCGGTGGCTCAAGCCTGTAATCCCAGCACTTTGGGAGGCCGAGACGGGTGGATCACGAGATCAGGAGATCGAGACCATCCTGGCTAACACGGTGAAACCCCGTCTCTACTAAAAAATACAAAAAACTAGCCGGGCGAGGTGGCGGGCGCCTGTAGTCCCAGCCACTCGGGAGGCTGAGGCAGGAGAATGGCGTAAACCCGGGAGGCGGAGCTTGCAGTGAGCCGAGATCCGGCCACTACACTCCAGCCTGGGGGACAGAGCGAGACTCCGTCTCAAAAAAAAAAAAAAAATTAAATAAATAGGCCGGGCGCGGTGGCTCACGCCTGTAATCCCAGCACTTTGGGAGGCCGAAGCGGGTGGATCATGAGGTCAGGAGATCGAGACCATTCTGGCGAACACGGTGAAACCCCGTCTCTACTGAAAATACAAAAAAATTAGCCGGGCGTGGTGGCGGGCACCTGTAGTCCCAGCTTCTAGGGAGGCTAAGGCAGGAGAATGGCATTAACCCGGGAGGTGGCGGAGCTTGCAGTGAGCGGAGATCGCGCCACTGCACTCCAGCCTGGGCGACAGAGCGAGACTGTCTCAAAAAATAAATAAATAAAAATAAAAATTAGTAGGTCGTGGTGGTGAGCTCCTGTGATCCCAGCTACTTGGGAGGCTGGGGCACGAGAATTGCTTGAATCCAAGAGGTGGAGGTTGCAGTGAGCCAAGATTGTGCCACTGCACTCCAGCCTGGGCGACAGAGTGAGACTCTGTCTCAATAAATAGATAGATAGATAGATAGATAGGAAGGTCTCAATGAGGCGGCCTTTGAGTAAAGGCCAGAGGAAGTGAGTGAGCCTTCTGGATATCTAGGGAAGGCTTTTGGCACTGGGAACAACAGCAAAGACTCTGTGTGGTTGGAATGGAGTAACTTAGGAGGAAATGTGATAAAACGAGGTGAGATTGAGTAATGGGGGCTCCTGGTCTCCCCCAGAAAGCACCAGATTTAGGCTGTCAGTAACTAAGGTGGATAAGCACATAAAATGGGCTATTGGCAATAGCAGTGGCCCCCAGAAAGAAAGGCTATCTGTCCTCATAAGCCCATTTCTGCAGTCCCTCAGCTTCCGTGGTGCAGTGAGCTGGCATGGGGACTAGGATGCAAGAACCTGCTCTTAGGCTGCCTCAAGGACTCTGCGCAGCCGCAGGACATCCACCTCACCAGAACTCCTGTGATTGGGCGATCTGAGAAGACCTGTAGCCAATCAGCTGCTTGGCTGGAGCACTCCTCCTTGGCAAGTTGACAGGCATGTGGGTAGCGGCTGGGAGTGCTACTGCCCTCTGCTATGCTCCCGCAGCTACAAGCAGGCAGAGTCAGCTCTGCTTAGCTGGGGAGTGGGTAAGATGGTGGGGTCGCTGACCTGGCTGTGGCCTTCAGAGTTACTGGTGTCCTCTTGAGGTGCTCATGGCTTTTATTTTCTTATTTATCTTTCCAGAACTAGTCTTTTTATTATTTTTTATTTTATTATATTTTATTTATTTATTTTTTGGAGACAGAGTCTGGCTCTGTTGCCCAGGTTGGAGTGCAGTGTTGCAATCTTGGCTAATTGCAACCTCCGCCTCCCACGTTCAAGCAATTCTCCTGCCTCAGCCTCCCGAGTAGCTGGGACTACAGGCATGTGCCACCATACCCAGCTAATTTTTGTATTTTTAGTAGAGACAGAGTTTCACCATGTTGCCTAGGTTGGTCTCGAACTCCTGGGCTCAAGTGGTCCTCCCGCTTCAGCCTCCCAAAGCGCTGGGATTACAGGCACTAGCCACCGTGCCCAGTCATTATTTATTTATTTATTTATTTATTTTTTTTTTTTTTTGAGACGAAGTCTCGCTCTGTCGCCCAGGCTGGAGTGCAGTGACACAATCTCGGCTCACTGCAAGCTCTGCCTCCTGGGTTCACGCCATTCTCCTGGCTCAGCCTCCCGAGTAACTGGGACTACAGGCGCCCGCCACCACGCCCGGCTAATTTTTTTGTATTTTTAGTAGAGACGGGTTTTCACCGTGTTAGCCAGGATGGTCTGATCTCTTGACCTCGTGATCCGCCAGCCTCGGCCTCCCAAAGTGCTGGGATTACAGGCGTGAACTAGCGCGCCCGGCCTATTATTATTATTTTTAAATAGAGATGGGGTCTCACCAGGTTACCAAGGCTTGTCTCAAACTTCTGGCATACAGTGATCCACCCATCTTGGCCTCCTAAAGTGCTGGGATTACAGGCATGTGCCACTACACGAGGCCGGTAGTCTTTTAAAAACAAGTATGCACAGGATGTGCATGGTGACTCACGCCTGTAATCCCAACACTTCGGGAGGCCAAGGCGGGAGGATCACGAGGTCAGGAGATCGAGACCACCCTGGCTAACACGGTGAAATCCCGTCTCTACTAAAAAAAACACAAAAAAAAATTAGCCGGGCATGGTGGCGGGCTCCTGTAGTCCCAGCTACTCTGGAGGCTAAGACAGGCGAATCACTTGAACCCAGGAGGCGGAGCTTGCAGTGAGCCGAGATCGCGCCACTGTACTCCAGCCTGGGCAACAGAGCAAGACTCTGTCTCAAACAAAACAAAAAAACCCCAAAACAAACAAATAAAAGACAAGTATGTACATACTTTATGTCCTGTATATATTAACACAGAACACCATATGTGAGGCCCTGGTGCAGAGTCTTTAACATGCAGTCCCAGAAAGAACCCTATAAAAAGTAGCAGCTTCACAGTGGAAGATCCTAGCAGACACCACCTTAACCAAGGGACCAACATTAATATCACCAGCAATGACTCATGGTGATATCATGAAGTCCTTGGTATGACGCACTTAGAAGGGTACATCATCACCTCTCTGGTATTCTTCCTGGTAATGCAAACACCTCAGTTTATTCAAGACAAACCAAATTCGAAGACGATCTACAAAATAACTGACCAGCACTCTTCAAAAGTGTCAAGGTCCTGAAAGACCCAGGGACTATTATAGACTGTAGGAATGTATGGAGATATGACAATTAAATGCAGTGAGGGCCAGGCACGGTGGCACTGTAGTCCTAGCTATTTAGGAGGCTGAGGCAGGAGGATCGCTTGAGCCCAGGAGTTCAAGTCCAGCCTGGGCATCATAGTGAGACCTCATCTCCAAGATAGATAGATAGATCGATCGATCGATCGATAGATAGAAATAAATGCAATGGGCCAGGTGCAGTGGCTCACACCTCTAATCCCAGCACTTTGAGAGGCCAAGGCAGACAGATCACAAGGTCAGAAGTTCAAGACCAGCCTGACCAACATGGTGAAACCCCCTGCCTCAGCCTCCCAAGTAGCTGGGATTATAGGCTCCCACCATCACGCCCAGTTAATTTTTGTATTTTTTGTAGAGATAGGGTTTCACCATGTTGGCCAGACTGGTCTCGAACTCCTGACCTC
The DNA here is from genome assembly GCF_043159975.1 of Macaca nemestrina. Taxonomy (NCBI): domain Eukaryota; kingdom Metazoa; phylum Chordata; class Mammalia; order Primates; family Cercopithecidae; genus Macaca; species Macaca nemestrina. The sequence goes on from NC_092144.1 coordinate 11,009,266, forward strand.
TGGTGATTCACCCGCCTCAGCCTCCCAAAACGTTGGGATTACAGGCATGAATCACCGCGCCCAGCTGGAGTCCCCACTGTTAACCACAGCACTTCAGTGTCTTCATTTAGTTGAAACAACGTGCTATATGTTTTGACTTCAACTTTGTCTATCTCCCTGTCCCCGGTTGATGGGATTTATACAGTGATTTATTATGACAAGGCCACTGCAATAAATGTTCCTGCACATATGTCATTCTTCACACCTACACTTGTACTTCTGAGGAATATTCTAAAATAGAGGATATACTTGTTCAGAAGGTAAGGACATTTGTCATTTGGAAAATTATCAACAAATTGCCCACACTCATCAACAGTGTTCCCACAGCCTCCCCTGCATTGCATGTTGTCAAGCATTCTTTTCTTTTCTTATTTATTTTTTTTTCACCCAAACTAAAATGCAGTGGCATGGCTGGGCGCAGTGCTGTAATCCCAGAACTTTGGGAGGCCAAGGCAGGCAGATCACCTGAGGTCAGCAGTTCGAGACCAGTCTGGCCAACATGGTGAAACCCTGTCTCTACTAAAAATACAAAAATTAGCCTGGTAGGGTGGCAGGCACCTGTAATCCCAGCTACTCAGGAGGCTGAGGCAGAATTGCTTGAACCTGGGAGGTGGAAGTTGCAGTGAGCTGAGATCATGCCACTGCACTCCAGCCTGGATGACAGAGCGAGATTCTGTCTTGAAAAAAAAAAAAAAAAAAAATGTAGTGTCATGATCATACCTCACTGCAGCCTCCAATTCCTGGGCTCAAGCAATCCTCCTGCCTTCGCCTCCCAAAGTACACTTTTTAAAAATACTCTTTTCTGGCCGGGCGCGGTGGCTCACGCCTGTAATCCCAGCACTTTGGGAGGCCGAGGCGGGCGGATCACAAGGTCAGGAGATCGAGACCATCCTGGCTAACACTGTGAAACCCCGTCTCTACTAAAAAAAAAAATGCAAAAAATTAGCCGGGCGAGGCGGCGGGCGCCTGTAGTCCCAGCTACTCGGGAGGCTGAGGCAGGAGAATGGCGTGAACCCGGGAGGCAGAGCTTGCAGTGAGCCGAGATCGCGCCACTGCACTCCAGCCTGGGCGACTAAGCGAGACTCTGTCTCCAAAAAAAAAAAAAAAAAAAAAAAAATACTCTTTTCTTTTTTTCTTTCTTTCCTTTTTTTTTTTTTTTTTTTTGGTAGAGGCAGGGCCCTGCCATGTCTCTCAGGCTGGTCTTGAATTCCTGGACTCAAGCAATCCACCCATCTTGGCCTCCCAAAGTGCTGGGATTACAGACTTGAGCCACTGTAGTCAGACTGTAAGTGAATAGCTCCCTCCCTGTCAACCCACTCACAGTCAGTCTGGGGGTGAGAGATGCTATTATTTTACAGCAGGTGGTCAGGGAAGGCTTCTCTGAGAGGTGATATTAGAGCAGAGACTGAATGAAGTTGGGGAGAGGCCATGCAGGCAGGCATCTTGCAGAAATGTGTTCCAGGTGGCAGGAACTGCTAGTGCAAAGACCCTGAGGTGGGAACGTGTTTGGGGACTCAAGAAACACATCTGTAGCCTGGCGTGGTAGCGGGTGCCTGTAATCCCAGCTACTTGGGAGGCTGAGGCTCCAGAATTGCTTGAAACTGGGAGGTGGAGGTTGCAGTGAGCTGAGATCACGCCACCCAGCCTGACTGACAGAGCGAGACTTTGACTCAAAAAAAAAAAAGGAGAAGAAGAAAGAAGAGAGAAGAGAAGAGAAGGGAGAAGGGAGAAAGGGAAGAAGGAGAAGAAGGAGAAGGAGAAGAAGAGGAAGAGGAAGAGGAAGAGGAAGCAGAAGCAGCAGCAGCAGCAGCACATCTGAAAGGACACAGAAGAAAAGCTAGGAGCAGTGTTACCCTAGGAGGGTGGCTTAGCTTCTCTGAACCTTGAGTTTCCCATCTATAAAATGGACCTATGAGTTTCCATCCTGAGGTGATGGTGAGGATTAAAAGAGATTGTGACTGGCATGGAGTGAATGTTCCCATAACAGAAGACTTTAGGAACAAGCGCCTCTGCCAGATTTCCGGATAGGAAATCTTGGTGAGCAGGAGGCTCGCAGAGCAGGCTAAGATAGGCCGGTGCAGAGCAGGGTTTTGACTTTCCCCAAAACAAACAGACAAACACGTGTCGGTGTGGATTTTATTTTCATTTTTATATTTTTTGAGTCAGAGTCTCACTCCTGTGGCCCGGGCTGAAGTGCAGTGGTGTGATCTTGGCTCACTGCAACTTCTGCCTGCCATGCCAGGTTCAAGCGATTCTCCTGCCTCAGCCTCCCGAGGAGCTGGGATTACAGGCATGTACCACCATGCCCGGCTAATTTTGTATTTTTAGTAGAGATGGGGTTTCACCATGTTGGCCAGGCTGGTCTCAAACTACTGACCTCAGGTGATCCACCCGCCTCAGCCTCTCAAAGTGCTGGGATTACAGGCACGAGCCACCGCACCTGGCCGGGTGTGAGTTTTAAATGGTTCTGAGCCAACAGGAAGGTTTCAGGGGGTCCCCTAAAGTTGAGGAGAGGTATGGCTTTCCTACAATGACTGTCTTAGACCCTTCGGGAAACCCTGCCTCTTACAAGATCCCACACTTCTCATTTAGATGGAAAACTGAGGCACAGAGGGGCTAGAGCCTGGAAAACGCCAGAAAGGAGCGAATAACGGATGACACTCGGCAGTCAGTGATGGGGGTGTCTACTGGGATTGGGGCCTCGGTATGGGATCGGCCCCCTCTAATGCCTCTACCCCCATCTACCAGACAGAGACGCGAAGAGACAGACGCGAAGAGAGACAGAGACAATATAGTGACAGCGACATGAAGAGAAACAGAATTACTCAAAGCCCAGGAACAAAAACAGAGACACAGAGACAAAGGCAGAGATAGAAAAAGGCTCGGCGACCCAGAGACAGAGATACAGAGACACAGATCTACTACAATCAGAGTCACAAGGCAGTCCCAGAAAGGGCTGCCCCCTGGGGGTACCCGGGGCTGCCCCGTTGGGGGGCACGCCAAGAGCTCCCCCACCCCTCCCCCGTCGTGCCTGGGCCGTGACTTCAGAGCCGGTGCAGATTCTATAAATGGCCAAGAGGCCGCGGGCCGTGGGGCGGGGCCGAGTGAGTCATCGCGTGACGTCACCGCCGCCTGGACCCAGCCAGGCCCCGCCCCCGCCCCGCCAGGGGGCGCCGGCCTCAGGTCCTCACATGCGCAGTAGCCACCTGCGGCCCCCCGAGGGCCGCTCAGTTTGGGAGGGTTCAGGGAATCTGTGCGTTCGAATCCCGCCCCTGCCAACCTCGAGCTGTGTGACCCGGCCATTCGGCATCACCTCTCTGTGCCTCGTATAGACTCACCTCATAGGGCTGTCGTGAGGAATGAGATAACAACCTCAAAGCGCTTAGTACGTAGCAGGTGCTAATTGTTAGCTCATTTTATGTACTTTCTATTTTTTCTTTCTTTCTTTCTTTTTCTTTAATAGAGACGAGGTCTCGCTATGTTGCCCAAGCTGGTCTCAAACTCCTGGGCTCAAGTGATCCTCTCACCTTGGCCTCGTATTTTATGTATTTTCGTGTATGTTTGACATATCATGACACGCCATCAACTGGCACGTTGCCTTAGCTCAGTGGTTTGCAAACAGGGATGATCTGCTTCCACCCCAACCCCAACCAGGGGACATTTGGCAATGTGTGTAGACATTTCTTCTTTTAATTTTTCTTTTTTAGAGACCATGGTCTTTCTTTTTTTTTTTTTTTTTTTTTTTTTTTTTTTTTTTTTTTTGAGACAGAGTCTCGCTCTGTCGCCCAGACTGGAGTGCAGTGGCGCGATCTCGGCTCACTGCAAGCCCCGCCTCCCGGGTTCACGCCATTCTCCTGCCTCAGCCTCCGGAGTAGCTGGGACTACAGGCGCCCGCCACCACGCCCGGCTAATTTCTTTTTGTATTTTTAGTAGAGACGGGGTTTCACCGTGTTAGCCAGGATGGTCTCGATCTCCTGACCTCGTGATCCGCCCGCCTCGGCCTCCCAAAGTGCTGGGATTACAGGCTTGAGCCACCGCGCCCGGCCGAGACCATGGTCTTTCTATGTTGGCCAGATGGGTCTCAAACTCCTGGGCTCAAGCGATCCTCCCACCTCAGCCTCCTTAGTAGCTGGGACCACAGACTCCCGCCGCAGTGCCTCAACATTTCTGTTTATTGGGACCAAGAGAGTGCTACTGGCATCTAGCAGGTAGAGGCCAGGGATGCTGCTTGAAGTCTTACAATGAATGCCCAGGACAGTCCCCCAACCATAAAGAATTATCCAGCCTCAGCTGTCCACAGTGTGGAGGTTGAGAAATCCCACCTTAGCCTCATAGTTGAGGTTCATGGAGCATGGTCTCAAATTCTCCTCAGCCCCTGGCCTGCTGTGTGACACTGGAAAAGTGATTCCAAGCCCCATGCCTCAGTTTCCCCACCTGTAAAGCAAAGTTCTTGTATTAATAATAACAGTGTCAGCTGTTCACGGTGGCTCACACCTGTAATCCCAGCACTTTGCGAGGCCGAGGTGGGCAGATCAACTGAGGTCAGGAGTTCAAGACCAGCCTGGCTAACGTGGCAAAACCCCGTCTCTACTAAACATACAAAAAATAGCCAGGCATGGTGGCAGGCACCTGTCATCCTAGCTACTTGGGAGGCTGAGGCAGGAGAATTGCCTGAAGCCAGGAGGTGAAGGTTGCAGTGAGCCGAGATAGTGTCACTGCACTCCAGCCTGGGGAATAGAGTGAGACTCTGTCTCCAAATAATAATAATAATAATAACAACAGTGTCCACCTGTGTGGGTGTCATGATAATTGAATGAATATATGTACAGAGCTTGGAACATGGCCTGACATAAGGGCCATGTCATCTGGCATATTGCAGCCATGTCATTAGCATGTGACCGATAAATTGCATATCCTTAACGTATCATTAGTGTGTGGCAGGTTGCAGACATGTCATCCAAGTGTCACAAACATGGCCTTGCCATGTGGGGCATGATGTGGGCATAGCATCCAACCCTGTGGTCCAGGGGTTAGATCTCGCTAGGTAGGGTTGCTTGAGGGGAACATAGTTCATGGCCTGGGACTTGCCAACAAAGTCACCCTGTGGTTCAAGTGACACACAGTGGATGGGGAGGGTGAGACCCAGGATGTCTGCTCCCCCAGGTCCTTTTGAGGGGCTGGAGGAGACAGAACTGGGGCGCTGGACCCTCAGCATAAAGAATGCTATGGGCTGGGCATGGTGACTCATGCCTGTAAATCCCAGCATTTTGGGAGGCCAAGGTGGGCAGATTGCTTGAGCCCAGAAATTTGAGACCAGCCTGGGCAACATAGCAAGATCCCATCTCTAAAAATAAAATAAAATTAGCCAGGTTGGTGGCACAAGTCTGTAATTCTAAATACTTGGATGGGCTGAGATGGGAGGATCACTTGAGCCTGGGAGGTCAAGGCTGCAGTGAGCTGTGATTGTGCCACTGCACTCCAGTTGAGAGGACAGAGTGAAACCTTGCCTTAAAAAAAAGAATGCTGCAGCCCAAGTCCCTCTGCTGTGCCGGGCACTGTGCTAGGAATGTAAGAGACATACTCTTCTGATCTTTACAACTCTCTCATGAGGCAGGCACTATCATTGCCCCATTTTACAGATGTGGCCATAGAGTCCTAGAGAGGAGAAGGGGCTTACCTAAGGCTATAGACTGTTGGTATCTGGAGATAAACCCGGGATGGTGCTCACTAAACTATCATGGGTGTCAGTCCTGCCTCAAGACTCCAGAGAGATAAAGAGACCTCAGAGACAAAGAGACTCAGACCCAGCCAGAGGCCCAATGGACAGCGGGAGGGGTGGGTGGAAGAAGGCTGGTCTCTGTCTGACCAAGCCCCCCCAGAATAACGTAGGCTGCCCCCCTAGGTGGAAACAATGACACAATCAGCTCCCAATACCAAGGGCCTGACATCACAAGGGGGGGGAAGGCAGCAGAGGTTGGGGGGGTGCCCCGCCCCTTGGCAAGCCCCTACAGCCAATGGAATGGCCTTGGAAGAGACCCGGGCCGCCTCCGGAGCTTCAAAAACGTGTGAGGAGGGAAGAGGGTGCAGACGGAACTTCAGCTGCTGCCTTGGTCCTCAGCGTCAGTACTGCGCCACTACCCCCCGCCAGAGCCCACCGGCCAGCATGTCCTCTGCTCACTTCAACCGAGGCCCTGCCTACGGGCTGTCAGCCGAGGTTAAGAACAAGGTAGGGCTGGAGGGCCTCCCTGGCCTGGCCCACACGTCCTGCCAGGCCAGAGCCCCGAGCTTGGGGTCCCTTGAACCCCCTCCTGCCTATCCTATGTGACTCGGAAACTAAGAGGGGAAAAAGGAGTGATATGGGATAGGGGCTGCCTGTCTCCCCCTGAACATCCCAGAGCCCCCAGCTATGGTTGGGGGTGGAATAGGGGGCACACAGCCACACATAAACAGAGGGGGTCAGTCCATTGCAAAGATACCCACCTGATCAGTCTTCTTTTAACCCTTTGTGTTCTTGGGGGGAACAACAGAGGGGGAAGACTTGTTGATTCTTCCATATCCCCCAGCCTCACAAAGAAATTGGAGAGCGCTTGAGAGCTGGGGCTCCTGGGAGGTGACGCCGGGAAAGTGTGGGAGATCCTGAAGGCAAAGGGGGACGGTGGAGGGCAGGAAGCGGGCATCAGAAGTGCGGCAGGGGTCTCCTAACTGTGGAGCTAGGAAGATACCTGGACACCACCTTCATGCTGTGGATGGGTAAACAGGTTCGGAGAGGAGAGGCAAATAGCTGGGATCCCAGGTAAAGCAGGTACAGCGCTCGGACCCTGGAGTCACCCCCCATATACCAGGATGGTCTCAGCTTCTCCCAGCTGGAGAACTTGAAGTTTCCAGCCCGCTGGAATCGTCCCAACAGCACTGCCGAGGGAGGAGTTCCTGCCCCATTTGACAGAGGGGAACACTGAGACTCAGGGTGGCTTTTCCCAGGGTCCTGTGGTGAGGAAGTGGGGGACTAGGTTGGAACCTGGGTCGGGGGATCCTCGGGGCTGGAGGAGGGGGCTGGTTGGAGGAGGGGGCTGGTTGGGGGCGGGTTCTCGGGCGGGAGACAGATCCCAGCGCCGCCCTCCTCCCCCCAGCGCCGGCCCCAGAGCCGCGCAGAGCCGCCGCGCCTTATAAGGCGGCCTCGGGGAGCCCAGGCCACGCTATATAAGGGCCGGTTTGCTTTAAAAAGCCGGGCTGGTGGTGTTGGGGGCGGCAGGGCCGGGGCCAGGTGAGGGGGCCGCCCCTCCCACCTCCCCCCACCTACCCAGGAGAAGAAAGGGCAGCCCGGTCCCCTAGGGGCTGGGAGCCTGGCTGGACTGTGGCGGAGGGTTCTGGAGAAATGGGAGTGGGGGAGGAGGGGGACGGTGGAGAGAGGGAAAAGCCGGGGGGGAGAGGCAGACAGAGATACTGGGAGCCTGAGACACCCTAGGGACAGACGTGGGAGGGCGAGCCAGGAGCGAGATAAGACCTAGACAGGGATGGAGGGGCAGGGAAGGGAGACAGAGCCCCACCCCCCACCCAGGCAGGAAACCTGGAGACAGAGAAAGACCTAGAGAGGCAGAGATGCAAGACCCAAGAGCCCCGCCCCTGGCCAGACAGGGACTAGCCACCCAGAGAGATGGGGACCCCAAGACTGGGCCAAGGAAAGACACCGCTGGGGAAGAGAGAGACAGAGGAGTCGTGGGGCTTGATAAGGGGGAGAGAGATATACAGACGTGCAAGGGGTGGGGTCTAAGACAGAGGCAAGCCTCTACCCCTAACCAGAGACAGAGCCCTGGAGCCGAAGACCTGGGGGACATGGAGAGACAGAGATGTATGACCAGCACTCCTCTGCAAGCCAGCACCCAGGGGCACCTCCTTAGACTTCCTTCTTCCCTTCCTGAGGTGCCCCTTCTTCCAACAGGGGACGCAGAAGGGGCAGGGCTAGAGGAAGAGAAGCCCCAAGTTTGGCCTGGACGTAAAACCAGGGGACCTGGCGCCACCCCTCTAGCTCAGAGGATCCAGCTCCCCACACCCCACCCCTCGTCTACATTCCCTGGTGCCAAACCTCAGAATGCCCGGAATGGCCCCCTGGGCAGGTGCCACCTCAGCCCTGGCTCTCGGCCCTCCCCAGCCCCCACCCTCCCAACTGGGTGATCTGGGGCAAAATTGCCTTAGTTGGGAAGGACGAGGGAGATCAGGCTCTAGGAGGCTCGGATAGGACCCAGGGAGCCCAGGCTGCCCCCACGGCATCCTCACCCGTTTCTCTGTGCCCCCCGCCCCAGCTGGCCCAGAAGTACGACCACCAGCGGGAGCAGGAGCTGAGAGAGTGGATCGAGGGGGTGACAGGCCGTCGCATCGGCAACAACTTCATGGACGGCCTCAAAGACGGCATCATTCTTTGCGAGTAAGTGAGGCTCTCAAAGCCCAGACCCTGCACCCCCGGCGACTCCATGCAGCCCCCTCAACCCCCAAAACAACCATGATCCTGGAACTGAGTTGAACACTTTCTATTGGATACCTTTGGGGTGGCCAGTAATCACTGTGCCCATTTAACAGGCACAGAAAACTGAGGCTCAGTTAGGTGAAATGCATTATACCAGGTCCCACGCTGTTTCAAGGAAAACGACTCCAGAATCTTAACCACCATGCTATACAGGGTAGGCCCATCTATGGCCACCAGGGTCCCCAGAAAGAGCAGTCACAGCTAAAAGGCAGCAGTCAACAGCTGTTCATGGCTGGCTTGGTGACATGAGGAGAGATGTGCGGCAATAACTAAAGTAGGCCCTGGTTTTCTTTCTGGATTTAATTTTGTTTTGTTTTTTGAGATACAGTCTTGTTCTGCTGCCCAGGCTGCAGTGCAGAGGCACGATCTCGGCTCCCTGCAACCTTTGCCTCCTGGGTTCAAGCGATTCTCCTGCCTCAGCCTCTCCAGTAGCTGGGATTACAGGCACACACCACCATGCCTGGCTAATTTTTGTATTTTTTTTTCAGTAGAGATGGGGTTTCACCACGTTGGCCAGGATGGTTTTGAACTCCTGACCTCAACTGATCCACGTACCTCAGCCTCCCAAAGTGCTGGGATTACAGGCACACACCACCATGCCCGGCTAATTTTTGTATTCATTTTTTTAGTAGAGATGGGATTTCACCATGCTGACCAGGCTGCTCTTGAACTCCTGACCTCAAGTGATCCACCTGCCTCGGCCTCCCAAAGTGCTGAGATTACAGGCATGAGCCACCTCGCCTGACCTTTTTTTTTTTTTTTTTTTTTTTGAGATGGAGTCTTGCTCTGTCACCCAGGCTGGAGTGCAACAGCATAATCTCAGCTCACTGCAACCTCTGCTCTCTGGGTTCAAGTGATTCTCATGCCTCAGCCTCCTGAGCAGCTGGGATTACAGGCACCCACCACCTCGCCCAGCTAACTTTTGTATTTTTAGTAGAGATGGGATTTTGCCATGTTGGCCTGGCTGGTCTCGAACTCCTGACCTCAAGTGATCTGCCCGCCTTAGCTTCCCAAAGTGCTGGGATTACAGGCATGAACCACTGCACCCTGCCGGCCCTGGTTTTCTCCTCGCCTCAAAACCTCATCGCTGAGGGAGGTGAAAACCCTAACAGCTCCCAAGCTCTAGTTACACTGCAGTCTTAATGTGTGGTAGGGCCCTAAACCCAATCTGGGCCCGATTTGCATTTGAGTCTGACCCAGGGCAGAGTGACTGTGAGTGCGATCGGAAGACTTTGAAGGTGCCGCCTCATCAAATCCTAGATGCTGGGAAGAAGAGCTGTCAGGGGTGTTTTACCTTGTTCCATTCCCATCCACTAGGAACAAAGAATTGGCGGGTGGGGAGGTGGGCACACTGGTGTCCCAGCTCAGCCAGAGGACTGCTCAGACGTCAAACAATGCAATCCCAGCTTGGGCAACATAGTGAGATCCCATCTCTACAAAAAATTTTTGTTTTGATTAGCTGGGCGTGGTGGCATGCACCTGTGGTCCCAGCTATGCGGGAGGCTGAGGTGGGAGGATCGCTTGAGCCCTGGAGGTCAAGGCTGCAGTGAGCTATGATCACGCCACTGCACTCCAGCCTGGGCGACAGTGAAACCCTGTCTCAAAAAAAAAAAAAAAGACCTAATGTAAATGACGAGTTGATGGGTGCAGCAAACCAACATGGCATTTGTATACCTATGTATCAAACCTGCACGTTGTGCACATGTACCCTAGAACTTAAAGTATATATTAAAAAAAAAAGAGTGGGCCACACACGGTGGCTCACGCCTGTAATCCCAGCACTTTGGGAGGCTGAGGCGGGCGGATCATGAGATCAGGAGATCAAGACCATCCTGGCTAACATGGTGAAACCCCATCTCTACTAAAAATACAAAAAATTAGCTGGGCATGGTGGCGGGCGCTTGTAGTCCCAGCTACTCAGGAGGCTGAGGCAGGAAAATGGCGTGAACCCGGGAGGCAGAGCTTGCAGTGAGCCGAGATCGCACCACTGCACTCCAGCCTGGGTGACAGGGCGAGGCTCCCATCTCAAAAAAAATACACAAAAGTGTAGTGCAGTCACCCATGCAGTCAGTCATTCACTCATTCATTCATTCATTCATGCAAGAAGCATTTATGAGTTCCTGCTGTGTGCCAGGCTCTGATCTAGGCATTGGGAACTGTGAACAGAACAGACTCGACTGAGAGCTCAAGGACTTTTAGTCCTAGTTGAAGAGATCAATCAAATCATTGATCAAATAATCACAGACTTGTCTGTTCTGGGGAAAATTCAAGCGGAAGGGAAGCTGGGAGGGTCAGGTGCATCAGACGTCTGCGGGTGGAGGGTGTGCAGTTTCCTAGAGAGTGGTCTGGGAGGCCTCTCTCTGAAGAGGTGACAATTGAACAGAACCTTGGATGAAGTGAGGGAGGACTCAGGGAACCTGAGAGAAGAGTGAGCAAAGCAGAGGGGGCCGCCAGTGCAAAGGCCTGAGATAGGAGCGTGCTTGGGGTGTTCCAAGAAACAAGGAGGAGGCTGGCGTGACGAGCACCAAATGATTGAGTAGAAGTGGAGATGAAGTCGCAGAGTGAACTGAGAGTCAGATGGTGGAGAGCCTTTTATTTCATTTATTTATTTATTTAGAGACAGAGTCTTGCTTTGGTGCCCAGGCTGGAGTACAGTAGAGCAATCATAGCTCACTACAGCCTCAGCTTCCTAGGCTCAATTGATCCTCTCACCCCAGCCTCTTCAACCCTAGCCTTCTCAGTAGCTGGGACTACAGGCGCACATCACCAAGCCTGGTGAAGTTTTTGGGGTTTTCTTTTTGTAGAGACGTGGGTCACCATGTTGCCCAGGCTGATCTTAAACTCCTAGGCTCAAGTCATCCTCCTGTCTCGGCCTCCCAAAGCACTGGGATTACAGGTGTGAGCCACTGCGCCCAGTTCTTTTTTTTTTTTTTTTTTTTTTTGAGACGGAGTCTCGCTCTGTCGCCCAGGCTGGAGTGCAGTGGCCGGATCTCAGCTCACTGCAAGCTCCGCCTCCCGGGTTCACGCCATTCTCCTGCCTCAGCCTCCCGAGTAGCTGGGACTACGGGCGCCGCCACCTCGCCCGGCTAGTTTTTTGTATTTTTGGTAGAGACGGGGTTTCACCATGTTAGCCAGGATGGTCTCGATCTCCTGACCTCGTGATCCACCCGTCTCAGCCTCCCAAAGTGCTGGGATTACAGGCTTGAGCCACCGCGCCCGGCACTGCGCCCAGTTCTACAGAGGGCCTTTTAGTCCATGCAGAGGACTTAGGATTTCATTCTGAAGGCAGTGGGAGGCTCCTGGAGGATTTGGAACTGGAAGGTAATTTGAACTGTTTAAAAATGGCCATTCTGGGCCAGGTGTGGTGACTCACGCCTGTAATCCCAGCACTTTGGGAGGCTGAGGTGGGGGTATCACTTGAGGTCAGGAGTTCAAAACCAACCTGACTAACATGGTGAAACCCTGTCTCTACTAAAAATACAAAAAATTAGCCAGGCACGGTGGCGGGCGCCTGTAGTCCCAGCTATTCAGGAGGCTGAGGCAGGAGAATGGCGTGAACCCGGAAGGCGGAGCTTGCAGTGAGCCAAGATCACGCCACTGCACTCCAGCCTGGGTGACAGAGCGAGACTCCATCTTGAAAAAAAAAAAAAAAAATCTGGCTGCTGGATGAAGAAGGGTGGGTCTGTAGGGGACGAAGTGGAAGTTGGGAGCCCATTCCAAGAGGCCAGGAAACAGACTCTGGTGGCTGAGACCCAGGTGGAGGTGGCAGGGAGCAGTGAGTGGGCTTCTGGACTCATTAAAAGGCAGAGCCAAAGAACTTTCGAGCGGCCGGGCGCGGTGGCTTAAGCCTGTAATCCCAGCACTTTGGGAGGCCGAGACGGGCGGATCACGAGGTCAGGAGTTCGAGACCATCCTGGCTAACACGGTGAAACCCCGTGTCTACTAAAAAATACAAAAAACTAGCCGGGCGAGGTGGCGGGCGCCTGTAGTCCCGGCTACTCGGGAGGCTGAGGCAGGAGAATGGCGTGAACCCGGGAGGCGGAGCTTGCAGTGAGCTGAGATCCGGCCACTGCACTCCAGCCTGGGCGACACAGCGAGACTCCGTCTCAAAAAAAAAAAAAGAAAAAAAAAAAAAAGAACTTTCGAGGGACTGGATATAAGGCTGAGAGAAGGAGAAAGCGGGAGTTGGGGGCAAGTCCAAGGGTTCTGGCTGAGCACCTAGAAGGGGGCACTGCTAGGCAGGGCAGGTGGAGGGAGCGGGGAGTCTGGAGGAGGAAGCTGCATGTCAGGAGTCTGGAGCAGGGTGAGTTTGATTTGAGATGCCCAGATACCCACGGAGAGAGCTGGATGAGATGGCGAGAAACACAGGCTGCAGGGAAATGAGGGAGTTGCTGGCATACGGAGGTACCTAAAGTCACGAGACTGAATGAGGCCAGGTGCTGTCACTCATGCCTGTAATCCCAGTATTTTGGGAGGCCGAGGCAGGAGGATCACTTGAGCCCAGGAGTTCGACACCAGCTTGGGCTATACAGTGAAACCCCATCTCTAAAAAAAAAAAAAAAAAAAAAAAAAAGATAGCCAGGCATGGTGGTGTGCACCTGTGATCCCAGCTACTCGGAAGGCTGTGAGAGGATCGCTGGAGCCTGGGAAGTTGAGGCTGCAGTGAGCTGTGATTGCACCACTGCACTCCAGCCTGGGCGACAGAGCCAGACCCTGCATTTAAAAAAAAAAAAAAAAAAGAGATAAGATCATTAAAGGAGTGAATCAGAGAAGAGGCCCCTGCTGTCTACAAGAGAAAAGGATGCTGAGACACGCCTGCCAGAGAGGCTTGGGAGATCCCGGAGACTCAGACACACCTTGGATAAGCAGGCTTTCTGACTGGGACCTGAGTCTAATTCCTTGGCATCAGCGTCCCATTTGTGTATGTGCTTGAGTGGTTTGGAGGGGCTGCAGCTGAGAGCTGACTGCAGGGAGAAGTGACACTAGGGTATGGCATGGCCCCTTGTGGTCATCCTGTCACCCTGCTCCTGCTGGGCTGGGCTGGAGAGGGGGAGTAGAGGACATCTTTCTTTTTTTTTTTTTTTTTTGGAAATGTAGTCTCACTCTGTCGCCAGGCTGGAGTGCAGTGTTGCAATCTCAGCTCACTTCAACCTCTGCCTCCCAGGTTCAAGTGATTCTCTTGCCTCAGACTCCTTAGTAGCTGGGATTACAGGCATGCATCACCATGCCCGGCTAATTTTTGTATTTTTAGTAGAGATGGGTTTCACCATGTTAGCCAGGATAGTCTCGCTCTCCTGACCTCGTGATCCGCCCGCCTTGGCCTCCCAAAGTGCTGGGATTACAGGCGTGAGCCACCGCGCCCGGCCCTGGGGGGACACCTTTCTTACCTCCTCCCCACTCTTCTCAGATTCATCAATAAGCTGCAGCCAGGCTCTGTGAAGAAGATCAATGAGTCAACCCAAAATTGGCACCAGGTGAGCCCAGACCCAATCTCTTCCATCCGTTCCCACAAGCCCCTCAGACCTCCCCCCTCCCCCCAGTGACCACAACCTGCCCCCCTCTAGCTGGAGAACATTGGCAACTTCATCAAGGCCATCACCAAGTATGGGGTGAAGCCCCACGACATCTTTGAGGCCAACGACCTGTTTGAGAACACCAACCATACACAGGTGCAGTCCACCCTTCTGGCTTTGGCCAGCATGGTGAGTGTGGGTGCAGGCTGGGCAGGGGTCCGTGGGCGGCACGTGTGGCCACTTGTGCCCCTGAGTCCAGTGAAGGTGACTGGCGGGCAGGGATGGGGGAGCAGGTGCTGTCAACAGCATCCAAGGGGGCCGGGCGCGGTGGCTCACGCCTGTAATCCCAGCACTTGGGAGGCCGAGGTGAGCGGATTGCTTGAGGTTGGGAGTTTGAGACCAGCCTGGTTTCACCAACATGGTGAAATCCCATCTCTACTAAAAATACGAAAATTAGCTAGGCGTGGTGGCACACGCCTGTAATCCCAGTTACTTGGGAGGCTGAGGCAGGAGAATCGCTTGAACCTGGAAGGCAGAGGCTGCCGTGAGCCGAGATCGTGCCACTGCCCAGCCTGGGTGACAGAGCAAGACTCCGTCTCAAAAAAAAAAAAAAAAAAAGTGTCCAAGGGGATTGTGTAGCCTGGAGACCCCCTCGTCAGTCCCTGCTTTCCCTGCCCCACCCAGGCCAAGACGAAAGGAAACAAGGTGAATGTGGGGGTGAAGTATGCAGAGAAGCAGGAGCGGAAATTCGAGCCGGAGAAGCTAAGAGAAGGGCGGAACATCATCGGGTTGCAGGTACTGCCCTGTCCTCACTCAGCAGAGGTTATAGAAGCCAGAAGCGCATCGTGGTGTCTGAAAGCTTTTGGGGACAGGATATTTGGCATTAAGTACACTATAGGTCGGGTAGTGTGCTTATCCGCACCTTCCATTCACAAACTCACTCTGCCAACAACCCTAGCAGACAGGTACTTGTTCTCACCATACCCTTTCCACAGATGAGAACACTGAGGCTTGGAGAAGCTGGCTCGCTTTTGCCTAGATCTTCCAGCTGATGTGTGGCAGGCTGGGACTTGAATGCTAGAAGTCAGTCATGTGATAGGCCCACTCTGGACCTCAGTTTCCAGTCTCAAAATGGTGCCTCAGGCGGGGTGGAGTGGCTCACACCTGTAATTCCAGCACTTTGGGAGGCTGAGGCAGGAGGATTACTTGAGGTCAGGTGTTTCAGACCAGCCTGGGCACCACCACCTCTACAACAAATTTAAGAGTTTAGCCAAATGTAGTGGTGTCTGCCGGTGGTCCCAGCTACTTGGGAGGCTGAAGGGGGAGAATCACTTGAGCATTCAAGGTTACAATGATTGCATCACTGGACTCCAGCCTGGGCGACAGAGTGAGACCCTGTCTCTAAAAAATGAAAATGGGCCGGGTGTGGTGGCTCACACCTGTAATCCTAGCACTTTGCGAGGCCAAGGCGGAAGGATCACTTGAAGTCAGGAGTTCGAGGCCAGCTTGGCCAACATGGTGAAACCCTGTCTCTACCAAAAATACAAAAATTAGCCAGCGTGGTGGTGCATGCCTGTAGTCCCAGCTACCCGGGAGGCTGAGGCAGGAAAATTGCTTGAACTTGGGAACAAATGAGATGCTGTCTCAAATAAAACAAAATAAAACAAAAAAATAGAACAAAGTAAAATATAAAAATAAAATAAAAAATGGGCTGGGTGCAGTGGCTTACCCCTGTAATCCCAGCACTTTGGGAGGTTGAGGCGGCTGGATCACCTGAGGTCAGGAGTTCGAGACCAGCCTGGCCAACGTGGTGAAACCCCATTTCTACTAAAAATACAAAAAATTATCCGGGCGTGGTGATGCCCACCTATGATCCTGGCTACTCCGGAGGCTGAGGCAGAATTGCTTGAACCTGGGAGATGGAGGTTGCAGTGAGCTGAGATCGTGCCATTGCACTCTAGCCTGGGCAACAGAGCAAGACTCCGTCTCAAAAAAAAAACAAAAATTAAAAAAATGTTGCCGGGCACGGTGACTCAAGCCTGTAATCCCAGCACTTTGGGAGGGTCAGACGGGCGGATCACGAGGTCAGGAGATCGAGACCATCCTGGCTAACACGGCGAAACCCCATCTTTACTAAAAAAATACAAAAAACTAGCCAGGCGTGGTGGTGGGTGCCTGTAGTCCCAGCTACTGGGGAGGCTGAGGCAGGAGAATGGCGTAAACCCGGGAGGCGGAGCTTGCAGTGAGCTGAGATCCAGCCACTGCACTCCAGCCTGGGCGACAGACAGAGTGAGACTCCGTCTCAAAAAAAAAAAAAAATGTTAAAGCAGTGCCTCACCCTCTCACATCAGCTACGCCTCGTGGCCCATGATGAGGTCTGTAATTATTGGTGTGATTCTCCTTCTGACTTCCTAGATGGGCACCAACAAGTTTGCCAGCCAGCAGGGCATGACGGCCTACGGCACCCGGCGCCACCTCTACGACCCCAAGCTGGGCACGGACCAGCCTCTGGACCAGGCGACCATCAGCCTGCAGATGGGCACCAACAAAGGAGCCAGCCAGGTGAGTGGGGGCCCCCGGGGCACGCCGTCAAAGCCCGGGACACTGGTCACCCCATGGCCTTACTACATCACCCTTCGCAGGCTGGCATGACCGCGCCAGGGACCAAGCGGCAGATCTTCGAGCCGGGGCTGGGCATGGAGCACTGCGACACGCTCAATGTCAGCCTGCAGATGGGCAGCAACAAGGGCGCCTCGCAGCGGGGCATGACGGTGTATGGGCTGCCACGCCAGGTCTATGACCCCAAGTACTGTCTGACGCCTGAGTACCCGGAGCTGGGCGAGCCCGCCCACAACCACCACGCACATAACTACTACAATTCCGCCTAGGGCCACGAGGCCTTCCCTGTTTTCCCCCCAAGGGAGGCTGCTGCTGCTCTTGGCTGGATCCAGCCAGACCCAGCCGACCCCCTCTCCCTGCATGGCATCCTCCAGCCCCTGTAGAACTCAACCTCTACAGGGTTAGAGTTTGGAGAGAGCAGACTGGGAGAATGGGGGGCCCACTGGGGGGAAGGGGACCCTCCGCTCTCTAGTGCTACGGGGTCCAACATAGAGCTGGGTGTCCCCAACAGCGCCCAAAGGACGCACTGAGCAAAGCTATTCCAGCTGTCCCCCCGCTCCCTCACAAGTGGGTACCCCCAGGACCAGAAGCTCCCCCAGCAAAGCCCCCAGAGCCCAGGCTCGGCCTGCCCCCACCCCATTCCCGTAGTGGGAGCAAACTGCATGCCCAGAGACCCAGCGGACACACGCGGTTTGGTTTGCAGCGACTGGCGTACTATGTGGATGTGACAGCAGCGTTTATAACGCGAGCACTTTCTTTTTTTTTCTATTTCACTGGAGCACAATAAATGGCTGTAAAATCTCCTGAGGCCTCAGAGCTGCTCTGTTTTGGATACGCTTCATATCCCGCACACACATCTGCACAGACACACGTGCCCACACGCACCCACACGCACCCTAAGATGCACATACACACTCACAAGCACCCTAAGACACACACCTCACTGTAGCCACTCAGACACAGGATAGGCACTCCATCACACCCACATGCAAAGTCCACACACCACACACACACACTCCCCCTTTCACACACAGATACGCACACACATGCAGTACACACTCCTCATGACATGTAAAAAAGGCATAGCCAGCCGGGCACCGTGGCTCACGCCGGTAATCCCAGCACTTTGGGAGGCTGAGGTGGGAGGATCGCTTGAGGTCAGGAGTTCAAGACCAGACTGGCCAACATGGTGAAACCCTGTTTCTACTGAAAATACAAAAATTGGCGGGGCTTGGTGGTGCATGACTGTAGTCCCAGCTACTTGGGAGGCTGAGGTAGGAGAATTGCTTGAGCCCTGGAGGTCTAGGCTGTAGTGAGCCAAGATGGCGCCACTGCATTCCAGCCTGGGCAACAGAGCAAGACTCCGTCTCAAAAAAAAAAAAAAAAATATGGCACAGTCAGAAAGTCAATGCACACACACACATACACACACATGACCCACACTGCTCTCCCAGAGGCTTGTGGATGGTGGTGACAAAGAGCCTGAGTACTGGGACAGGCTGGATGGCATGTGAATCACAGAGCAACTGTCTGGGTGACCTCAGGCAGTCACTTCCCCTCCCCAGACCTGTTTTTCCATCAAAATAATGGGGACAGTGAGCCTCATGTGGTCATGAAATGACACCCCCAGATGGGGTGATATTCTACATGTTTAATCGCTGGTAAAGACCAGGTATCAATAGAGAAAGGATGACAAGTAGGGGTCCTGGTGGGCCTGTGGGCAGGGTGAACCCCTTAGCCCCAGACTGTGAGGAGGGGAAAGGGGACAGGGAGAGAGGCACTTCTGAGCCAGGGCAATGGCCCTTTACTGACTAGCATGGGGCACCATAGGGCACGGTTAATTTTGTGCACCCCGCCCACTCTCAGCCCTCTTAAGGCTAAGCCTGCCAACCCGGGACCCTAAAAGGCTGTGTTCAGGGCCTCAACCTCCTCCTGTTTCAGAGGGGACCCTGTTATTCCCGGGAGGAGGGAGAGGTCCGCAACCATCAGGATTCCGAGGAAGAGAGGAGGCAGAGAAGCGAGGAGCGGGGCACGGAGCTGTCTTCTCCCCAGGGAGGGCAGGGGTTGAGGCTGGAACGTGGAGACCTGTGGAGGCAGACACCAGAAGACCCGCGCACAGACGCACGCAGCCCCTGGGGCCTCGTAAACCGGATTCCAGGCGCTTTTGGCTTGGCTACCACAAGTCCTGCTCCCCCAGGGCCGGCGCAGGGAAGCTATGCTGAGGAGGATCCCGGCCTGGCCCAGGGCCCTGCCTCCTCGGGAAAACAGCACCATATTAGCACTTAGCCTCTGAGACTGGGGGTGGGCAGGCGGCAGGAAGGGCCCTGGGTGCCAGAGGAACAAGTCCCCTTTCTGTTGGATCCCAGAGGGCCACCATCTTAAACCTAGGTGCCTGTCTACCACTCTGCCCATGTCTATTGGCTCCTGCCAGGGCTAGCGGACCTTACCTGGGATCTCGGAGGCGGCAGGGTCACCAGGGAAGACGTGTCATGGCAGAGTGGGCCTGGGGGCGGTGCACAGGCCAGATGCAGCAGCCCAGTCTGGCAGCCAGGGCTTCTGGGCCAGCTCAGTGTCTCCCCCGGCTGTTCACATTCGTCCGTGCCCTGGGTGGGCCCCAGAGCTGCTCTAACCATGTCTGGCATTTCCGTCCTCAGCATGGCTCCAGGAAGATGCTTTCGTCCCCTGCAGTGTGGCAACGAGGACTCTGAAGCACAGGTCACCTGCCACCCGGGCTCATGAGGCCAGGTGGAGGGTCCGGCACTGCCCCAGGTTGCTGGGTGTTGTGGTCCTTGTCACCGGTGTGACCAGCTGAGGGGACATCAGCCCTCAGGTGCTCCCCATCAGCCACGCACATCCCGCCCCCACACCAGCCTTCTGAGAGTCCTCACCACCCTTGGACAAAGGTCCCTTTCATGTTTCCCTTCCCAGTGTCCCTCTTCCACCCACTACCTCCAGGACGGCCTGTGAGCTGGTCCCTCAGCCTGGACTCTGGGCTCACAAGAAGTCAGACTGTAAGTTGTGGAGCCTGGTTTCCTGGGTTCAGATCCCCCGTGCCACTTTCTGGCTGTAGGGTCTTGGGCCAGTGACCTCCTTCACCTCTAGCCTCAGTTTCCTCATCTTTGAACCTGGGGTTAGCTTGGCACCTGCCCCACAGGGTGGCTGTCAGGACACTGGGGTGATGCAGGCAAGGCCAGAGGTCAGCATCTGGCTAGAGGTGGCCCTACAATGTCACCGCCTCAGCCTGCCCCTCCCAGAAGCCTCCTCTGACCACCTGTTCTGTCTCCCCTACCCCATCTCCTAATGTGACTGCTGTAAACACCTGGCCAGATGTCTGCCTGCTCCACCACCCTGAATGCTTACTGACTGAATAAAATGCTGGGCGGTGTGAAGGGCTGGTCACATGCGCCACCAGGCCACCTCCCAAACGCTGGAACCTCAGGTCCCCTCTCCTTCTTCTGGTGACGAGGCAGACGCAGAACCCAAGACATCACGGACAGCAAGGGATGTGCGCTGGCTGTTTTATTTAAGGGCTTGTGATTGACAGCTGTCCCCACCCCAGCCCTTGCTACCTCTACAAAAGAAACTGAACACGAAACTGGGCTTCCTTGTTAGCATGGGGAGGGTGGCGGCTCCCTGTCAGGGCCCAGCCCAGGGACCTGGGGAACGGTGGCTTTGAATCCCAGGCCACGGGCACTAGAAGGTGGAGAAGGAGGGCGGGAAGTCCAGTTGAGATGGGCACGGTGCTGGTGAGGAGGCTGGAGAGGTCCAGTTCCAGCCTCTACTGGGCTTCCCTTGTTCAGGATATCAGGAAACAGCCCCCCACTTCCGCTGGGGGGGAGCCAGAGCCCCAAAGCTGGGGGGCCAGGGGCTGAAGAAGGGAACACAGCAAAGCCTTTTGGAGCCAAGAGAGGTCAGTTCAGGCCCCTCAGGCCCAGGAACCCGCCACCACTGCGTATCTATGAGCACACACTCACGGCCACGCCAGTGACACGTGCAGCCACACACACACCCACATCCACTCCACACTGGCACACACACCCACTCACACCCACGCCCACTCTACACACACACACAGAGGGCTGTGACAGCCCAGGACCCACACCCTGGACCCCTGGAATGTCTCTGGACCAGAACCGAACAGCTGGGTCCACAGTAGGCGGGGCTGCTCAGGGGGTGGGTCCTCTGTGTTGCTACTGATTGGCTGCCTCGCAGGCGTCTATCCAATCACTGTACACATCCACGGGTTCTGACAGATCTGAGCCGCTTAGGTCAAGGGTGATCATTGGCATTGGAACCCTGCCCTGCACCTTCTCACCCCACGTAAATCAGTAGGTGGCACCTGTTCCTCTGGACGGCCTTGGCCCTGCACCAGGGCACACAGTGGGCCAGAGGAGCAGGGTCCGGACTCCAGCCCCCTCCCCATCCTCTGGAAAAAGCCCAGGTTTCTAAGGATACACGTTATGGGCGTCTGGAATTCCTCTAGGCACACAGTACAAGAGATGACTCCGGTGTTGCGGGCACGGTCCCTGAAACAGACCAAGAGAAGGGACTGGTGAGCAATGTGCCCGGGGCCTGTGGGTGATGACGCCTTCACCAAGGGAGGCAAGGGGCAGGATGGAGAACAGCGGGGAGGAGGTGGTGGGGAGGATGGATCCCTTGCCCCGTTCCCCACTCACATTTTCACATCACAGGATTTCTCGTGGTTGCAGAAGGGGCAGGTGAACTGGGTCTCGAGGGTGCCCGTCATCTTCTTCTTGGGAGGCGGCTTTCGTTTGGACTTTCTGCGCCCCATGTCTGCAGGTGGATGAGCCTGTGGGGAGTGGCAGATGTCAGTGGTTTGAGGAAACCACGCAGCCCCCCGCTCAATGCTCTAGAAAGCAGGCCGGAAAGAGGGTCTGGGACTTGCACTATGGTCTGGGGGCCTCTGCCCTTGAGCGACGAGGCCCTCAGTCCTGATAAAGGAGGAAAATCCCCTGTCCCACTCTGGATGGAAGGGGTGAGCGGAGGTTCTAACCCCGTCTCTCTCACTTACTGCATGACCTGGGCAGGTTACTTAAGCTCTCTGTGCCACCGTTTCCTCATCCATAAAACAGAGACAAGGCCAGACATGGTGGCTCACACCTGTAATTCCAGACAGCACTTCGGGAAGCTAAGGTGAGAGGATCACTTGATGCCAGGAGCTGGATACCAGCCTGGGCAACAGAGTGAGGCATCATCTCTAAAAAAAAAAAAAAAAAAAAAAAAAAAATTAAAAATTAGCCAGGCATGGTGGTGTAAGCCTGTAGTCCCAGCTACTTGGGAGGCTGAGATGGGAGGATCACTTGGGCCCAGGAGTTTCAGGTTTCAATGAGTTATGATCCAGGCACTGCACTCCAGCCTAGGCAATAGGATGAAACCCTGCATCCAAAAAAAAAAGAAAAAAAAAGGAAAAAAGGTCGGGTGTGGTGACTCACGCTTGTAATCCCAGCACTTTGGGAGGCTGAGGCGGGTGGATCACGAGGTCAGGAGTTCGAGACTAGCCTGACCACCATGGTGAAACCCCATCTATACTAAAAATACAAAAATTAGCTGGGCGTAGTGGCGGGCGTCTATAACCCCAGCTACTCAGGAGGCTGAGGCAGGAGAATCGCTTGAGCCCGAGAGGCGGAGATTGCAGTAAGCCGAGATCACACCACTGCACTCCAGCCTGGGCGACAGCGCGAGACTCCGTCTCAAAAAAAAAAAAAAAAAAAAAGATTGAAATAAGGTTGCTATCGCACGAGACTCCGTCTCAAAAAAAAAAAAAAAAGATTGAAATAAGGTTGCTATCGCAGAGGAGACTTGTGAGGTTGACACCAGGAATGGTAAGTACTTAGCACAGAGCTGGCCCATCATCGCTGGCGCCAATACAAGGAAACCACTGTTCCTGGGGAGGGTGGCCCAAGAGACTCCAAGACAAGCCAGCTGTTCAGGGCCGGGTGGGGCCTAAGAGCCTAGGAGCTGGTGATTTTATACTGGCTGCTCCTCTTGTCAAGGGACATGTAAGTACCATCCACGAAGAGTGACACTCAGGGCATCTGATGGCCTCCATCCAGATGACAGACTACAGGGCAGAGAAGTGGGAACAAGCACCTCCGAGTAGAGGAACACTATGTGAAGGCTCAGGGGCAGCTGTCTGTCCCCTGGCAGGTGGAGGAGAGAGGAGGGACAGGTGGGAGGGTTCTGGGTGTTTGGATGGATCCTGGGAGCTACAAGGAGTGAAAGGGTAAAGTCACCCTGGGCTTTTGAGGGACTGCGGTGTGAGTCACAATCTGGATGAAGACAAAGGCACAGCCAGGACAGGATTGTTGGGGTAGAGATGGCAGAGGGCGAGAGAGACAGAGGAGACATGGCAGCGGAGCGAGTGAGTATGACGAGAGGAGGAAAGTCCAGGATGACTCCCAGGTTTGTGGTGGGGACACAGTGGCTAGGGGGAGAAGATGGCATCATTCTCTGATGTGTAACATAGAGGAAGGACAGGGTTTTGGAGAAAATGATGGGGTTGGGTGGCAGAGGGACATCTAGGAACAGATGTCCAGGAGGCAGGTGGGTGGGGAAACAGCAGCAGTTACCACCGAGCCCAACTCCCCTGCTAGGCACGGTGCTCAGGGCACTGTGCTTGCCATCCCTGAGCCTCCTATGGCGCCTCCTCCAACACACACACACACACACACACACGACTGCTGGTTCTAGCATCGTTCCTCTGTGGCAGGGGAGGTCAGCAGTCTGCCAGGATCTTCCAGAATAAACAGTGGGGTTTCATTCATTATTTGCTGATCACTTCCTATGTAACACCCCCAACTCTTTGTTTGTTTGTTTGTTTGTTTGTTTTTGAGATGGAGTCTTGCGCAGGCTGGAGTGCAGTGGCGTGATATCGACTCACTGCAACCTCTGCCTGCCTGGTTCAGACGATTCTCCTGCCTCAGCCTCCCGAGTAGCTGGGACTACAGGCGTGTGCACTACCACGTGTGGCTGATTTTTTGTATTTTTAGTAGAGACAGGGTTTCACCGTGTTAGCCAGGATGGCCTAGATTTCCTGACCTTGTGATCCGCCCGCCTCGGCCTCCCAAAGTGCTGGGATTACAGGTGTGAGCCACCACACCTGGCCAACACCCCCAGCTCTTAACTGTGATGCTTCCAATTCACTGAGTAAATAGAAGCAATCCAAAGACAGCTCCTAGGACCAACTCATTCAGCCATCCACCCACCGTCTTTATTTATTTAAGAGATGAGGTCTCGCTCTGTTGCCCAGGCTGGAGTGCAGTGGCATGATCACAGCTTGCTGAAGCCTCAATCCTCTGGCCTCAGCCTACCCAGTAGCTGGGACAACAGGCGTGCGCCACCACTCCCAGCTTTGGCATGCCTCCTTTACTATGGAAGTACGTTCCTGCAAAAACAATTTGTTCATTCTGCCCTGGCTCCCATCCCCTTTTCTTTGAGCAACATCAAATTTTCCAGCTCCACTGGATCACTCTCGCACACTTGTTATTACCTCTCTCCTCATTTAAAAAGGGGGAAAAAAAGAAAGTCTCTTGATCATCTTCCATCTATGATGCATTTCTTTGCAGACTGTTTTAGTGTACAGCCATCTGCATTCCTGTCCATCTCTCTACGCCTCTTGCCTCCAAACTTAGGTCACTGGTGGCTCTATACTGCAAATCCTAATGGCAGTCTTCCGATTTGAGGAATCCTTCCCCCCCTGAAAGCACATGTAGCTCTCAGGACCCCATGTGCTCCCTGTCCTCTGCCTCACTGGTGGCTCCTGCTAGTCTCCTATGCTCCTGCCTGTCTGCCAACTTGGCTCTCATGAAGAGAGCACATGAGTTTGGGCCAGGTGCGGTGGCTCACGTCTGTAATCCCAGCATTTTGGGAGGCCGAGGTGGGCAGATCACTTGAGGTTAGGAGTTGGAGACCAGCCTGGCCAACATGGTGAAACCCCATTTCTACTAAAAATACAAAAATTAGTTGAGCATGGTGGCACACGCCTGTAATCCCAGCTACTAGAGAGGCTGAGGTAGGAGAATCGCTTGAACCTGGGGAGGTGGAGGTTTCAGTGAGCTGAGATCGTGAAACTGGCACTCCAGCCTGGGCAACAGAGCAAGACTCCATCTAAAAAAAAAAAAAAAAAGGCTGGGTGCACTGGTTCACACCCATAATCCCAGCACTTTGGGAGGCCAAGGTGGGCAGATCACGAGGTCAGGAGTTCGAGACCAGCCTGACCAACATGGTGAAACCTCATCTCTCCTAAAAATATAAAATTAGTCAGGCGTGGTGGTGCATACCTGTAATCCCAGCTACTTGGGAGACTGAGGCAGGAGAACCACTTGAACCCAGGAGGCGGAGGTTACAGTGAGCTGCCGAGGCACTCCAGCCTGGGCAATAGAGCAAAGAGCCCATGATTTTAACTGTTGGATCCTCTCCTTTCTGGCTATACTCACCTACATGAAGATTTCACCCAGTCTTAGGTGCCTGCTCTACACTGAGGACACCTGCTTCTCCAGCCTTGAGTCTGTCCTCTGAATTGCAGACTCTGATCTATCTGCCTCAGTCACTCCTCCACCTGATGTCTAACTTCCACCTAATACTAAATATAACATGTCAAAAACCAAGCCCCTGACACTCCAACCTGCTCTTCCACAGTCTTCCTCATCTCAGCTAACAGCGATTCCATCTTTCCGGATAATCAAATCAAAAACGGATTCGGCCGGGTGGTGGCTCACGCCTGTAATCCCAGCACTTTGGGAGGCCGAGGCGGGCGGATCACGAGGTCAGGAGATCGAAACCATCCTGGCTAACACGGTGAAACCCTGTCTCTACTAAAAATACAAAAAATTAGCCAGGCGTGGTGGCGGGCGCCTGTAGTCCCAGCTACTCGGGAGGCTGAGGCAGGAGAACGGCGTGAACCCAGGAGGCGGAGCTTGCAGTGAGCGGAGATCGCGCCACTGCACTCCAGCCTGGGCGACAGAGTGAGACTCTCCTCTCAAAAAAGAAACAAACGAAAAAAAAAAAACCTTGGATTCATCCTCAAAGCCTTTTTCTCTCACACATCCCTTAGGCGATCCTCCCCCTGCCCCTCTACCTCTGAAATACAAATTAGCCGCGGCACCATGCCCAGCTAATTTTTGTATTTTTTGTAGAGACGGGCATCCACCATGTTGCCCAGGCTGGTCTGGAACTCCTGGGCTCAAGCGATACTCCCGCCTCGGCCTCCCAAAGTGCTGGCATTACATGCATGAGCCATTGTGCTCAGCAATAACCACTATTGAATACATCAATCAATCAGTTTGCTTGTAACTATCACTTTGGGAGGTCACACCTGTAATCTCATCACTTTGGGAGGCCTAGATGGGAAGATCGCTTGAAGCCAGGAGTTCCAGACCAGCCTGGGCAACATAGTGAGACCTCTCATCTCTACAAAATCACAAAAATTAGTCCCGAGTCTGTAGTCCTACCTACTCAGGAAGCTAAAGTGAGAAGCTTGCGCCCAGGAGGTCGAGGCTGCAATGAGCTATGATCGCGCCACTGTACTCCAGCTGGGGAGAGACAGCAAGACTCTGTCTCAAAAAAAAAAAAAAAAGTCCAAACAAAATCTACGGATGAGCCCCAGGAGCTCATTTTGCCCAGGGACTACAGTCCCCCCATCCCATGAATGGGGTCTGGCGTGCACAAGGACTGCAGAGGCCTCGGCCTGTCCTGTGACAACGTTAAGTCCAAGCGCGCCAAAAGGGGATGGTAGAGGAGTCATCCCCCGAATCTGCTGGGACCCAAGAGGTGGAGGGTTGGCTGTTCCTCCAGACTCACTAAGGCTTCGGCATCGCCTCCCGACGGCCGCCCGGAGGAGCCAGGCGTCCGGGTTGTCGCGCTGGGGTCCGGGGCAGTCAGTCTCCCCGACCTGCCTTCCCCCAAGTTCGAGGTCCCAGGAGACTCCTCCAGGACCCCGTAAACGCACGGAGTCGAGGAACTCCCAGTCCTGCCCGGCCCCAACGCCCACTCGCACGAGCCACACCAGCACTCACCTTCTCTAGCTGCGAAAGCTCCCTTCACCCTGGAGACAGCGACTTCCGACTCCTGCCGGAAGCGGAAACCCCTCTCCTCCTTTCAGGTCCTGGCCACTCCTAGCCGGGACAGCCCAGCAAATAGGCCTTGCTTACTTCGCCGGGGCTCTGAGCGCAGGCGTACTCAAATAGGAGCGCTCCGACGGGGGCGCAGTGCGCCTGCGCAAGCGTCGCTGCGTATTTGCCTGTAGCTGCGCGCATTGCAAGTACTTCTGGTCAGCTCCCAAGAACGGCAAGTGAGGAATATGAAATACCCTTATGGCTAAATCAGGGTGAAGGGGAAGCTTGTAAGCTTGGGAGACGCTCTGCTCAAACTAAAAAGTTCAGGTTCTGATCCAGCAGATGAAGAGGGAGGTCTGAGAAGCTGCAGTGCTAACTCGCTCCCAGGTGACTTCCATGCTGCCGATCCGCAGACCATATTTTGAGTGCCCAGATTGTAATAGATGAAGTTGAGTGGACAGGCTGGGGCCAGATTCCATGGAGCCTCGTGGGCCGTGTTAAGGACTTTTATTTTTTATTTTTATTTTATTTTATTTTATTTTTTTGAGACGGAGTCTCACTCTGTCGCCCAGGCTGGAGTGCAATGGCTCGATTTTGGCTCACTGTAACCTCCGCCTCCCAGGTTCAAGTGGTTCTCCTACGTCAGCCTCCCGAGTAGCTGGGATTATAGGCGCCGGTCACCGCGCCACGCTTATTTTTGTAGTTTGTTTTTTTGTGTGTGTGTGTGTGTGGTTTTTTTTTTGTTTGTTTTTTTTTGTTTTTTTTTTTTTTTTTTTTTTTAGTAGAGATGGGGTCTCACCCTCTTGGCCAGGCTGGTCTTGAACTCCTGATTAGAGGCGTGAGCCACCGCGCCCGGCCAAGGACTTTTATTGGTTTTTGTTTTTGTTTTTTTCTGAGACAAGGTCTTGCTCTGCCGCCCAGGCTGGAGTGCAGTTGCGTGATCTCGGCTCACTGCAACCTTAGCCTCCCGAGTTCAAGCGATCCTCCTGCCTCAACCTCTTGAGTAGCTGTGATTACAGGTGCGCACCACCATGCCTGGCTAATTTTTGTATTTTTAGTAGAGACGTGGTTTCACCGTGGTGGTCAGGTTGGTCTCAAACTCCTGACCTCAAGTGGTCCACCCGCCTCGGCCTCCCAAATTGTTGGGATTACAGGTGCGAACCACTACGCTCGGCCTGAAAAAGATATTTCAAGATGGAGAGAGAGAGGGATTAGCTGTGTCACATGTCCCCGAGTTGAAGAAGATGAGGAAAGAGAATTGACAGTTGAGTTTGGCAAGGGTCTGGTCCCTGGAGACCTTGATAACAGCTGTTGCATTAGAGTGTTCAGGAAAATAATTTGTAATGAAATGTATTTCAAATACAGATGCTCCTTGACTTACGATGGAGTTACATCCTGATAAACCTATCGTAATAAAGTTGAAAAATCTTAGAACCGACAAGTCAGGGACTGTCTGTAGAGGGATCTCTAGGATATCCCCTAGGGGGCAGTGTTACCCTAGGAACTGTCAAGTGTAACCAGTAGAACTGCCCTCCTGTGAGAGACCCTTTTTCAGTGCTGGTGCAAACTAGAATACACACAGGGTAGAATCATACTATACACTTACCGTGCAACTTGCTATTTTCACTTAACCATCTATACACGTATACCTAGCTCTTGTTTTTAGTAGCTACAGAATTCATAGTGCAACTCTGCCATAGTATAATCAACCGTTATCCTACTGATGGACAATTCCTGGACCTTCCTGAGTTTTGCCACTGTGATGATGCAGTAAAGTTCCCTGAATCAATATCCCTAAGACTGGATCTTTAGTGAAGCATAGTTTTCAAAAAAACGGCATTTGTGAGTACAGTGTCTCACCCCGGTAATCCCAGCACTTTGGGAGGCCGAGGCGGGAGAACTGCTTGAGCCCAGGAGTTTGAGGCTAGCATGGGCAACATAGTGAAATCCTGTCTCTAAAAATAATTAAAATAAAATAAAATATAAAATAAAATAAAATATAAAATGATGGCCGGGCACGGTGGCTCACACCTGTAATCCCAGCCCTTTTTTGTTTTTGCTTTTTTTTTTTTTTTGAGACGGAGTCTCACTCTATGGCCCAGACTGGAGTGCAGTGGCATGATCTCGGCTCACTGCAATCTCCACCTCCAGATCCAAGCAATTCTCCTGCCTCGGTCTCCTGAGTACCTAGGATTACAGGTGTGTGCCAACATGCCCAGCTAATTTTTGTATTTTTAGTACAGATGGGGTTTCACCATGTTGGCCAGGCTGGTCTTGAACTCCTGACCTTATGATTTGCCCCCCTTGGCCTCCCAAAGTTCTGGGATTACAGGCATGAACCACTGTACCCGGCCCATCCCAGCACTTTGGGAGGCCAAGACGGGTGGATAACCTGAGGTCAGGAGTTCAAGACTAGCCTGACCAACATGGTGAAACCTTGTCTCTACTAAAAATACAAAAATTAGCTGGGCATGATGGCAGGCACCTGTAATCCCAGCTACTCAGGAGACTGAGGCAGGATAATCACTTGAACCTGGGAGGCAGAGGTTGCAGTGAGCCAAGTTCATGCCACTGCACTCCAGCCTGGGCAACAAGAGCAAAACTCTGTCTTGAAAAAAAAAAAAGACATTTGAGTCACAGGATGTATATATCTTTCATTTTGTTAATGATTGCCACATTAGTTTTCTCTTTTTCTGTCCTTTCGTCCCTTCCCTCTCTTACTGCCCTCCTTCCCAGCTTTGTTGGGATGTAATTGGCTGAACACAAACTGCTCATATTTAAACCATGCCTGGCCGAAATTGCATGTTTTGACATACAGGTATATCATTAAAACATGTCCATAATCAAGACAATTATTTCCATCACCCTAAGAAACTTCCTCTTACCAGTGGCCGAACATGATGGCTCATGCCTGTAATCCCAGCACTTTGGGAGGCCGAGGTGTGCGAATCACGTAAAGACAGCAGTTTGAGACCAGCCTGGGCAACACGGTGAAACCCCTTGTAGGCTCTACTACAAGTACAAAAATTAGCCAGACGTAGTGGTACATGCCTGTAGTCCCAGCTACTCGGGAGGCTGAGGCTGGAGAATTGCTTGAACCCGAGAGACGGAGGTTGCAGTGAGCCAAGACTGTGGCACTGCACTCCAGCCTAGGCGACAGATCAAGACTCAGTATTAGAAAAAAAAAAAAAAAGAAATTTTCTCTTGCCCTTTTGTGCTCTGGCCCCTACTCCAGCCCCTGGCCGTAACTGATTTGTTTGTGGTTCCTATAACTTTGTCTTTTTCAGAAAGTCCTATAAGCTGACTCAGACAATGTGTAGCCTTTTGAGTTGGGCTTCTTTCCCCAGCATATGATGTTTGAAACTCACTCATTTTCCCAGCACTTTGGGAGGCCAAGGCGGGTGGATTGCTTGAGGTCAGAAGTTCAAGACCGGCCTGGCCAACATGGTAAAACCCCATCTCTACTAAAAATACAAAAATTAGCCAGGCCTGTTGGTGTGTGCCTGTAATCCCAGCTACTTGGGAGGCTGAGGCAGGAGAATCACTTGAACCCAGGAGACAGAGGTTGCAGTGAGCCGGGATCACGCTACTGCACTCCAGCCTGGGCGACAGAGCCAGACTCTGTCTCAAAAAAAAAAAAAAGGAAAAAAAGAAAGTCACTCGTGTTGTTGGATGTGTCAGCGGTTTGTTTCTTTTTTGTTTTCTTTTAAGATGGGGTCTCCCGCGGCCGGGCGCGGTGGCTCAAGCGTGTAATCCCAGCACTTTGGGAGGCCGAGACGGGCAGATCACGAGGTCAGGAGATCGAGACCATCCTGGCTAACACAGTGAAACCCCGTCTCTACTAAAAAATAAAAAAAAATAGCCGGGCGAGGTGGCGGGCGCCTGTAGTCTCAGCTACTCGGGAGGCTGAGGCAGGAGAATGGCGCAAACCCGGGAGGCGGAGCTTGCAGTGAGCTGAGATCCAGCCACTGCACTCCAGCCTGGGCGACAGAGCCAGACTCCGTCTCAAAAAAAAAAAAAAAAAAAAAAAAAAAACATGGGGTCTCCCTCTGTCACCCAGACTGGAGTACAGTGGCACCATCACAGTTCACTGTAGCCTCAACTTCCCAGGCTCCAGCAATCCTCCCACCTCAGCTTCCCGAGTAGCTGTGATTACACCTGTGCACCACCACGCCCAGCCAATTTTTGGATTTTTTTAAAGACAAGGTTTTGCCATGTTGTCCAGGCTGGTCTCGAACTCCTGGGCTCAAGCAGTCCACCTGCCTTTGCCTCTCAAAGTGCTTGGATTATAGGCATGAGCCATGGTGCCTGGCCTTGTTTCTTTTTATTATTCAGTTGTTTTCTGTTATATGAATGTCCCACCCTTTATCTTTTCACCTGTCAGTGACCTGTTTTTGCATTGTTGCTGGTGTTGAGCAATTATTAGAGCTGCCATGAACCATCGCTTTCATTCTGAGCGTGGCAGATGACGCCACTCCAAAATATGCCACTTTGGTATATGGATTGTTTTGAGCTAAGGGTACTTGAAAAACAGCAGGTACAGGAAAAGCACTCTGGCTTCCCTCCTTTCTCTGGCAAAGGAGATAACCCCCCCCCATATGGAAGATGCCCTCCCCATCCGAAAGTAAAATTTTTTTTTTTTTTATTTTTTAAGACAGGGTCTCATCCTGTTGCAGGCTGGAGTGAAGTGGTGTGATCTCGGCTCACTGCAGCCTCCACCTGCAAGTCTTTTGTTGTTGTTTTGTTTTCGTTTGTTTGTTTTTTGAGACAGAGTCGTAGCCCAGGCTGGAGTGCAGTGGCCTGATCTTGGCTCACTGCAAGCTCTGCCTCCCGGGCTCACACCATTCTCCTGCCTCAGCCTCCCGAGTAGCTGAGACCACAGGCGCCCGCCACCAAGCCTGGTTAAATTTTTTTTTTTTTTGAGACGGAGTCTCACTTTGTCGCCCAGGCTGGAGTGCAGTGGCGCTATCTTGGCTCACTGCAAGCTCCGCCTCCCGGGTTCATGCCATTCTCCTGCCTCAGCCTCCCGGTTAGCTGGGACTACAGGCGCCCGCCACCGCGCCTGGCTAATTTTTTGTATTTTTTAGTAGAGACAGGGTTTCACCGTGTTAGCCAGGATGGTCTTGATCTCCTGACCTCGTGATCTGCCCGCCTCGGCCTCCCAGAGTGCTGGGATTACAGGCGTGAGCCACTGCGCCCGGCCCCGGTTAAATTTTTGTATTTTTTTTTTTTTTTAGTAGAGATGGGGTTTCACTGTCTTAGCCAGGATGGTCTCAATCTCCTGACCTCGTGATCCGCCCACCTCAGCCTCCCAAAGTGCTGGGATTATAGGCGTAAGCCACCGCACCCGGCCTCCACCTCCTAGTCTCAAGCAATCCTCTCACCTTATCCCCAAAATAGCTGGGATCACAGGCATGCACCACCATGCCAAGCTAATTTTTTGTAGTTTTGGTAGACACAGGGTTTCACTAAGTTGCCCAGGCTGGTCTCCAACTCCTGAGCTCAAGTGATCCACCTGCCTCTGCCTCCCAAAGTGCTGGGATTACAGGCCTGAGCCACCGCGCGCAGCCCTAGAGCGTAAAATTCTTATCACCAGAAGACAGGGAGTCAAAGCTGAGGAAAAAATGTACAAACAAACCTTGTTAAACAAACCCTTATTTTTCTAGTCATTTTTCCACCAGTAACTGCCCTAGCCCAAACCCCTTTGGCTTGTCACATTTTCATAATTTACTACCCTTTTAAAACTTTTTTTTTTTTTTTTTTTTTTTGAGACGGAGTCTCACGCTGTTGCCCAGGCTGGAGTGCAGTGGCGCGATCTCGGCTCACTGCAAGCTCCGCCTCCTGGGTTCACGCCATTCTCCTGCCTCAGCCTCCTGAGTAGCTGGGACTACAGGCGCCCGCCACCTCGCCCAGCTAATTTTTTGTATTTTTAGTAGAGACGGGGTTTCACTGTGGTCTCGACCTCCTGACCTTGTGATCCGCCCACCTCGGCCTCCCAAAGTGCTGGGATTACAGGCTTGAGCCACCGCGCCCGGCCATAACTTTATAATATTTATTTATAATTTTAAAATTTATTTATATATTTATTTAGAGATGGGGTCTTACTCTGCTGCCCAGGCTGGAGTACAGTGGCACAATCATAGCTGACTACAGCCTCAAACTCCTGGGCTCAAGCGAGCCTCCCACATCAGCCTCCTGAGTACCTGGGACTACAAATGCATGCTATCCAGCTAATTTTATTTTTTGTTGTTTTAGAGATGGGGTCTCCCTGTGTTGTCCAGGCTGTTCTTGAACTCCTGGGCCCAAGCAATCCTCCCACCTTGGCCTCCCAAAATGTTGGAATTACTAGTGTAAGCCACCACACCCATCTATAATTTACTACTCTTTTTTTTTTTTGAGATGGAGTCTGACTCTGTTGCCCAGGCTGGAGTCCAGTGGTGCGATCTCAGCTCACTGCAATCTTTGCCTCCCAGGTTCAAGTGATTCTCCTGCCTCAGCCTCCCGAGTAGCTGGAATTACAGGTATGTGCCACCACACCCAGCTAATTTTTATATTTTTAGTAGAGACAGGGTTTCTCCATGTTGATCAGGCTGGTCTTAAGCTCCCAACCTCAGGTGATCTTCCCGCCTTGGCCTCTCAAAGTATTGGGATTACAGGCATGAGCCACCGCGCCCATCCATAATTTTCTACTGTTTGTCCAATACAGTAAATAAGTGTTTGACTCTAACTGCCTCTTTGGGTCTTCAATTCCTTTTCAGGACTCCCATGTACCCTAGAACTTATGTTAAATACGTTTCTGTGCTTTTCTCCTATTAATTGATCAAACGTTAGTTTAATTCTTAGGCCCAGCCAGAGATGTAAGAGGGTAAGGGAGAAATCTTGCCTTCCCTCCACAGGTCTTTGTATGAATGTTCATTTTCATCTTTCCCTGTGATCGCTTGCTTGCTTGATTGATTTTGAGACAGGGTCTCGTTCTGTGTACAGTGTACAGTGGCATGATCATGACTCACTGCAGCCTTGACCTCCCAGGTTCAAGTGATCCCCAGCCCCTGCCCCACCCTTTCAACCCCACCCTCTCAACCCCCTGAGTATCTGGAACTACAGATAAGCACCTCCGTGCCTGTTTAATTTTTTTTTTTTTTTTTTGAGACAGAATTTCCCTCTTGTTGCCCAGGCTGGAGTGCAATGGTGCTATCTCGGCTCACAGCAACCCTGCCTCCCGGGTTCAAGCCATTCTCCTGCCTCAGCCTCTGGAGTAGATGGGATTACAGGCATGCACCACCACACCTGGCTAATTTTGTATTTTTAGTAGAGATGGGGTTTCTCCATGTTGGTCAGGCTGGTCTCGAACTCCGGACCTCAGGTGATCCACCTGCCTTGGCCTCCCAAAGTGCTGGGATTATAGATGTGAGCCACACCGTGCCTGGCTAATTTTTTTTTTTTGGGGGAGGGGGTAGAAATGGGGTTTACTGTGTTGCTCAGGCTGGTCTTGAACTCCTAGGCTCAAGCAGTCCGCCCACCTTGGCCTCCCAAAGTGCTGGGATTACAGGCGTGAGCCACCACATCCTACCTCCCTGAAATAGTTGATTCCTTCAGACTTTATTTTTGTGTATGGTCTAAGGTAGGGTTCAGGTTTTGTCTCATTCCAGTGCAAACTGACAAGGCAAATAACACCTCCTTTCCCATGAAGTTTCCATGCCACCTTGAACCTGTATTATGTTCTTATATAAATCTTGGCCGGGCGCGGTGGCTCACGCCTGTAATCCCAGCACTTTGGGAGGCCGAGGCGGGCAGATCACGAGGCCAGGAGATCAAGACCATCCTGGCTAACACGGTGAAACCCCGTCTCTACTAAAAATGCAAAAAATTAGCCGGGTGAGGCGGCGGGCGCCTGTAGTCCCAGCTACTCGGGAGGCTGAGGCAGGAGAATGGCGTGAACCCGGGAGGCGGAGCTTGCAGTGAGCTGAGATCGCGCCATTGCACTCCAGCCTGGGCTACTAAGCGAGACTCTGTCTCAAAAAAAATAATAATAATAATAAAATTAAATAAATAAATAAATAAATAAATCTTCCTGAATTTGTTCTTGGATTCCCTCTCGGTATTTTCCTGAGTCAATGCTGTATTGTTTTTGTATTTGTTTCTACTTTCTCTCTTCATATTTTCCTGAGCCAGTGTCTTTTTTGTTTGCTTGTTTGTTTGTTTGTTTGTTGCTTTTTTATTTTAGAGACAGGATCTCACTCCGTCATCCAGGCTCAGACTGGAATGCCGTGGTGTGATCATTGCTCACTGTAGCCTCCACCTCCTGGGCTTGAGGGATCTTCCCACCTCAGCCTCCTGAATAGCTGGAACTACAGGCATACACCTCCACGCCTGGTTAATCTAAGTATTTTTTTAAGAGATGGGGCCTTGCTGTGTTGCCCAAGTTGGTCTTGAATTCCTGGCCTCAAGTGATCCTCACATCTCAGCCTTCCAAAGTTCTGGGATTACAGGTATGAGCCACCACACCTTACCCTGAGTCAATGTCAATGTCTTTTTTTTTTTTTTTGAGACAGTGTCTTGCTCTGTCACCCAAGCTGGAGTGCAGTGGTGCAATCTCAGCTCACTACAGCCTCTGCCTCCAGGGTTCCGGTGATGATTCTCGTGCCTCAGCAGCCTCCCGAGTAGCTGGGATTACGGGCGCCCACCACTATACCTGGCTAATTTCTGTATTTTTAGTAGAGACGGGGTTTCGCTACGTTTGCCAGGCTGATCTCGAACTCCTGACCCCAGGTGATCCACCCGCCTCAGCCTCCCAAAGTCCTGGGATTATAGGCGTGAGCCACCACATCTGACCCTGAGCCAGTGTCTTACTGTTTTGATGACAGTATGTTTTGCTGTTTGGTAAGGCAGGTATCTCACCTTCTTATTCATGATTCTTGGCCTGGGATGCTGTTTAGGAAGTGCACATGGCCTGGGTGTCAAGTGACAGACTGCCTACTGGCTGTATGAGAATCCCAGCCTCTAGTTTGACAAGTAGAGTGGCAAGATGATAGTATCTGTGACAGCTGAAATCAGGAGTGGTTGGTTGCTCAGGAGGTTTGAGAAGAGATGAAACCCTGCCGCTTGCCTGAGGGGCTCTCCTGTCTTGTTTCTTGCAGGTTAAAAGGCATCTTTCCAAAAATGGCTGAACTTGGTGTGGTGGCTATGCCTGTAATCCCAGCATTTTGGGAGACCGAAGTGAGAGGATCACTTGAGGCCAGGAGTTCAAGACCAGTTTGGGCAACCTAGGGAGACTCCATATCTTTTTTTTTTTTTTTTGAGATGGAGTCTTGTCCTGTCGCCCAGGCTGGAGTGCAGTGGTGCAATCTCAGCTCACTGCAAGCTCCGCCTCCCGGGTTCACGCCATTCTCCTGCCTCAGCCTCCCGAGTAGCTGGGACTACAGGCACCCGCCACCACATCCAGCTAATTTTTTTTTTTTTTTTTTTGTATTTTTAGTAGAGACAGGATTTCACTGTGTTAGCCAGGATGGTCTCTATCTCCTGACCTCGTGATCCGCCCACCTTAGCCTCCCAAACTACTGGGATTACAGATGTGAGCCACCGCACCTGGCCCGGGCTGGAGTGCAGTGGCCCGATCTCAGCTCACTGCAAGCTCCGTCTCCCAGATTTATGCCATTCCTCCGCCTCAGCCTCCCGAGTAGCTGGGACTACAGGCGCCTGCCACCTCGGCCAGCTAGTTTTTTGTATTTTTTTTTAGTAGAGACGGGGTTTCACTGTGTTAGCCAGGATGGTCTCGATCTCCTGACCTCGTGATCTGCCCGTCTCGGCCTCCCAAAGTGCTGGGATTACAGATTACAGGCTTGAGCCACCGTGCCCGGCCTTTTTTTTTTTTTTTTTTTGGAGACAGAATCTCAGTCTATTGCCCAGACTGGAGTGCAGTCATGCGATCTCGACTTACTGCAACTTCCACCTCCCAGGTTCAAGCAGTTCTCCCACCTTAGGCTCCCAAGTATCTAGGGTTACAGGTGCGCACCACAGTACCTGGCTAAGTTTTATATTTTTTGGTAGAGGAGGGGTTTCACCATGTTGACCAGGCTAGTCTCGAACTCCTGACTTCAGGTGATCCACCCACCTTGGCCTCCCAAAGTGCTGGGATTACAAGCATGATACACCATGCCTGGCCCCCATTTCTTAAAATAAATAAATTAGGCTGGGTGCGGTGGTTCATGGCTGTAATCCCAGCACTTTGGGAAGCCAAGGTGGGCAGATTGCTTGAGCCCAGGAGTTTAAGACCAACGTGGACAAAGTGATAAAACCCTGTGTCTACAAAAAATAGAAAAATTGGCTGGGCGCAGTGGCTCACATCTACTAAAATACACTTCTGATCCTGGCCCATGAGGCAGGGGCCAGAATCATCCTTGCTTCTCAGAGGATATTACAGAAGCTCAGACAGGTTTTTGTGGGTTTGTTTTTTTTTTTTTTTTTGTACAATATTTATCTTAGATCGGATGTATTAACCACTGTGGTCAAGATCATTTCTAGGAAGTAGCAGTCTCTCAATCTTAACCACAACAGTCTAGGGAGGTCACAGCCACCCTGTCTCTTCTCACTGACTCAGAGGCACCAGGCAGGCAGGAGTCTGAATCAGAGGTCACCATCAGAGCCCAAAGACCCCGTTCCCACGGCCCAGAGCACAGAAAGAAGAAGTGACACATCCAATGTCACACAAAGACTGAGTGGCAGGGGAAGGGGGATTGTAACTCAGGCTCCCTCCTTTACATTAGCCAGATACTTCTACCGAGCATCAAGGACCAAAGCTCTGTGCCAGGCAACTGGGAACCCAAGGACGCCGGGAGGAATAAATCAGGGTGGGTGCTGGCCCTCAGGCAGCCTCTGTCTTGCTGAGGAGACAACACCAGTCAGTACTCAGCCATCTTAATTAATTATTTTATTATTTTATTTTATTTTATTTATTTATTTTTTTTTTTCTCTTTTTTTCTTTTTCTTTTCTTTCGAGACAGGGTCTCACTCTGTTGCCCAGGCTGTCAGGCTGAAGTACAGTTGTGCTATCACAGCTCACTGCAACTTCCGTCTCCGGGGCTCAAGCAATCCTGCGCAGCTGGGACTACAGGCATACACCACCATACCCGGCTAATTGTCTTTTTTTTTTTTTTCTTTTTTAGATGGAGTCTTTCTCTGTCGCCCAGGCTGGAGTGCAGTGGTACGACCTTGGCCCACTGCAACCTCCACCTTCTGGGTTCAAGCCATTCTCCTGTCTCAGCCTCCTGAGTAGCTGGAATTATAGGTGCCCACCACCATGTTGGCTAATTTTTGTATTTTTAGTGGAGACAGTGTTTTGCCATGTTGACCAGGCTGGTCTCGAACTCCTGATCTCAAGTGATCTGCCCACCTCAGACTCCCAAAGTGTTGGGATTACAGGTGTGAGCCACCACACCTGCCCAGGATTGCATTCTGGAAGGATAACTGCTTAATTATAACAGTGGGCCAGACATGATGGCTCACACCTGTAATCCTGCATTTTGGGAGGCTAAGGAAGAAGGATCCCTTGAGATCAGGGGTTTGAGACCAGCCTAGGCAACATAGCAAGATCCTGTCTCTACAAAACACACACACACACAAAATTAGCCAACAGTGGTGGAATGAAGCTGTGGTCCCAGCCACTCAGGAGGCATAGGCAAGAGGATAGCTTGAGCCCAGGAGGTGGAGACTGCAGTGAGCTACGATTGCACCATTGCACTCCAGGCTGGGCAACAGAGTGAGACACTGTTTCAAAAAAAACCGAAAAAATTATAACAGTAACACATACACCTTGTAACAAATTCAACAATAGTGACATCTATAAAGTAGCAAATGATACCAAGATACACACACGCACACATAAAGTAACAAATGAGCCAGGTGCAGTGACTCATGCCTATAATCTCAGCACTCTGGGAGGCTGAGGCAGGTGGATCACCTGAGGTTGGGAGTTCAAGATCAGCCTGACCAACATGGAGAAACCCTGTCTCTACTAAAAAATACAAAATTAGCCAGGCATGGTGTCACACGCCTGTAATCCCAGCTACTCAGGAGGCTGAGGCAGGAGAATCGCTTGAATCCTGGAGGCAGAGGTTGCTGTGAGCCGAGATTGCGCCACTGCACTCCAGCCTGGACAACAAGGGCGAAACTCCGTCTCAAAAAAAAAAAAAAAAAAAGTAAAATAACAAATGAAAGGTGACAATTTCACCAAGTGCCTCTCCCCAGAAGTAACCTCAGTTACTTTTTTTTTTTTTTTTGAGACAGAGTCTCCCAAACTGGAGTGCAGTGGCATGATCACAGCTCACTGCAGGATCCCCTTCCCAGACTAGAACGATTCTCCTGCCTCAACCTCCCAAGTAGCTGGGATTATAGGTGTGCATCACCAGGCCTGACTAATTCTTTTTTTTTTTTTTTTTTTTGAGACGGAGTCTCGCTCTGTAGCCCGGGCTGGAGTGCAGTGGCCGGATCTCAGCTCACTGCAAGCTCCGCCTCCCGGGTTTACGCCATTCTCCTGCCTCAGCCTC
This sequence comes from Macaca nemestrina, assembly GCF_043159975.1. Taxonomy (NCBI): domain Eukaryota; kingdom Metazoa; phylum Chordata; class Mammalia; order Primates; family Cercopithecidae; genus Macaca; species Macaca nemestrina. The sequence continues at coordinate 11,048,570 of NC_092144.1, forward strand.
CCGAGTAGCTGGGACTACAGGCGCCCGCCACCTCGCCCGGCTATTTTTTTGTATTTTTTAGTAGAGACGGGGTTTCACGGTGTTCGCCAGGATGGTCTCGATCTCCTGACCTCGTGATCCACCTGTCTCGGCCTCCCAAAGTGCTGGGATTACAGGCTTGAGCCACCGCGCTCAGCCCTGTTACATTTTGTCCAGGTTCGTTTCACTCTGCTAAGCAAGCAGCTGGAGCCAAACAATTGGGTCCCTGCCATGTAGCAGTTGCAAGTGGCGGTTGAGGGTGGGCCAAAGGAAGGGTTCCTGTGCCTTGCCTAGTGCTGGTGACTTGGGTTGCCTCGGGGTGGGTATTACTTAACTCTCCCTCAGAGGGGAACTGTGTTCCCCTGCTGCTGTCACATCAGGTCTAGCACTCCACTTTCAGTGTTTATGAAACAAACAGGCCCTGAGATAATTTTTTTTTTTTTTTTTTTTTTTTCCTGAAACAGAGTCTCACTCTGTTTCCCAGGCTGGAGTGCAGTGATGTGATCTTGGCTCACTGCAACCTCCGCCTCCTGGGTTCAAGTGATTATCCTGCCTCAACCTCCTGAGTAGCTGGGATTACAGGCACGTGCCACCACACCCAGCTAATTTTTTTGTATTTTTAGTAGAGACAGGGTTTCACCATGTTGGCCAGGCTGGTCTTCAACTCCTGACCTCAGGTGATCTGCCTGCCTCGGCCTCCCAAAGTGCTGGGATTACAGGTGTGACCCACTGTGCCTGGCCCTGAGATAATTCTGCTTCTAAAAGTTTTCTTACACATTACTTTTACAGCATTGGTCCAGGTACCACCACTGCAGCCTTGTTGATAAGAGGGAAATAATTATTATTTAGTCTATTTATTTAGAGACAGAGTCTCGCTCTGTTGCTCAGTCTGGAGTGCAGTGGCACGATATCAGCTCACTGCCAACCTCCACCTCCTGGATTCAAGCAATTCTCCTGTCTCAGCCTCCCAAGTAGCTGGGACTACAAGCACACGCCACCATGCCCAGATAATTTTTGTATTTTTAATAGAGTTGGGGTTTCACCATATTGGTCAGGCTGGTCTTAAACTCCTGACCTCAGTTGATCCACCTGCCTCACCCTCTCAAAGTGTTGGGATTACAGGCGTGAGCCACTGTGCCCGGCCTAGAAGGAAAGATGTAAAAAGACCACAGCTGGGCGCCATGGCTCACGCCTGTAATCCCAGCACTTTGGGAGGCCGAAGTGGGTGGATCACGAGGTCAGGAGTTCAAGACCAGCCTGGCCAAGATGGTGAAATTCCATCTCTACTAAAAATACAAAAATTAGCCAGGCGTGGTGGTGGGCTCCTGTAATCCCAGCTACTTGGGAGGCTGAGGCAGAGAATTGCTTGAACCCAGGAGGCGGAGGTTGCAGTGAGCCAAGATCTCGCCACTGCACTCCAGCTTGGGGGACAGAGCGAGACTCTGTCTCAAAAAAAAAAAAAAAAAAAAAAAAAAAGACCTCAACGAGGCTGAGCACTTTGGCTCACGCCTGCAATCCCAGCACTTTGGGAGGTTGAGGCAGGAGGATCACTTGACCCTGGAAATTTGAGGCTGCAGTGAGCTATGATCCCGCCATTGTACTCTAGTCTGAGTGACAGAGCAAGATTCTGTCTCTCAAAACAACCCCCAAACCAATAAAATCCTGTAGGGGGCACTAGCAAGGAGCCAGTGACATAAGGCAGAAGCTTCGTGGCTGTCAAAAAGAAGGGCGATCTTGTTCCTTTTTCCTGGGAATCCGGCAAACATGTCTGCCACATAGGTAATGCATGGACAAGGTCATTTGTTATGGCATTGAGGACTGCAAAATTGTTGGAAGTGTTACAGGAAAGGGGTCTTGATCCAGACCCCAAGAGAGCGTTCTTGGATCTTACGCAAGAAAGAATTCAGGACTGGGCATGGTGGCTCAAGGCTGTAATCCCAGCACTTTGGGAGGCCAAGGCAGGTGAATCACCTGAAGTCAGGAGTTCAAGACCAGCCTGGCCAACATGGTGCAACCCTATCTCTACTAAAAATACAAAATTAGCCAGGTGTGGTGGTGGGGGCCTGTAATCCCAGCTACTTGGGAGGCTGAGGCAGGAGAATTGCTTAATCAGTTGAACCCAGGAGGTGGAGGTTGCAGTGAGCTGAGATTGCGCCCCTGTACTCCAGCCTGGGTAACAGAGTGAGACTCCATCTCGAAAAAGAAAAAGAAAAAAAAAAAACAAAAGTGGAGTCCAGTAACAGGAATGCATGCAGAACTATGTGTATATTGTGTTGCTTTTAGTGTGAAAAATGGGAACGTGTTTGCAGTGGCATGCACCTGTAATCTCATCTACTTGGAAGGATGAAGTGGGAGGATCACTTGAGCCCAGGAGCTCAAGACCAGCCTGGGCAACATAGCAAAACTCTGTCTCTGAAAAACAGTCTGGAAGCAATAGCTCATGCCTGTAATCCCAACACTTTGGGAGGCTGAGGCAGGAGGATTGCTCGAGCCCAGGAATGGTTTGGGCAACAGAACAAGACTCCCATCTCTACAAAAAAAATTTTAAAACTTAGTTAGGAGTGGTGGTGTGTGCCTGTAGTCCTAACTACTTGAGAGGCTAGGGCAGGAGGATTGCTTGAGCCCAGGAGTTTGAGGCTGCAGGGAGCTATGATTGCACCACTGCACTCCAGCCTGGACAATATAGCAAGACCCCATCTCCATAAAGAAATAAAATAATAGGCTGGGCGCAGTGGCTCATGCCTGTAATCCCAGCACTTTGGGAGGCCAAAGCAGGTGGGTCACAAGGTCAGGAGATTGAGAACATCCTGGCCAACATGGTGAAACCCCATCTCTACTAAAAATACAAAAAATTAGCCAGGCGTGGTAGCAGGGGCCTGTAGTCCCAGCTACTCGGGAGGCTGAGGCAGGAGAATGGCATGAACCCAGGAGGCAGAGCTTGCAGTGAGCCAAGATCATGACACTGCCCTCCAGCCTGGGCGACAGAGCGAGACTCCGTGGGTGTGGTGGTGAGTGCCTGTAATCCCAGCTACTCGGGAGGCTGAGGCAGGAGAATCGCTTGAACCCAGGAGTCGGAGGTTGCAGTGAGCCGAGATCATGCCACTGTGCTCCAGCCTGGTGATAGAGTATAAGAGTCCATCTCAAAAAAAAAAAAAAAGAAAGAAAATAATAAAGGGAATGTTATGATTTTGGAGGCGTAGACTATATAGAGAAAGAAAATGATTAATATTAGTTGCCCATGGGGAGGAGAAAGACTTGCTTTATGTTGTACCCTTCTTTCTGCTTGAATTTTAATTGATTAATTAATTAATTTTTTTGAGACAGAGTCTCGCTCTATCGCCCAGGCTGGAGTACAGTGGCACAATCTCAGCTCACTGCAACCTCTGTCCTCACCCCGCCATGTCCCTCACCCCCAAACCCCCGGGGCTCAAGCGATTCTCTTGCCTCAGCTTCCCAAGTAGCTGGGATCACAGACATGTGTCACCATGCCTAGATAAGTTTTGTATTTTTAGTAGAGATGGGGTTTCACCATGTTGGCCAGGCTGGTCTCGAACTTCTGACCTCAAGTGATCCACCCACCTAGGCCTTGCAAAGTGCTGGTATTATAGGCGAGAGACATTGTGCCTGGCCCATTTTATTTCTTTCTTTCTTTATTTGTTTGTTTGTTTATTTTTTATTTATTTATTTTTTGAGACAGATTCTTGCTCTGTCACCCAGGCTGGAGTGCAGTGGCATAATCTCAGCTCACTGCAACCTCCGCCTCCTGGGTTCAACCTCCTGCCTCGGCCTCCTGAGTAGCTAGGACCATAGGCGCCTGCCACCACAACTGGTCAATTTTTTTTTTTTTTAATTTTTTTTTTAGACAGAGTTTCACTCTTGTTGCCCAGGCTGGAGTGCAGTGGCGCAATCTTGACTCACTGCAACCTGCACCTCCCAGGTGCAAGTGATTCTCCTGCCTCAGCCTCCCGAGTAGCTGGGACTACAGGCACATGCCAGCAAGCCTGACTAAGTTTTTGTATTTTTATTTATTTTTTATTTTTATTTATTTATTTATTTATTTTTGAGACGGAGTCTCGCTGTGTCTCCCAGGCTGGAGTGCAGTGGCGTGATCTCGGCTCACTGCAAGCTCCGCCTCCCGGGTTCACGCCATTCTCCCGCCTCAGCCTCCCAAGTAGCTGAGACTACAGGCGCCCGCCACCACGCCCGGCTAGTTTTTTGTATTTTTAGTAGAGACGGGGTTTCACCATGTTAGCCAGGATAGTCTCGATCTCCTGACCTCGTGATCCACCCGCCTCGGCCTCCCAAAGTGCTGGGATTACAGGCTTGAGCCACCGCGCCCGGCCTAGTTTTTGTATTTTTAGTAGAGATGGGGTTTCACTATGCTGGCCAGGCTGATCTCGAACTCCTGACCGCAAATAATCCACCTGCTTTGGCCTCCCAAAGTGCTGGGATTACAGATGTGAAACCCCGAGGCTGGCCTCTGCTTGGATTTTAAAATCACATCCATGGATAAGGCAACTTGGTTATGGATGGGGTAAGAGATGGAGGCAAGGAACAGCGGCTCAGGGGAGCCCAGCCACTCTAACCAGGAGAATATAACACGCCAGTGGCACTGGTTCAGCCTTGGCAACTATTCTTTTATTGAACATCAGTGACAGAAAAATGCTTGATTTAGGAGGAAGCTTTCCCTTACTCCCCCACTGCACCCCGGAACTCAGCAAAGGTGAGCCAGCCACAGAGCGTAACACTGTGGCTGGGACACATGTCCATGTCTGTTTCACATACGTGGGCATCTGTGCCACAAGGGTCACGTGGCACCACAGTTCATCAGCTGTGCTTCCCCTTCCTGCCCTGCTGCAGCGCCACAGGTCGGAGGAAAAGCCTCTCTGTGAGTAGGGTCCCAGCAGGGCCCACCCACCAACAGTGGGGATCGGGCCTCAGAGCTGGGCAGTCATGGGAGTTCAGGGCCTGGCTCGCCTCGGTAGGCTGGTCTTAAAGAGGGACTTGCCCGAGGCTTCGATGTAAGTGACAGTCATCTCTTTGGAGCTGATCTCCACATAGGCAAAGCCACCCAGTGAGTCTTCAGTCCCATAGTGGAAGCGCAGATAGCCGTTGGGGACCTTGCGCTGGTGCCGCTTCGAGGGGTCCATGAAATTCCCAGCCCCACTCAGCACATAGCCCACGCCGTTCTCATCTTGCAGGTACTGAGGATAGAGGACAAGGGGTCAGTGGAGACCCAGCTTTGAGCAGGGGCCTGCCTAAGGTCCAGGGCTTGATCTGGCCCTAACCACAGAGTCACCTTGAGGTATGTAACCCCTCCTGGCTTCAATTTCCCAACTGTTAGGAGTGTATTAATCCTATTTCATAGGTAGAGCAATTAGTTAAGAAATTGGTGACCAGGTGTGGTGGCTCATGCCTGTGATCCCAGCACTTTGGGAGGCTGAGGCGGGTGGATTGCTTGAGCCCAGGAATTTGAGACCAGCCTGGGCAACATAGTGAGACCTTGCCTCGACAAAAAAATTCACAAGGACTGGGCACGGTGGCCCACACCTGTAATCCCAGCATTTTGGAAGGCCAAGGCTGGCAGATCACTTGAGGTCAGGAGTTCGAGACCAGCCTGGCCAACATGGTGAAACCCCGTCTCTACTAAAAATATAAAAATTAGCAGGGTGTGGTGGCGTATGCTTATAATCCCAGCTACTCAGGAGACTGAGACAAGAGAATCACTTGAACCCAGGAGGCGGAGGTTGCAGTGAGTTGAGATCGTGCCACTGCACTCCCTCTCAAGAAAAAAAAGCCAAAATTAGCTGCGTGTGGTGGCACACGCCTGTAGTGTCAGCTACTCTGGAGGCTGAGGTGTGAGGATCACCTGAGCCCGGGAGATTGAAGCTGCAGAAAGACCTGATTGCACCACTGCACTCCAGCCTGGGTGAAAAACAGTGAGACCTTGTCTCAAAAAAAAAAAAAAAAGAAAGAAATTGTCAAGTCAAAGATATTATTCTGGCTTTGGAGTGTTTTCCTGGTTAGACAGCAAGATTTGAGGGACAGTCTAGACATTCTGAAGGCCACAGGAGCCCCTCAAACAGCGGGAGGACCCCAGCCATGTGGACATCAGCTGGGATGGGGGCCCCCTCACCCAGCTCCCACCCTGCCCACAGGACCCTCACCTGCAGATTGTGATCGTGGCCGCACAGGTAGGCAGTGACCCTGTATGTGGCCAGCAGTGGTCGTAGCTGCTTGACCAGGCAGTGGGTAGGCCCGTGCTCGGCTATGGACCACACGGGGTAATGGCCGGCCACCAGCACATAGTCCTCCCTGGCTGCTGCCAGCTGTTTCTTGAGCCAGGATAGCTGTGTGCGGGCCAGCTTCACGTCTCGGGGCCTCTCAGGCTGCTGACTGAGGAAGTCATCTGAGTTGCCACATAGTGTCACTGTGTCCAGCATAAAAATGGCCACAGACACATTGGTCCGTGGGATCTTGAAGCGCAGGCGGTAGAAAGGGCTGGGGAAGTTCCTGTGGAGGGGATAGAGGTCGTGGGTGCACATCTTGAGCGCAGAAGTCCCAGGGTCAGCTCAAGCCACAGGGCCCCTGTGTCCCCGCTGTGTGAGGATCTGGGGGAGGCAGGGCTGAGGGTGGCTCACCAGCGCTTGGAGATCTTAGAGTAGGCAATCTGGGCAGAGACGTTGCCGAGGTGGTCATGGTTTCCAGCCAGCACGTACCAGGGCACGTTGCGAAGGGAGCGGTCAGAGAATACGTCCTCAAAGGTCTCCTGTAGCAAACAGATAGGGCAGGCCCCTTCCCTGGGGTCATTGGCTACCCTGATCCTCCTACCAAGTCAGGGGCCAGGGGTAAGGGAGACATGGAATATTCCCGGCACCCAAAGGTGCCCCATCACCTTCCCTCTGCCCTCTCCAAAAGAAGGTCACTAGGTAAGGTGGCTTCTCCCCACTGTCCGCCCCCACCTCCTGCCCCACTCTGTTGGGCACAGACCTGGAACCTCTTGTCATTGACGTCTTGTACACCAGTGAAGTAAAAATTGTCCCCTAGAGACAGGATGAAGTCTGCACCCAGGATCTGCACGGTCCGAGCGATCTCCTTGGCATTGGCCATTTCCCGGGCCGTGTGGAATGGGGCATTGGGGACCCCTCCCCAGTCACCCACGGCTACAAAGCGCAGGGCAGGGGTGGCACCATCAGCCAGGGAGGGTAGCAACAAGGCTTGTAGGAAGAGCAGCGCCGTCCACATGTCCATCTGGGAGAAGAGAGACAAGCATAGGTGGCCCGGGCTGTGACAAGGGCAAGGAGGCCTCGAGACCCCCGCCTGCCCTGAGATAGTGGGAGACCGCTTGCTACAGGCTGCCCCTGCGGGAACCCCTTGGTGCCCTAGTTCTCAGGACACGGCTGCACAAGCTGGCTTAGGGTAGGGGGGGGTGATCTGTGAGAGGGCAAGCTGCACCAAGATGGCCTCGCAGGCCTGTTTCACCCTCCTTCCACCTAGCCTGCCCAGCACTCACCCTGGGGGAGACACAGGCCAGTCACTGGAGGCTCTGAGAGGCTGGTGGGCTCCAGGGCAGAACTGCTGGTCCCTGAGCCTTTATTCCCTGGGGAGGAAGTGGATCATTCGTGAGGATGATGCAGTTTCTCCGAGGGCTGTCCCGGGAGCCCTCCCCTTGGGTCATGTGAGCCCTGCCTGGACTTCCCTGGAGCAGGACACGGGATTGGGGTGGGGGTGGGAGGATCTGGGCACACGTGTGCAGCAGCCTCGGCCCACACAGCCTCCAGGTCAACCTGCAGGGGCCTGTTTGTGCTGTGGGCTTGACATGTCCTGGGTCTCTCTGTGTGTCTGTGTATCTGAGTGTCAGTATGTGTGTGTGACGCTTGAGAGGCTGTGGCTGTGATTATCCAAGACACATCTGCACCTTCTTTCTCTTGAGTAAGGGCTTGCCTGTGTATGTCTGGGTGTGTCTTGCTTCCTGCGTGCAGCTGAGCATACCTACCTGGGCCTCGGCTCTGTACCTGACCGGGTTGCTGCAAACCTGTACGCCCAGCCTGTGTGGCCTGTCTGCGATGCACGCCTGCGTTCTCACGTGGCACTGGGTGGGAATCCCTACGGATGGAGTTTTGTGTGTGTCCATGTGTGTGCCTGGGTTGCATCTCTAGGGTGAGTTGCGTGTGGGATGTGTGTTTGACATCTGAGTGCAGCACTCTGTGTGTGTCCCTGTCCTCCCCCTGCCCTCTCTCCACCCCACAGATAAACACCAACGGGCCTCCCTTTTCCAGGAAGTCCTGCCCACACCCTCCCCTCCCCCCAGACTCCCATTCCTGCAGGAGGAACCAGGCAGGAGGCAGCTAGCTGGTGACAGCGCGCGTGACCGCAGACCTCTGACCCTCATGGTCTAGGCAGCTGTCTGCAGGCCCTCCACGGGACCGCAGCCTCGGGGAACAGGAGGCCCTGCACCTGCGGCCGGTCAGACCTGCTCCTCACCTTCCTGCCTGCCTCCTCGGTGCTGGGCGCCACCGAGACACGTCCGCGAACGTTCACGAGTCCCTTCAGTCCCTGCGAGGGCGGACCCGAGAGAGAGCCCTCATTCAACGCTGAGGCCACTGGCTCAGAGATCTCCCCGGGTCACCCTGCGAAGTACTTGTTCCCCCCTATCCCCAGCCTTGCAGCAGCGACCAAGGGGAAGGAAGTGGGTGATGAGGGCAGGCGGAGACCCCTCCCACGGGGCTGCGCGTATCTCACCTGCCATCGGCGGGGCGGGCGCTGCGGCCGGTGCCCAGCTGCAGATCCGCAGGCAATCGCATTCCTGGGCGGCCCCAGCTTTAAGCAGGTAGCGGCCGATTCGTCCTCCTCGAGGGCTCGGGGCTGGCCCAGGTGAGCCCCGAGGGGGAGGGCGGGCGCCTCGGCTTCCCCGCCCCGGAACCCGCACCGCCCAGAGCCGCCACGCCTCCTTGCTGTGGGCTCCGCATCTGTAAAATGGGCCAATGAACCCGGGAGGTCGGCTCAGACCCACCGACTGCAGCTGCAGCTGTACCAGAAGGGATGGCCAGGGGGGCCGATTTCATCCTTTTCCTCCCTCCATGCCAACCAGGAGCCTCCATCTGCCTGGGACCCTTTGGGGGTACCCATGGGCCCACAGCCCCAGGGCCACAGCACTGGGTGGGGTTTCAGCCAGCCCTGGGGCCAAGCTCTTGTGAGGTCTGTCATCATCTTCAGCCTCAGTCTCCTGGTTATTTAATTAATTAATTTATTTATTTATTTTTGAGACAGAGTCTTGCTCTGTCGCCCAGGCTGGAGTGCAGTGGGCTATCTCAGCTCACTGCAAGCTTCGCCTCCCAGGTTCATGCCATTCTCCTGCCTCAGCCTCCTGAATAGCTGGGACTACAGGTGCCCGCCACCACGGCCTGCTAATTTTTTGTATTTTTAGTAGAGACGGGGTTTCACCATGTTAGCCAGGATGATCTCGATCTCCTGACCTCGTGATCCGCCTGCCTTGGCCTCCCAAAGTGCTGGGATTACAGGTATGAGCCACTGCGCCCGGCCTTTTTTTTTTTTTTGAGACAGTTTTGTTCTCCTTGCCCAGGCTGGAGTGCAGTGGCGCAATCTCGGCTCACCACAACCTCCGCCTCCCGGGTACAAGCGATTCTCCTGCCTCAGCCTCCCAAGTAGCTGTGATTACAAGCTTGTACCACCACACCTAGCTAATTTTATATTTTTAGTAGAGACGGGGTTTCTCCATGTTGGCCAGGCTGGTTTCTAACTCCCGACCTCAGGTGATCTGCCCACCTCAGCCTCCCAAAGTGCTGGGATTACAGGCGTGAGCCACTGTGTCCGGCTGGTCTCCTGTTTTTTAAAAAACTTACTATTTAGCTGGGCGCGGTGGCTCACGCCTGTAATCCCAGCACTTTGGGAGGCCGAGGTGAGCAGATCACCTGAGGTCAAGTGTTCCAGACTAGCCTGGGCAACATGGCGAAATCTCATCTCTACTAAAAAGACAAAAATTAGCTGGAGGTGCTCCCTTGAACCCAGGAGACAGAGGTTGCAGTGAACTGAGATCGTGCTACTGCACTCCAACCCAGGAAGAGGAAGGAGGTTGCACTGAGCCAAGATCATGCCACTCCAGCCTGGGCGACAGAGCAAGACCCTGTCCCCAAAAAACAGAAAAAAAAAAAAAAAAAGAAAGAAATCTGAAGCAATTATGACCAAATGTTAACATCTGTTTCTTCACATGGTGGGTACAGGCATGCTTTGGAAGCTTCTATGCTTCCTGTATTTTGAGATCACACAAAATTATGTTTATTATCTTATTGTGCTACATGATCTTTGTAGAAAAGTTGGTAAATTCTGGAATGCACAAAGAAAAAGATTGTAATAGGCCGGGCGTGTTGGCTCACGCCTGTAATCCCAGCACTTTGGGAGGCCGAGGCGGGTGGATCACGAGGTCAGGAGATTGACACCATCCTGGCTAACACAGTGAAACCCCGTCTCTACTAAAAATACAAAAAATTAGCTGGGTGTGGTGGTGGGTGCCTGTAGTCCCAGCTACTTGGGAGACTGAGGCAGGAGAATGATGTGAATCCGGGAGGAGGAGCTTGCAGTAAGCCGAGATGGCTCCACTGTACTGCAGCCTGGGCGACAGAGCGAGACTCTGTCTTTAAAAAAAAAAAAAGAAACGATTATAATAGTCAGAAATGCCGCTGCCCAGAGAGACAGTATCCATTAATTTTTCTCTGCCTATGTTTGTCTTCAGAAAAATGGGATACTATTGGCACTATTTTATAACTTTTTAATTTGTATTAGCACTTTCTATATTTTTTAAATTGATAAAGCTGGCCAAGCGTGGTGGCTCAGGCCTGTAAACCCAGCCAATGTGGGAGGATCGTTTGAGCCTAGGAGTTCAGGACCGGCTTGGGCAACATGGCGAGACCACGTCACTACAAAAAACATAACAAAATTAGCCAGGCATGGTGGTGCACACCTGTGGTTCCAGCTACTCAGGAAGCTGAGATGGAGGATCACTTGAGCCTGGGAGTGTGAGGCTACAATGAGCTACGATTGCACCACTGGCCTTCAGCCTGGGCAACACAGCTAGACTGTTGTCTCAGAGAGAGAGAGAGCACATAATGAAAAAAATAAGCCTGATCTTGTATAGAACATGTAATAAAACCTGTGGGTTCTTAGCCATCTCTCTCTGGTCTCCTCCAGGGTTCTGAATAAGCTCTTCTCTCCCTATTCACCCAGGAGAACTCTCTTCTGCTGATTTTCTGTGGGGCTAGATCAGGATGTGACTCAAAATCTCCCTCCACCTCCACCCTTGCCTATTTTCCCAACATCAGTGTCAATCTCAGATGTCAACAACCCCACGAGTGAGTTCCTCCTTTTGCCAGTACATCCAGGTCCTGTTCTCCGCTGCCGTCCCTACCCAATCCCTTTCCTTCCTTCCTCCTGCCAATCCTGCTCTCCCTGTTTCTTGCTCCTCTGACCTCCTCCGCATTGCTTGACTGTCTCAGATACACTCTGGCCTCAGGGTCTTGGCACTTTCTCTTCCGCCTGCCTGGAGGGGTCTTCCTTAGTCAGATACTGAGGTCACCCATTGTGTTCAAGTTCCTTTAATTTATCTGAAAAGAGGCTGGGCATGGTGGCTCCCGCCTGTAATCCCAGCACTTTGGGAGTCCAAGCCGGGTGGATCACTTGAGGCCAGGAGTTCGAGACCAGCCTGGCCAACATGGTGAAACCCTATCTCTACAAAAATACAAAAATTAGCCAGGCTTGGTGGCACAAACCTGTGGTCCCAGCTACTCAGAAGGTTGAGGCAGGAGAATTGCTTGACCCTGGGAGGCGGAGGCTTCAGTGAGCCAAGATTGTGCCACTGAACTCTAGACTGGGTGACAGAGTGAGACTCTGTCTCAAAAAAAAAAAAAAAAAAGAAAAAGATAATTTATCTGAAATTATCTGAAATGCACCACCCTGCCCCCATCATTGTCTGACTCTCCTGTTGCTGTGGTTTTCTCTGCAGCACTTACCACTGCTTGAGAAAACTACCCACTCGTTTATCTTGCTTTCAATTTATCTTGCTTTCAGTCTGTCTTCTGTTAATGAAAGCTTTGTTTTTTTCTTTTTCTTTTTTTAAAACAGAGTCACCAGGCTGGAGAGCAGTGATGCGATCACAGCTCACTGCAGACTCACCTTCTGGGCTCAAGCGATCCTCCCACGCCCCTCAGCCTCCTGAGGATTGAGACTACAGGCACACACCACCACACCCAGCTAGTTTTTGTATTTTTTGTAGAGACAGGGATTTGTCACCTTGCCCAGGCTGCTCTTGAACTCCTGAGTTCAAGCAATCCTCCCACCTCAGCCCCCCAAAGTGCTGGGATTACAGGAGTGAGTCAGTGCACCTGGCCTGTTTATTTAAAAAATTAACATTCACTCTCAGTTTATTGGCTAAGTTTAGAAGTGGTATCAGAAAGTCTAAGAGAACTTCTTGTTCTCCTTTTATTTGTATGTTTGCACTGTAGATTTTAAAAACCACTAAGGACTTCTCAAGGTGTTTACTTGGTGGAGACATTTAAAAAGATTCAATAGGCTGGGTGCGGTGGCTCAGTCTGTAATCCTAGCACTTTGGGAAGCTGAGGCAGGCAGATCATGAGGTCAGGAGATCGAGACCATCCTGGCTAACATGGTGAAACCCCGTCTCTACTAAAAATATGAAAAATTCCCTAGGTGTGGTGGCACGCGCCTGTAGTCCCAGCTACTTGGGAGGCGGAGGCAGGAGAATCGCTTGAACCCAGGAGGCAGAGGTTGCTGTGAGCTGAGATCGCACTACTGTACTCTGGCCTGGGTGACAGAGCAAGACTCTGTCTCAAAAAAAAAAAAAAAAAAAAAAATTTAAAAGATTAAAGAATAAGCTGGCACAGTGGCTCACACCTGTCATCCCAACACTTTTTGTAGAGACTTCATCTCTTAAAAAAAAATTAGCTGGGCGTGGTTGTGTGTACCTGTAGCCCAGCTACTCGGGAGGCTGAGGTGGGAGGATTGCTCAGGAAGTCGAGGCTGCAGTGAACCGTGATTGCACCACTGCACTCCAGTCTGGGCGACAGCTGAGATACTGTCTCTAAATAGTAATAATAATAATTATAATAGTAGTAAAAGAGTATAGAATAAAATGTATCACACTTGTAAAATGTTAATTTAAATCCACTAAACTTATAAACAGACCCAAAGATGCATCCAATGACCTTTTTTTTTTTTGGGGGGGGACAGAGTCTTGCTTTGTCACCCAGGCAGACTGGAGTGCAGTGGCACGATCTTGGCTCACTGCAAGCTTCGCCTCCCAGGTTCATGCCATTCTCCTGCCTCAGCCTCCCGAGTAGCTGGGACTATAGGTGCCCACCACTACGCCTGGCTAATTTTTTGTATTTTTTTGGTAGAGATGGAGTTTCACTGTATTAGCCAGGATGGTCTCAATCTCCTGACCTCGTGATCCGTCCGCTTCGGCCTCCCAGAGTGCTGGGATTACAGGCATGAGCCAGTGACCTCTTAAAGTGATATTTTTCTTTTTTTTTGAGATGGAGTGTCACTCACTCTGTCACCACCCAGGTTGGACTGCAGTGGTGTGATCTTCAGCTCACCACAACCTCCATCTCCCGGGTTCAAGAGATTCTCCTGCCTCAGCCTCCTGAGTAGCTGGGATTACAGGTGTGTGCCACCATGCCCAGCTAATCTTTTTTGTATTTTTAGTAGAGATGGGGGGTTTCATCATGTTGGCCAGGATGGTCTGGAACTCCTGACCTCAAGTGATCCATCTGCCTTGGCATCCCAAAGTACTGGGATCACAGGCCTGAGGCCAGGCCTCGAATTAATTTTTTGATGTTTCCCTGTGCCAGGTGTATAAGTAACGTGTTAGTTGTGATTGTAACTAAATAAAGCCTTAAGGGAAACTGTGTTTCTAAATTTCTAAATTGACTACACATTTACAAAGGAACCCACAAAGATGGATTTTTGGGCCAGGGGCAGTGGCTCACGCCTGTAATCCCAGCACTTTGGGAGGCTAAGGAGGGTGGATTGCCTGAGCCCAGGAATTCAAGACCAGCCTGGGCAACAAGGTGAAACCCTGTCTCTACTAAAATGCAAAAAAATTAGCTGGACGTGGCGGCGGGCACCTGTAATACCAGCTACTTGGGAGGCTGAGGCAGGAGAATTGCTTGAACCCAGGAGGCAGAGGTTGCAGTCAGCCGAGATCATGCCACTGCACTCCAGCCTGGGTGACAGAGTGAGACTTGATTTCCAAAAAAAAAAAAAAAAAAAAAATCCATCTTTTTTGGGGTCCCAAGCCTTCAAAATTCCAAACACTGTCATGAGTTAGTTTGATTTGAGGAACCAAAAATTGGCCTTTGTGGCTGGAGCAGAGTCAGCAAGGGGGAAGTGAGTCTGGAAGGTTGAGTCTGCAAGGTTGAGGGCAAGGAAGAGAGAAGGGAGTGGGTGGGGCAGGTTGCGTGAGCTCTTGGGGGCTGCAAGGAAGAGAGAAGGGAGTGGGTGGGGCAGGTTGCGTGAGCTCTTGGGGGCTGCAAGGAAGAGAGAAGGGAGTGGGTGGGGCAGGTTGCGTGAGCTCTTGGGGGCTGCAAGGAAGGGACCTTTTATCTGGGTCAGGTGGGAGCCACAGAGGGTTCTAATCAGAGGGACAGATCTGACTTAGATTTTGCATAATGTCCCCCAGCTGTGGGCTGTGGGCATGGGCTGCTGAATAGGTGGTTTAGGTGGGCAAAGATGAATCACGTTGTCCCCCACCCTTTAAAAATGAAAAGACAGGGCCTGGCGCGATGGCTCACGCCTGTAATCCCAGCACTTTGGGAGGCAGAGGTGGGCGGATCCCCTGAGGTCAGGTGTTTGAGACCAGCCTGACCAACAAGGGGAAACCCTGTCTCTACTAAAAATACCAAAAAATTAGCCCTGCGTGGTAGCAGGCGCCTGTAATTCCATCTACTCGGGAGGCTGAGGCAGGAGAATCGCTTGAACCCGGGAGGCGGAGGTTGCAGTGAGCCAAGATCATGCCACTGCACTCTGGCCTGGGCTACAAGAGCAAGACTGTCTCAAATAATAATAATAATAATAATAGGCCGGGTACGATGGCTCACACCTGTAATCCCAGCACTTTGGGAGGTTGAGGTGCGTGGATCATGAGGTCAGGAGTTCAAGACCAGCCTTGTCAACATGGTGAAATCTATCTCTACTAAAAATACAAAACTTAGCTGGGCATGGTGGCTCGTTCCTGTAATCTCAGCTACTCAGGAGGCTGAGGCAGGAGAATCGCTTGAACCAGGACCCAGGAGGTGGAGGTGAGGTTGCAGTGAGCCGAGATTGTGCCAGTGCACTCCAGCCTGGGCTACAGAGCGAGACTCCGTCTCAAATAATAATAATAATAAATTAATAATAGTAATTGGCCGGGCGCGGTGGCTCAAGCCTGTAATCCCAGCACTTTGGGAGGCCGAGACGGGCGGATCACGAGGTCAGGAGATCGAGACCATCCTGGCTAACCCGGTGAAACCCCATCTCTACTAAAAAATACAAAAAAAACTAGCCGGACGAGGTGGCAGGCGCCTGTAGTCCAGCTACTCGGGAGGCTGAGGCAGGAGAATGGCGTAAACCCGGGAGGCGGAGCTTGCAGTGAGCTGAGATCCGGCCACTGCACTCCAGCCTGGGCGACAGAGCGAGACTCCATCTCAAAAAATAATAATAATAAAAATAAAAATAATAGTAATCAACTAAAATTAAAAGACAGGCTTGGCATGGTGGCTCACACCTGCAATCACAACACTTTGGGAAGCTAAGGCAGGAGGATCACTCGAGCCCAGGAGTTTGAAACAGGCTGGGTGACATGGTGAGACCCCATCTGAATTTTTTTTAAAGATTAAAAAGGCAGAGCCTCTCTGTTCCTCCCATTTGACAGACAGCCACATCTTTTCTTTTTTTTTTTTCTTTTTTTTTTTTTTGAGACGGAGTCTCTCTCTGTCTCCCGGGCTGGAGTGCAGTGGCCGGATCTCAGCTCACTGCAAGCTCCGCCTCCCAGGTTTACGCCATTCTCCTGCCTCAGCCTCCCGAGTAGCTGGGACTACAGGCACCCGCCACCTCGCCCGGCTAGTTTTTTGTATTTTTTAGTAGAGACGGGGTTTCACGGTGTTAGCCAGGATGGTCTCGATCTCCTGACCTCGTGATCCGCCCGTCTCGGCCTCCCAAAGTGCTGGGATTACAGGCTTGAGCCACCGCGCCCGGCCTGCCACATCTTTTCATGCAGTGAAAAAGGCATGTCCCTGAGACACTGTGGTGAAGGTGAAGGCAGGAGTAAACGGATTTGGCCATATTGGGTGCCTGGTCACCAGGGCACCAGAGCTGCTTTTAACTCTGGTATAATGGATGTTGTCACCTCAGTGACCCCTTCATTGACCTCAACTACGTGGTCTACATGTTCCAATATGATTCCACCCATGGCAAGTTCCACGGCACCATCAAGGCTGAGAAGTGGGCTGGGTATGGTGGCTCATGCCTGTAATCTCAGCTACTTAGGAGGCTGAGGTGGGAGGATCACTTGAGACCAGGAGTTCAGGACCAGCCTAGGCAACATAGGGAGATCCTCTCTCTAAAAAAAAAAAAAAAAAAGAGGGAGAAAGAGAAGGGAAACTTGTCATCAATAGGAAATGGGAATCTCATCCTCCTCTTCCAGAAGCCAGATCCCAGCAAAATCAAATTGGGTGATGATGCTGGCGCTGGTTTTGTCATGGAGTCCACCACCAGCATCTTCACTATCATGGAGAAGGCTGGGGCTCGCTTAGAGGGGGCAGCCAAAAGGATCATCATCTCTGCCCCCTCTGCCCGTGCCCCCATGTTTGTGATGGACGTGAACCATGAGAGGTACAAAAACCCCATGATTGTCAGCAATGCCTCCTGCACAACCAACTGCTTACTACCCGGCCAAGGTCATCCATGACAACGTTTTCTTGGTTTTCTTTCTTTCTTTCTTTCTTTCTTTCTTTCTTTCTTTCTTTCTTTCTTTCTTTCTTTCTTTCTTTCCTTCCTTCCTTCCTTCCTTCCTTCCTTCCTTCCTTCCTTCCTTCCTTCCTTCCTTCCTTCCTTCCTTCCTTCCTTCCTTCCTTCCTTCCTTCCTTCCTTCCTTTTAAATGGGGATGGAGGCCAAGTGCATTGACTCATGCCTGTAATCCCAACACTTTGGGAAGCTGAGGTGGGAGGATCACTTGAGCCTAGGAGTTCAACACCAGCCTGGGCAACATAGCAAGACTCTGTCTCTACAAAAAGTTAAAAAAAAAAATTATCCAGGCGTGGTGGGGTGTGTCCCAGCTACTTGAGAGGATGAGGTGGGACGGTAGCTTGAGCTTGGGAGGTTGAGGCTGCAGTAAGCCGGGATCGTGCCACTGCACTCCAGCCTGGGTGATGGAGTGAGACCCTATTTCTTTCTTTCTTTTTTTTTTTCGAGACGGCGTCTCGCTGTGTCACCCAGGCTGGAGTGCAGTGGCATGGTCTCAGCTCACTGCAAGCTCTGCCTCCTGGAGTGAGACCCTATTTCATAAATAAATAGAGACAGGGGTCTCACTTTGTTGCCCAGGCTGGTCTTAAACTCCTGGACTCAAGCGATCCTCCCACTTTGGCCTCTCAAAGTGCTGAGATTACAGGCTGAGCCACTGACCCTGGTCATCCATGACAACTTTGGCATCATGGAGGGGCTCGTGACCACAGCCCCTCTGGGAAATTGGCATGAGAAGCATCATCTCTGCATCTACTGGTGCGGCCAAGGCTGTGGGCAAATTCCTGCACTGAACAGGAAGCTCACTGGCACAGCCTTCCAGAGAGTCCCTGCCGCCAATGTGTTGGTGGTTGACCCGATCTGCTGTCTGGAGAAAACTGCCAGATATGATGACCTCAAGAAGGTGGTGAAGCAGGCATTGGGGGCCCCCTCAAGGGCATCCCAGGCTACACTAAGGACAAGGTTGTCTCCTCTGCCTTTATTTTAAAATTATATATATTTTTTGATACGGAGTCTCGCTCTGTTGCCCAAGCTGGAGTGCAGTGGCACGATCTTGGCTCACTGCAACCTCTGCCTCCTGGTTCAAGTGATTGATTCTCCTGCCTCAGCCTCCTGAGTACTGGGATTACAGGTGCACACCACCACGCCCAGCTAATTTTTTGTATTTTTAGTAGAGACAGGGTTTCACCATGTTGGCCAGGCTGGTCTCTCGAAATCCTGACCTCAAGTGATCCACCTGCCTCGGCCTCCCAAAGTGCTGGGATTACAGGTGTGAGCCACCGTGCCCGGCCGTCTCCTCCAACTTTAACAGTGACACTCACCCTTCCACCTTCTGTGCTGGGGCTGGCATTGCCCTTGATGACACTTTGTCAAGTTCATTTCCTGGTATGACAATGAATTTGGCTTCAGCAACAAGGTGGTGGTTCACACTGTCTCCAGGGACTAAGACCCTCAGACCAGAAGCCCCAGTGAGAGTATGAGAGGAAGATAGAGGCCTTCAGCTGCTCAGGAGTCCCTGCTGCACTCAGCCCCCTGCCACACTGAGAATTTCCCCAAGACACAGTTTCCGTGCCAGACCCCCTGAAGAACAGGGAGGGGCATATCAGTAAAGCAATAAAGTCCTCTGTACTCAACCAAAAAAAAAAAAAAAATTACTCATGCCTGTAATCCCAGCATTTCCGGAGGCTCAGTGGGGAGGATTGCTTGAGCCTAGGAGTTTGAGACCAACCTGGGCAATATAGTGAGACCTCGTCTCTGTTACAGACAGATGATAGATGGATGGATAGAAGATAGACAGATTAGATAGATGATTGATAGATAGATAGATAGATATAGATAGATAGATAGATAGATAGATAGATAGATAGATAGATAGATAGATAGATAGATAGATAGATAGATAGATAGAAAGAAAAATTAGGTGGGTGCCTTGGGCAGGGAAGTCCTTAGGGATGCTCTGCTGTTCCCGCAGCCTGAGCGCCTTTTTCAGACGCTTTTACCTGTCCACTGCTGCCCCTGAGTGGCCACAGCCTGAACTGCAGCACCGTCGGCAGAACCAGTTTCCCTTCTGTAGAACAAATGAATGCTCCTTCCAGCCCCTCTTGCTACTAGGCCTGTGCAGGGCATGGACAGATTCTACAGCGGATCCAGCCAGCGACTGCCCCAGAGAAACTCCCAGGGGTGGGATGGGATGAGTGAGGTACGCTGGGATTGGAATGTTTGTAGGATAGCATGATAACATGAGGAGCAGCTGGATTCCCAAGAAATTGCAATTTCCTCACCCGCACAAACTAAGGGACTGATTTCCAGTCTGGAGAATGGGAGGGCAGGATGAGCTGTGGAGGCTCAGGCTGGTGGTTTGGAGGGTGGCATGATGTAAACGTAGCTGTTCACTGTTGTAGTTTGCCGCCACCAATTAAGTCTGGCTAGGTTCCAGGTGGGTCAGTAATCTCAAATGGGGCCGGGCGCAGTGGCTCACACCTGTAATCCCAGCACTTTGGGAGGCCGAGGCGGGCAGATCACTTGAGGCCAGGAGTTCGAGACTAGCCTGGCCAACATGGTGAAACCTCATCTCTACCAAAAATATAAAAAATTAGCCGGGTATGGTGGTGTGCGCCTGTAAGCCCAGCTACTCGGGAGGCTGAGGCAGGAGAATCGCTTGAACCCAGGAGGTGGAGGTTGCAGTGAGCCAAGATTATGCCACTGCACTCCAGCCTGGGCGACACAGCAAGACTCTGTCAAAAAAAAAAAAAAAAATCCCAAATGGGGAGAGGTGAGGTGGGGTCCGTCATGCCAAGGAGTTGGTCTTTATATTACCTGCCTCCCACCTCTTTCCTCAATGATTTTTTTGTTTTGTTTTGTTTTTGGTTTTTTTTGAGACAGAGTCTCACTCTGTTGCCCAGGCTGGAGTGCAGTGGCGCAATCTCTGCTCACTCCAAGCTCCGCCTCCCGGGTTTACGCTATTCTTCTGCCTCAGCCTCCCGAGTAGCTGGGACTATAGGTGCCCACCACCACACCTGGCTAATTTTTTTGTCTTTTTTAGTAGAGACAGGGTTTCACCGTGTTAGCCAGGATGGTCTCGATCTCCTGACCTCGTGATCCGCCCGCCTCGGTCTCCCAAAGTGCTGGGATTATAGGCGTGAGCCACCGTGCCCAGCCTAATTTTCATTTTTTTTTTTTTTTTTTTGAGACGGAGTCTCGCTCTGTCGCCCAGGCTGGAGTGCAGTGGCCGGATCTCAGCTCACTGCAAGCTCCGCCTCCCGGGTTCGGGCCATTCTCCTGCCTCAGCCTCCTGAGTAGCTGGGACTACAGGCGCCCGCCACCTCGCCCGGCTAGTTTTTTGTATTTTTTAGTAGAGACGGGGTTTCACCGTGTTAGCCAGGATGGTCTCGATCTTCTGACCTAGTGATCCACCCGTCTCGGCCTCCCAAAGTACTGGGATTACAGGCTTGAGCCACCGCGCCCGGCCAATTTTCATATTTTTTAATGGAGTTAGGGGTTGGTCTCACTATGTTGCCCAGGCTGGTTTCAAACTCCTGGGCTCAAGTGATCCTCCTGCCTTGACCTCCTAAAGTGCTGGAATTACAGGCATGAGCCATCATGCCTGGCCACAGATTCTTTATGATTTTTATTATGCCATCTTCCCTGAATCCTCTAACCTGCTTTTTTTTTTTTTCAGGCAAAGTCTTGCTCTGTCACCCAGTCTGGTGCACGATCTCAGCTCACTGCAACCTCCGCATCCCAGGTTCAATAATTTTTTGTAGTTTTAGTAGAGACGGGGTTTCACTATGTTGGCCAGGCTGGTGTCAAACTCCTGACCTTGTGATCCGCCTGCCTTAGCCTCCCAAAGTGCTGGGATTACAGACCTGAGCCACTGCACCTAGCTTAACCTGCCTTTTTTTTTTTTTTTAAAGACAGAGTTTCACTCTTGTTGCCCAGGCTGGAGTGCAATGGCACGATCTCTGCTCACTGTAACCTCAGCCTCCCCGATTCAAGCGATTCTCCTGTCTCAGCCTCCCAAGTAGGTGGGATTACAGGCATGTGCCACCATGCCCAGCTAATTTTATATTTTTAGTAGAGACGGGTTTCTCCATGTTGGTCAGGCTGGTCTCTAACTCCCGACCTCAGGTGATCCACCTGCCTCAGCCTCCCAAAGTGCTGGATTATAGGTGTGAGCCACTGCACCCAGCCTAACCTGCCTTTTTATACTAGTACATTACTTTGGGTCTCATTCCACATCACTTCCTCAGAGAGTATCCTTCCTCTCACCTCAGTTACTTCTACTTTTTTTTCCACCTATAGATGTTTTCTCAGGGACCAGAGGGTATGGGAGGAAGCCTTGGCAGGCCTCATCCCAAATCCCCGTTTCCCTGAACATCAGGCCCTCCCTCCTCTTCCTGTCCTCCCTGGCCTAGCCTGGGCTCCCTCCTGTTCTGAGGCAAGGCAATTGCTCCATTTCACAGTGAGTGTGGAGTTCCCTGCACACACTGCTGACCTTGTGTCCAGAAGGAGTTAAAAGGAAGAGCCCAGGAAGTGCTGGAAGACAACAGGGCCTACTCTGGCAAGCTGGAAGCAAGCTCTGCATTAAATGCAAATATTGGCGTGGCGGTGGCTCACATCTGTAATCCCAGCACTTGGGGAGGCTGGGGCGGGAAGATCACTTGAGCCCAGTAATTCAAGACCAGCCTGGTCAACATAGTGAGACCCCATCTACCCACCAACTGCGCACCCCCCCCACACCACCGCCACCAACAAAAACAAAATTAGCAGAGTGTGGTGGGGCGTGCTCCCAGCTGCTAGGAAGGCTGAGGCAGGAGGATCGCTTGAGCCCGGGAGGTTGGGGCTGGAGTGAGCCGAGATCATGCCACTGCAGTCCAGCCTGGGTGACAGTGCAAGACCCTGAAAGAAAAAAAAAAAAAAAAAAAGAAGGGACGGAGGGAGGGAAGGAGGGAGGGACGGGGAAAGGAAGGCAGGAAGGCAGGAAACAAACCAAAACAAGGCCAGGCGCGGTGGCTCACGCCTGTAATCCCAGCACTTTGGGAGGCCGAGGCGGCGTATCACTTGAGGTCAGGAGTTGGAGACCAGCCTGGGTAACATGGCGAAACCCCATCTCTACTAAAAATACAAAAATATAAAAATTAGCCGGGCGTAGTGGCGGGGTGCCTGTAATCCAGCTACTCTGGAGGCTGAGGCACGAGAATTGCTTGAACCCGGGAGGCGGAGATTGCAGTGAGCTGAGATCGCACCAATGCACTACAGCCTGGGCGACAAGAGCAAAACTCCGTCTCAAAAAAAAAAACCAAACCAAAACAAACAAACTCTTAAATATCCCTCGGGCTGGGTGTAGGGAGGAAACTCGGCATGACAGGGGCAGTGGCTAGAGCCAGTCAACCCTGCTCCGCACAGCCACGTTTCCATGGCTTCCTACGTCACTCAGGCCTTAGGGGGCGGGTCATGGAGCCCTATCCAATCAGGGACGCCGGGGCGGGGCCCTGCCAACTGTCCATTCAGATGCGCCTGGGAGAGGAGGGCAGGGCCTGCGCCTCCCCACGGAGCCTTTGTTTCTGGCGTCAGCCCCCGCCCGGGCTCGCGTCTCCCTTTCTCCGAGAGGCCCAAGGTGTCTCCGCCGCAGCCTCTGTTGCACCGTGACCTGTACAGGTCGCGGGAGTCGTAGGGAAGGCGCTGGGACACCTGGAAACCGAGAAATGGTGCGTGTGAGGGGCCAGGCGTCCCCAGACCGGGGGGAGGGGCTGGTTGGAACCGGCCGGAACCGGCTGTGGAGGGACCCAGGCCTCCCTGCGGCGACTCCGGGGTCTGGGACCCGAGTTCCCTGGCGCAGCTGGGCCCCCGGTCCCCTCGGCCGCAAGGTGGGGCTGGGCCAAGAGCTGGGACCCCGGGCGTCCTGTCCCGTCCCTGCGCGACGCCTGCGGCCCTGCAGCCCCGCGTCTCCTCAGATGGTGCGGGGGCCGCGGAAGGGTCATGGGGGGAATCCCGCCTCGGGTGTGGGGTTCGTGTGGCAGGAGCTGCGGTCTGTGGCCGCCCCTCCAGTCCTTTCTTTCTCCCTTTAAAAATTAAGAGTTTATTTGAGCAAACAGCGGTTCATCGGTGGAGAAGCTCTCGGTCGTGGTTTGTGGCTTGGGGATCCTTTGGAGGGGGTGGAAGGAAAGGCTGTAAGGTGCAGGAGAAAGCGAACCAAATTCAGTACTTGGTTGGTGACAGTTACGTAGTCGCGTTATTTGCTCTATCCAGGTGGACATTTTCTGCTTATGTAGTCAGAGGTGGATTGGTGGTTGTGGTTTAATAACCCCGAATTTTATTTCTCTATAAACTGGTAATTTATAAGAATTTCATTTGAGACTGGAACGTGGTGGCTCACACCTGTAATCCCAGCGCTTTTGGAGGCCAAGACAGGAGGATTGCTTGGGCCCAGGAGTTGAAGACCACCGTCGCAATATAGCGAGACCCCATCTCTATTAAATTTTTTAAAATCAACATATTCATACTGAGACCAAAAAACTACTAAAATTTTTAAAAATATAAAATCAAATAAAAGAATTTCATTTGAGTTAGATTTTTGTTTCCTTGGGTAGAAAACCAGGACACCATAGCCACAGCCTTCTAATTGCCTCCTAATTAATTAACACTCCCCAGGGGGACAGGGTCCCAAATCCTTGACCTTGTTCCCCTAGCCTGACTCCTCTAGGGCTTGTAAATAATTCTTGATACCACTTTCACCATATTCCCAAAAGCTAACTCCAGTCATGACATGATCAATTCTTTGTCCTTTATTGCACATTTCAAACGAATTAATTTGTATTACTTTTTTCAAGGAGCGATTGATTGGTCTTTTAAAAATATTCGTTTTCTGGCCGGGCGCGGTGGCTCAAGCCTGTAATCCCAGCATTTTGGGAGGCCGAGACGGGCGGATCACGAGGTCAGGAGATCGAGACCATCCTGGCGAACACGGTGAAACCCCGTCTCTACTAAAAAATACAAAAAACTAGCCAGGCGAGGCGGCGGGCGCCTGTAGTCCCAGCTACTCGGGAGGCTGAGGCAGGAGAATGGCGTAAACCCGGGGGGCGGAGCTTGCAGTGAGCTGAGATCCGGCCACTGCACTCTAGCCCGGGCGACAGAGCCAGACTCCGTCTCAAAAAAAAAAAAAAAAAAAAATATTCGTTTTCTGTTTCTGAACATTTCACAGGAGAGGAAAGCAGAGAATACATGTATGAGACCCTGCTGTAAGAAAACCTTTGTGCCTCTTTTCCTTTTCTCTCTCCTAGGCACAGGGATGTTCTCAGAATGTCTTTTGGTTGGCCTGGTGCCATGGCTCACGTCTGTAATCCCAACACTTTGGGAGGCCAAGGCGAGAGAATCACCTGAGGCCAGGAGTTTGAGACCAGCCTGAGCAACATAGTGAGACCTGGACCCTAAAATAAAAAAAAAACAAAAAACAGTGTCTTGGGTTGGGGTTCCCCTTTGGAAACTTTAAACTGTGATGTGTCTTCAGAGCATCCTCCTTTCCTGGTCCTGGGCTTCAGGGCTGTTTGGGCTGACACAAGATGCCCACAGC
Organism: Macaca nemestrina; assembly: GCF_043159975.1. Classification (NCBI taxonomy): domain Eukaryota; kingdom Metazoa; phylum Chordata; class Mammalia; order Primates; family Cercopithecidae; genus Macaca; species Macaca nemestrina. The sequence goes on from NC_092144.1 coordinate 11,073,187, forward strand.
AGCCAGATGTCTTCAAGGGTCTAGTGAATATCAGCCTGCTGAGTCTCCTCCCACCGGACAGCCCGAAGTATGGGCTGGGGCCTCTTAGTGGAGGAGCTGGGTGTCCTGGGGTTGGAGGAGTCTCTTGATCTCCCATCCCTCTCAAAGCTCACCCCTGGGACACTCAGCTTTTTCTTCCCTTAATTTCAGATTCCATTCCTTGTGGGACACATTGGTGTCCAGCCAAATGGATGATGGTATTGAGGGGAAAAACAGATACGATTCTTGCCCTCTGGATTCTTTTAGACTAGTGAAGTGAGGAAACTTATCCCAAGGACAGGAAAAGCCATCCTATTGAGGTGATGCAAGAACCTGAAAAGCAAAATGTGCTTTAGGCAGACGGGGTACAGAATGCAATGTCTCTTGGAAGGGTGCTCACTGAGCCCTTCAGTGAGCAGTTTAGGGGGTGGGCGATATCTCAGGTGATAGAATGACCTGACCTAGGCCAGGTGCAGTGGCTCACACCTGTAATCCCAGCACTTTGGGAGGCTGAGGTGGGTGGGTCACTTGAGGCCATGAGTTCGAGACCAGCCTGGCCAACATGGCGAAACCCTGTCTACTAAAAATACAAAAATTAGCTGGGTGTGGTGGCGGCTGCCTCTAATCTCAGCTACTGGGGAGACTGAGGCATGAGAATCACTTGAACCGGGGAGGCAGAGGCTGCAGTGAGCCAAGATCATGCTACTGCACCCCAGCCTGGGTGACACAGTGAGACTCCTCAAAAAAAAAGAGAATGACCTGAAACTTGAGTCAGATATACCTCTGTTCCAGGTTAGCACAGCCCCTTCCTGGGTTTGTCTTCTGCTAAAGATTTGTTCACTTATTGGAGTTTTAGTTTAGTTTTTTTTTTTTTTTTTAAAGTAACTATAAATGTATTTCATCTGTAGAGCTTGAAATATAAGACAGTTTCCCAAAGAGGCAAGAAGGAAGTGGGTTTCAGAAAACATTAAATATCTAGTCTTATCTTTGTTAAAAATTACTACTTATGGCCGGGCGTGGTGGCTCACGCATGTAATCCCAGCACTTTGGGAGATCGAGGCGGGCAGATCATGAGGTCAGGAGATCGAGACCATTCTGGCTAACACGGTGAAATCCCGTCTCTACTAAAAATACAAGAAAATTAGCCAGGCGTGGTGGCGGGCACCTGTAGTCCCAGCTACTCGGGAGGCTGAGGCAGGAGAATGGCGTGAACCCGGGAGGTGGAGCTTGCAGTGAGCTGAGATCGCACCACTGCACTCCAGCCTGGGCGACAGAGCAAGACTCTGTCTCAAAAAAAAAAAAAAAAAAAAAAATACTACTTTTTTCTTTCCCAAAGCAAATGTTGTAAGTTTCTCAAGTATGTTATCTTTTTGGGGTGGGGAGAGGGGTGGAGGTGGTGATTTCAAATGGAATTCCAGGGCTTAGTGCTGGGAATACTACTAAGGAAAAGAAAGAGAGAAAAACTCTCTTCTATCATGACTGCAGAAAAATGAGTACTTTCCCACAAGTAAGTGTAGTAAATACATTGGTGAATTACAGAGATTCACCAAAACATCAATTCCTCTGCTTTGCAGTGTGGCAAACTTGTGACAGTGGATAACTGTTCTCTTCTTGTTATCTCGACATCAGAGTTTAATGCGAAGTCCTAATAGGACAGGACTTGGCAACTCCTAAAAGTGTTCAAATATGTTTTAGTACCTGATTTATTACCATAGAGAGAATAAATAGCATTTATTGTCTGAAGAGGATGGATACTTTTACTTTTTCTGTTAAGGTATGAAATATAAGTGCCTTACAGTTTCCTTCCTTGCTATAAACAGTGAATGTGAGTGATTTTGCTGGATTCTTCAAACCCTGGGTATTTTTCTCATTGAAAATTAAGTGCATAACCTTGACTGGGAAACAGAGACAGCAGACTAGTGACTTCAAACTAAGGCCAGTCTTGAGCCTTCAAAGAGAGGACATTATAGGCCCAGTTGTTCTTGCTGGGGAGCCTCCCCTGCAGTGTCCCAGCTGCTCACAACTGACATTAGGTGGAGCCCTTTATACTGAGAGAAGCTCAGAGCCCCGGAAAGCTGGGGATCCACAGGCAGAGGGGGTTGAGGTGATGCCCTTCTGAGAATGTACTTGCTATTATCTTGGGTCTGTTTCTAGACATTTCTAATGAAATAAATCTGGATTTAGGTAAGGAGTGTTTTTTTTTTCTTTTTACCTTTTTTTTTTTGTGTGACAGGGTCTCACTCTGTCTCAGGCTGGAGTGCAGTGGTGCAATCATAGCTCACTGTAGCCTTGATCTCCTGGACTCAAGGAATTCTCTCACCTCAGCCTCCCAAGTAGCTAGGACTACAGGCACATGCTGTGATGCCTGGCTTATATTTTTTAAAAAGTTTTTAAAATAGAGACAGGATATTATGTTGCCCAGGCTGGTCTCTAACCCCTGGCCTCAAGCAGTCTTCCCACCTTAGCCTCCCAAAGTGCCAGGATTGCGGGGGGCGGGATTGGGGGGCGCGCTGCCACACCAGACAGGACTTTAGAAGACTTTCTTCTAAAGGAGAATTGAAAGGGAAGAAGGCACCAAGTGTAAAATCTGCAAGCGGTCAGGCACGGTGGCTTACCCCTGTAATCCCAACACTTTGAGAGGCCGAGGCGGGCGGATCATGAGGTCAGGAGATTGAGACCATCCTGGCTAACACAATGAAACCCCGTCTCTACTAAAAATATAGAAAAATTAGCCGGGTGTAGCAGCCGGCGCCAGTAGTCCCAGCTACTCTGGGACTGAGGCTGAGGCAGAAGAATGGTGTGAACCCAGGAGGTGGAGCTTGCAGTCAGCCAAGATCGCGCCACTGCAGAGCGAGACTCTGTCTCAAAAAAAAAAAAAAAAAAAAATCTGCAAGCATCTCAGCCTGGGCTCAGTGGCTCACTCCTGTAATCTCAGCACTTTGGGAGGCCAAGGCTGGCGGATCACAAGGTCAGGAGATCGAGACCACAGTGAAACCCCGTCTCTACTAAAAATACAAAAAAAAAATTAGCCGGGCGCGGTGGCCGGCGCCTGTAGTCCCAGCTACTCAGGAGGCTGAGGCTGGAGAATGGCGGGAACCCGGGAGGCGGAGCTTGCAGTGAGCCGAGATCGCGCCACTGCACTCCAGCCTGGGCAACAGCGTGAGACTCCGTCTCAAAAAAAAAAAAAAAAAAAAAAAAAAAAATTAGCCAGGTGTGTTGGCGCGTGCCTGTAATCTCAGCTACTCAGGAGCCTGAGGCAGGAGAATGGCTTGAACCTGGGAGGCGGAGGTTGCAGTGAACCAAGATCATGCCACTCCATTCTAGCCTGGGCGACAGACAGAGCAAGACTCTGTCTCAAAATGAATAAATAAATAAATCTGCAAGCATCTCAAAGTTTAGACAGAAAAGAATTTTCTTTCATAGGAAGGAGCAAATGATGAGAAAGAAGGTGGGAGGTGGAAGGCAGGATGCAGGGTGTACAATCCCACCTAGATCTTGAAGGCAATCTGTTCTTAGGAGGGTCATCAGAGGGATTGTGTATAGGCTCAGGCTGAGGGCGGGTCAAGGTTCAGGGGCTGGAGGAAGGAGAGAAACTTAACCAAGGTTTGGTTAACAGGTACTTTGTTCTGACTGATCACTGAAGACAAAGCTGTTCAGCTAATCAATTATGAGGAAAAGAAAGGGAATTTCTAGTCTGTGTGTGGCTTTGCCATAGGTAAAAAAGAAGTGTCATCTAAGTCATAATGAGAAGAGTGTTTCTTTGTGTAAGCGACTCCTGCAGAATACAAAAGATGGGGGAATTTCTTTAACCATAGCTATTTTCAGGATTACCTACCTATCCAATCTTCCGCCGCCATTTTCCCTTACATCCTTCCCTTCCGTTTGGCCATTTTTGATTTCTATGCAGTTGCTGAGAAGTATGGGTGATCCCTGGGGCTTGTGACTGGCATCTGCAGTGGGGCAGTGTTATCGTCTGAGCCCTGAACCTGTGGGGTCCCTGTTAACTCTGGGTAGTGTCAGAATTGATTTGTTGAATGCTTAGTTGGTGTTGGAGAATTGGAGATTTAGTTGGTGTTCAGCAAACACCACACAGTTGGTGTCAAAAATGGTGTATGAAAAAAGACACTACAGATCAGAACCTTCACCTGACTGGGTAAGTGTTGGCTGTGAGAACTGAGACCCTGGAGGAGGGAGCATTTCCACACTGGGGAGAGGAGAGTAGGGTGTGTGAAACACCGATGGACTCACCACCCAGGTTCATAAACGGGTGTTGGGCATTTCTGGTATGTCCTGATCTCATCTCCCTTCTGTACTCCCAGGTGACCAGGTCCTCATTTTTAAAAGGTGGTTCTTAATAGTTTTACCATCTATTTATCATTAGGCTGAATTTTGCCTGGCTTTTCCTCTTTTGAGTTTTTAGTAAGTTATTACCATTAATATTATGCCAAAAAGGGTTTTTTTGTGGTTTCTTTGCCTGTTTGTTGCGTGCATGCTGGTTTCTGCATTTAGTTTGGGGGTTAGGATTTCAGCCAATGAAATTTAATTTTTACGGGGGATGGTGGTGGAATACAAACATTCAGTCTGTTAACAACCCTAACTGTATTTAGTACAGCTTGACTAGTCTTAGCCTTTTTTTTTTTTTTTTTTTTTTTTTTTTTGCGTCTCACTCTGTAGCCCAGGCTGGAGTGCAGTGGTGCTCTTGGCTCACTGCAACCTCCGGCTCCGGGCTGAAGCGATTCTCCCACCTCAGCCTCCCAGCAAGCTAGGACTACAGGTGCACAGTACCACACCAGCTAATTTTTGTATTTATTTATTGATTTATTTTTTTGTAGAGACGGGGTTTTGCCATGCTGTCCAAGCTGGTCTTGAACTCCTGGGCTCAAGCAATTCACCCGGCTATGCCTCCCACAGTGTTGGGATTATAGGTTGTGAGCCACTATGCCTGGCCTTATTTGTGTCTGTTTTTTGTGCAAGTGATATCATCCTATATGTTATATTGTGTGTCATCTATCTATTTCACATAGCCGTGAATCTTCCATGAAATGGTATTTTATTCACTATTTTACTTAATAAACTGTATTATTTAGACCAGTTGCAGTTTGACAGAAAAATTGAACAGATAATATGTAGCGTTTCCATATTCTCCTCCACAGGTCATCGTTTTCCCCTACTTTTCTTTTTTTTCTTTTCTTTTTTTTTTTAGGAGACAAAGTCTTACTCTGTCGCCCAGGCTTGAGTGCAGTGGTACAATCACTGCTCACTGCGGGCTAGAGCTCCAGGGCTCAAGTGATCCTGCCGCCTCAGCCTCCCAAGTAGCTGGGACCACAGGTGTGCGCCACCACACCTGGCTAATTTTTTTTTTTTTTTTTTGTAGATGGGGTCTTACTATGTTGTCCAGGCTGATCTCTAATTCCTGGGCTTAAGTGATTCTCCCACCTTGGCCTCCCAAAAGACATAAATATGGTATCATATTTATCATATATATCATACAATTGATGAATCAATATATATGATGGATCAGAATTGGTGAGCCAATATGTTACTAAAGTTCAGACTTCATCAAAATTGGTAATTTTTGTTCTTCGAAGGACACCAAGAACTTGAAAAGATAATTCACGAAGTGGAAGAACAACTTGCAAATCCTGTATCTGGTGGGGAATTGTATTCAGAAGCAGCCTGAGTCTCAGTCCCTTCCATCACACTCCATCAGGGTGGGGACTGAATTGGCAGCCAGGACTCCCAGGTATCCTGTCCCATCACTGTAGGAGGCAATCTACCTCCTGGACCTCTCTGAACAGTTGTGCACCTGCAGTCCTGGATCTCATCCAGATCATGGGGTGACAACAGGAAGTGGCCATCCAGAGAGAAATCTGAGCCTGGTGTTTTGGGTTTGTGGGTGGGAAGTACTCTCAGGACAACCTCCCCCTCCGTGGAGTCAGACTTGGGTGGGCCCAGCAGAGTGGCATGTGTGGTTCCCAGCTCCTTCATCCCCAGTGGGAGGGAGCCTGTCATCCCCTGTGCATTCCAGATATATGAAGCAGGGTCTCAAGTTTACAGCCTTGTTCCCTGTTAAAGAGAGATTGCACTGGAAACTTGTTAGGAATGTCAAGGAAGAGTTTATTCAGCACAATTGCAGTGAGTCATGACAGCTGTAATAGGGGAGGGAGATTGAATTCAGCCTTGAATGCAGCAAGAATATTATTGGATTTATAGCCAATGGACAAGGTGAGGGAGAGAATGGAACTTGGTTGGGTCTCATAGGTGGTGGAAAAAGAACTTGATTGGATACTAAGGTAGGAGGAGTCTCTATAAACTACCTCAGATAGATTCTTGCAGAAACCGACTTCCGCAGGCCAGTGCCAAGGCCTAGTCAAAAAGAGGGCTCTGAGGAGCTTGACTCAAGTTTGGTGAAGGAAGGAGTACTTGAGACCTCTTCAGCCTAGTTTTTCTTTTCTTGTTTTTTTTTGAGATGGAGTCTTGCTCTGTCTCCCAGGCTGGAGTGCAGTGGTGCGATCATGGCTCTCTGCAACCTCCACCTCCCAGGTTCAAGCAGTTCTCTGCCTCAGCCTTCCAAAAAGCTGGTTTTTATAGGCACCCACCACCACGCCTGGCTGATTTTTTTGTATTTTTATTAGAGACAAGGTTTCACCATCTTGGCCAGGGTGGTCTTGAACTCCTAACCTCGTGAGCCACTGCATCTGGCCTCTTCAGCCTAGTTTTTCCCAGGGCTCTGTATTAGTCTGTTTTTGTGCTGCTAATAAAGACATACCCAAGAGTGGGTAATTTATAAAGGAAGGAGGTTTCATTGACAGTTCAGTATGGCTGGGGAGGCCTCAGGAAACTTACAATTATGGTGGAAGGGGGAGCAAACATGTCCTTCACATGGCAGCAGCAAGGAGAAGTGCAGAATAAAGGTTGGGGAAGCCCGTTATAAAACCAGATCTCATGAAAACTCACTGTTATGAGAACAACATGGAGGTAATCACCCCAATGATTAAATTATCTCCCACTTGCTCCCTCCCATGACACGCAGGGATTAGGGGAACTATAAGAGGATATTTGGGTGGGGACACAGCCAAATCATATCATTCCACCCCCAGCCCCTCCCAAATCTCATGTCCTCACTTTACAAAACAATCATGCCCTCCCAACGGTCCCCCAAAGTCTTAAATCATTCCAACATTAGCTCAAAAGTACAAGTCCAAACTCATCTGAGACAAGGCAAGTCTCTTCTGCCTATGAGCCTGTAAAATCAAAAACAAGTTAGTCACTTCCTAGATACAGTCAGGGTACAGGCATTGGGTAAATACACGCATTCCAAATGGGAGAAATTGGCCAAAATAAAGGGGTAGAGGCCCTATGCAAGTCCAAAATCCAGTAGGGCAGTAATTAAATCTTAAAGCTTTGAAATAATATCCTTTGACTCCATGTCTCACATCCAGGTCACGCTGATGCAAGAGGTGGGCTCCCTCAACCTTGGGCACCTCTGCCCCTATGGCTTTACAAGGTACAGCCCCCACTCCTTGCTGCTTTCATGGCTGGCATTGAGTGTCTGTGACTTTTCCAGGTGCATGGTGCAAGGTGCAAGCTCTCAGTGGATCAACCATTCTGGGGTCTGGAGAATGGATGGTGGCCCTCTCCTCACATCTCTACTAGGCAGTGCCACAGTGGGGACTCTGTGTGGGGGCTCCAACTCCCATATTTCTCTTCTGCACTGCCCTAGCAGAGGTTCTCCACGAGGGCTCCGCCCCTGCAGCACAGCTCTGCCTGGACATCCAGGCATTTCTACACATCCTCTGAGATCTAGGCAGAGGTTCCCAAACCTCAGTTCTTGCCTTCTGTGCACCCACAGGACTAACGCCACATGGAAGCTGCAGAGGCTTGGGGCTTGCAGCCTCTGAAGCCATGACCTGAATTGTACTTTGCCTCTTTTTAACAATGACTGAGAGCACCAAGTCCCTACGGTGCATATAGCAAGGGGTCCTGGACCAGGCCCAGGAAACCAACCATTTTTTCCTCTTAGGATTCTGGGCCTGTGAAGGGAGGGGCTGCCATGAAGGTCTCTGATGTGTCCTGGAGACATTTTCTCCTTTGTCTTGGCAATTAACATTTGGCTCCTCATTACTTATGCAAATTTCTGTAGCTGTCCTGAATTTCTCCCCAGAAAATGGGTTTTTTTTTTTTTTTTTTTTTTTTTTTTTTTTGAGACAGAGTTTTGCTCTTGTTGCCCAGGCTGGAGTGCAATGGCGCGATCTTGGCTCGCTATAGCCTCCACCTCCCGGGATCAAGCGATTCTCCTGCCTCAGCCTCCCGAGTAGCTGGGATTACAGGCATGTGCCACCACAGCCAGCTAATTCTGTATATTTGGTAGAGAAGGGGTTTCTCCATGTTGGTCAGGCTGCTCTCAAACTCCGGATCTCAGGTGATCCGCCCGCCTCAGCCTCCCAAAGTGCTGGATTACAGGCGTGAGCCACCACGCCCGGCTGGGTTTTTCTTTTCTGTTCCATTGTCAGGCTGCAATTTTTCCAAACTTCAGTGTTCTGTCACCTCTTGAATGCTTTGCCGCTTAGCAATTTCTTCCACCAGGTACTGGAAGTCATCTCGCACAAGTTCAGAGTTCCACAGATCTCTAGGGCAGCGGCAAAATGCCACCAGTCTCTGCTAAAACATAACAAGAGTCACCTTTGCTTCCAGTTGCCGACAAGTTTCTCATCTCCATCTGAGACCACCTCAGCCTGGACTTTATTGTCCATATCACTGTCAGCATTTTGGTCAGAGCTATTCAAGAAGTCTTTAGGAAGTTGAGACTTTCCCACATCTTCCTGTCTCTTGAGCCCTCCAAGTCTCTAGGACATTCCAAACTTTCCCACATTTTCCTGTCTTCTGAGCACTCTAAACTGTTCCAACCCCTGCCTGTTCCCAGTTCCAAAGTTGCTTCCACATTTTCAGGTATCTTTATGGGAGAGTACCCCACCACCCAGTACCAATTTACTGTATTAGTCCATTCTCACGCTGCGAATAAATACATACCTAAGACTGGATAATTTATAAAGGAAAAAGGTTTAATTGATGTACAGTTTAGCATGGCTGGGAAGGCCTCAGAAAACTTAATCATGATGAAAGGGAAAGCAAACGTGTCCTTCATATGGTGGTAGCAAGGAGAAGTGCAGAGCGAAGAGGGGGAAAGCCACTTATGAAACCATCAGATCTTTTTTTTTTTTTTTTTTGAGGCGGAGTCTCGCTCTGTCGCCCAGGCTGGAGTGCAGTGGCGCGATCTCGGCTCACTGCAAGCTCCGCCTCCCGGGTTCACGCCATTCTCCTGCCTCAGCCTCCCGAGTAGCTGGGACTACAGGCGCCGCCACCACGCCCGGCTAATTTTTTTGTGTTTTTAGTGGAGACGGGGTTTCATTGTGTTAGCCAGGATGGTCTCGATCTCCTGACCTCGTGATCCGCCCGTCTCGGCCTCCCAAAGTGCTGGGATTACAGGCTTGAGCCACCGCGCCCGGCCCGAAACCATCAGATCTTGTGAGAACTCTATCATGAGAACAGCATGGGGGTAACTGCCCCCATGATTAAATTACCTCTTACTGGGTCCCTTCCACAACATGTGGGGATTATGGGAACTACAATTTAAGATGAGATTTGGGTGGGGGACACAGCCAAACCATATCAGGCTCAAAATAAGTTCCTAAGTTTCTGGTTTCCCTTGCCACAATCCCAAATGTCAACTTCCCCTCTCCAGTTGACACGATCTTCAGTTTTGTCTCCCCCATGCTAGATTTGAAGCAGTTGTAATATTTTAGTTGTTTATAATTTTCCATAGAATAATAAATAGCCATTTTAAAGATTTATCTTTTTGTCAGTGTATATTTTACATGAGACAAAAATTATTCAAGTGGTGAGTAACCATTTGAAATTACATTGTGTAAAATGTGTGTCCCTAATGATCTGTGGTGTTAAGCATCTTTATATGTGCTTATTGGCCATTTGTGTATATCGTGGAGAAATGTCCATTCAAGTTCTTTGCCCATTTATTATTTATTTATTTTTATTTTCACTTTTTTTTTTTGTAAGAGCTGTGATGCCCAGGCTGGATTTGAAATCCTGGGCTTGAGATCCTTCTGCCTCAGGCTCCTGAGTAGCTGGGATTACAGGTGTGTTCCTGCATGCCCAGCCAATTTTGCCCATTTACTAATCAATGTGTTTTTTGCTGGTTTGTTACAACAACTTACTCTTTTTTTTTTTTTTTTTTTTGAGACGGAGTCTCGCTCTGTCGCCCAGGCTGGAGTGCAGTGGCGCAATCTCGGCTCACTGCAAGCTCCGCCTCCCGGGTTCACGCCTTTCTCCTGCCTCAGCCTCCCGAGTAGCTGGGACTACAGGCGCCCGCCCCTGCGCCCGGCTAATTTTTTCTATTTTTAGTAGAGACGGGGTTTCACCATGGTCTTGATCTCCTGACCTTGTGATCCGCCCACCTCAGCCTCCCAAAGTGCTGGGATTACAGGCGTGAGCCACCACGCCCGGCCCCCTTTTTTTTTTTTGAGACAGGGTCTTGCTTCGCTGCCCAGCCCGGAGTGCAGTGGTGCCATCTCGGCTCACTGCGATCTCCGCCTCCTGAGTTCAAGCCATCCTTCTGCCTCAGCCTTCTGAGTAGCTGGGTCTAGAGGGCATGCCACCATGCTCAGCTCATATTTGTATTTTTTGTAGAGACAGGATTTCGCCATGTTGTCTAGGCTGGTCTTGAACTCTTGAGCTCAAGCGGTCTGCCCACCTCAGTCTCCCAAAATGCTGGGATTATAGGCATGAGCCACCACATCCAACGATTTATTATTATTAATTGTGGTTATAAAAATAATAAAAAATCTACCATCTTAAGCATTTTTGTATACAGCTTAGTAGTGTTAACTATTCTCACCTTGTGCAACCAAACTCCAACAATTTTTCCCATTCTCTCAAATTTATTTTTTCTTTCTTCAAGGTGGTTAATTTTATCTTCAAGTTAGCTGATTCTTATTTTGCTTGCTCAAATTTGCCATTGAACACCTATAGAGAAATTTTCATTTTAGTTGTGCTTTGCATCTTCCAGATCCATACTTTCAGTGTAGTCTTTTAAGAAATAATTTGTGTGTGTGTGTGTGTGTGTGTGTATATATATATATATATATATTTTTTTTTTTTTCCTTCCCCCGAGACTAAGTCTCGTCCTGTCACCCAGAGCTGGAGTGCAATGGTGTGATCTCAGTTCACTGCAACCTCTGCCTCCTGGGTTCAGGCAGTCCTCCTGCCTCAGCCTCCCGAGTAGCTGGGATTACAGGCGCCTGCCACCATGCCTGGCTAATTTTTTTGTATTTTTAGTAGAGACGGGGTTTCACCATGTTGGCCAGACTGGCCTTGAACTCCTGACCTGTGATCCACCCACCTTGGCCTCCCAAAGTGCTGGGACTGCAGGCGTGAGCCACTGCACCTGTAATTTTTTGTTGATATTGTATGCATCCTTTTCTTAGTTTTCTTTATTTCTTTCTCCATGGTTGTCTTTACTACTTTGAGCATAGTTAAGGCAGTTGCTTAAAGTCTTTGTCTAGTGAATTCAATAACTGGGGATTCTCAGAGATGGTTTATCTCAATTTTTTTCCCATTGATAAGCCATATTTTTCTGTCTTCTTTGTGATTTTGTTTTTATTGAAAAGTGGGATTTGAATTTTTTTTTTTCTTTTTTTTTTTTTGAGACGGAGTTTCGTTCTGTTGCCCAGGCTGGAGTGCAGTGGCGCCATCTCAGCCTCTACCTCCCGGGTTCAAGCAATTCTTTTGAATTCTTTTTTTTTTTTTTTTTTTTTTTTGAGGCGGAGTCTCGCTCTGTCGCCCAGGCTGGAGTGCAGTGGCGCGATCTCGGCTCACTGCAAGCTCCGCCTCCCGGGTTCCCGCCATTCTCCTGCCTCAGCCTCCCGAGTAGCTGGGACTACAGGCGCCGCCACCACGCCCGGCTAATTTTTTTGTATTTTTAGTGGAGACGGGGTTTCATTGTGTTAGCCAGGATGGTCTCGATCTCCTGACCTCGTGATCCGCCCGTCTCGGCCTCCCAAAGTGCTGGGATTACAGGCTTGAGCCACCGCGCCCAGCCATTCTTTTGAATTCTTTTGCATTATTTTTGAATTCAATTCTTTTGAATTCTTTTGAACCCAGAAAAGGTCTTTTCTGGAAATGTGTTCTTTCCTGGGCATGAAGGGAGCATTCTCAATTCCCCAGCATACCTGGGTTTTTTGAGTATCCTAATTTCTGAAAGAAATTTTTCTCCTCAGCTTTTCTTCCCAGGCTTTAGATGGTCTATCATATGTCTCAGCCATAATCTGTTGGCCCATTTTCTTCCCAGGCTTTAGATGGTCTCTCATATGTCTCGGCCATAATCTGTTGGCCCAGGTAGCTTCAGGGTTTTTGTTTACTTTATGACATTTCAAGCAATTGCTGCCAATTTTTTTTTTTTTTTTTTTTTTTTTGAGACGGAGTGTTGCTCTGTCGCCCAGGCTGGAGTGCAGTGGCGCAATCTCGGCTCACTGCAAGTTCCGCCTCCCGGGTTCACGCCATTCTCATGCCTCAGCCTCCCGAGTAGCTGGGACTACAGGCGCCCACCACCACGCCCGGCTAATTTTGTGTATTTTTTTTTTTGAGACGGAGCCTCACTCTGTTGCCCAGGCTGGACTGCAGTGGCTGGATCTCAGCTCACTGCAAGCTCCGCCTGCCGGTTTACGCCATTCTCCTGCCTCAGCCTCCCGAGTAGCTGGGACTACAGGCGCCCGCCACCACACCTGGCTAGTTTTTTGTATTTTTTAGTAGAGACGGGGTTTCACCGTGTTAGCCAGGATGGTCTTGATCTCCTGACCTCGTGATCCGCCCGTCTCGGCCTCCCAAAGTGCTGGGATTACAGGCTTGAGCCACCGCGCCTGGCCAATTTTGTGTATTTTTTAGTAGAGACGGGATTTCACCGTGTTAGCCAGGCTGGCCTGGAACTCCTGACCTCGTGATCCGCCTGTCCTGGCCTCCCAAAGTGCCAGGATTACAGGTGTGAGTCACTGCGCCTGGCCGGTTGCTGCCAGTTCTTAACCCTGCTTGGCTTTCATGTGCCAGTTGGCAACTCGTGTATTTCATAGAGAAATGGCTATTCAAATTCTTTGCCTATTTAAAAATCTATTTGTTTGGGTTTTTGAAAATAATTTTTAATTGTAAAAAAATGTATAACAGAAAATTAATCCATAATTAGGTGTACAGTTCAGTAGTGTTAATTATACTTATCTCATGTAACTATTCTGCAGAAAATTTTCATCTTGCAAAAGTTAAAAATTTATAGCCATTGAACAGCCACTTCCTTTCACCCTCCTTGCACTGGTGGCAACTACCATCCACTTTCTGCTTTTATGTGTTTGACAACCTCACAGGAGTTATTGAAGAACCATATAATACATAATTTTTGACTGGCTTATTTCACTTAGCATAATGTGCTGAAAATTCCTCCATTTTATTCATTTTATAGCATGTGACAGATGTCTTTTTTTTTTTTTTTTTTCCTGAGATAGAGTCTCACTCTGTCACCCAGGCTGGAATCCAGTGGCACCATCATAGCTCACTGCAGCCTCAACCTTCAGGGATTAAGGGATCCTCCCACCTTAGCCTCCTGAGTAGCTTGGACTACAGGCATGCACCCCCACCACCAAATAAAATTTTTAAATTTTTTTTGTAGACACAGACTCTCACTATATTGCCTAGGCTGGTCTTGAACTTTTGGGCTCACACAATTCTCCTGCCTTGGCCTCTCAAAGTGTTGGGGTTACAGGCATCAGCCACTGCCTGTCCTAGATAAAAATACTAAACAATATCTCAAGTTGGGCATGGTATCTCATGCCTGTAATCTCAGCACTTTGGGAGGCTGAGCCGGGAGGATCACTTGAACCCTTGAGCTCAGTCAGGGGTTTGAGACCAGCCTGAGCCGCATAGTGAGACTCCATCTCTACAAAAGATAAAAAATTTAGCGAGTTGTGGTGCATGCCCCTGGTCCCAGCTACTTGGGAGGCTGAGGTGGGAGGATTGTGTAAGCCCTGGGAGGTCCAGGCTGCAGTGAGCTGAGATCACACCACTGCACGCCATCATGGGCAACAGAGCAAGACCCTGTCTCAAAAAAAAATCTCATTGTATGTATTGTTAAATACAATTTATGGGAGGCCATTGTTTTGGACTAAGTGTCTGCACTAGGCCCAAACAGCCTAGATGAGAGTGGTGTCTCATGGAGGGTGCCACATAATCATACGAAACTTTAAAATAGGCCAGTTTTCCAAAACACCAGGGATTCATAGCAGCCAATCAGAAGGGTCCCAGCTAACCTGAGTCAACATGATAAGGAAGTCACCTCTGCTTTAGTCCTATAAGGAAAATAATTTTGAAATGATGTAACTCTTTGTTGTTGTTGTTGTTGTTGTTTTGAGATGGAGTCCGCTGTGTCGCCCAGGCTGGAGTGCAGTGGTGTGATCTCGGCTCACTGAAACTTTGCCTCCCGGGTTCAAGGGATTCTCCTGTCTCAGCCTCCCGAGTAGCTGGGACTACAGGCATGTGCCACCATACTTGGCTAATTTTTTGTAGTTTTAGTAGAGATGGGGTTTCACCGTGTTAGCCAGGATGGTCTCAATCTCCTGACCTCGTGATCCTGGCCTTGGCCTCCCAAAGTGCTGGGGTTACAGGCATGAGCCTCTGCTTCCAGCCCTTTTTGTTTTTATTTCTGCTTTCTTCACCCCTTTTCTGCCTGTAAAGCCCACCTCCTCTACTCAATTTGAAGAAAGCAAAGAATTTTCATTTGAATAACGTGAGCTCTTTCAAATTAGGCCCAGAAGCGTTCAAATGAGACAGCAATCGCATTCTACCGCATCAGAGCTATGTATTCATCTCTTGGAACTGCTTGCTATTGCTACAAGTAGCTATAAATTAACCTAATGCCACACAGACATCCTATCCTACACCTTATAGCATAATAGTGTATATAGCCAGTCATTAATGAATATTATTTCTGTAAACCAGTGGGAATTCCTGACAACTTTGTATCAGCCACTCCCTTTGTCCCCTTTTTGGGGACAAATCCACACGTGGCCGTGTGGCCCAGCATAGTGGCTCACGCCTATAATCCCAGCACTATGGGAGGCTGAGGCGGGAGGATTGCTTGAGCCCAGGAGTTTGAGACCAGCTCAGGCAACATAGTGAGACCCTGTCTCTACAAAACAATAAAACAGACCGGGTGCGGTGGCTTATGCCTGTAATCCCAGCACTTTGGGAGGCCAAGACGGGCAGATCACGAGGTCAGGAGATAGAGAACATCCTGGCCAACATGGTGAAACCCATCTCTACTAAAAGTACAAAAATTAGCTGGACATGGTGGTGTGTGCCTGTAGTCCCAGCTACTCGGGAGGCTGAGGCAGGAGAATCGCTTGAACCCAGAAGGTGGAGGTTGCAGTGAGCCAAGATTGCACCATGGCACTCCAGCCTGGCAACAGAGCGAGACTTGCAAAAAATAAAATAAAAATCAAACAGTAATCAGATGTGGTAGTGTGCACCTGCAGTCCCAGCTACTATGGAGGCTGAGGTGCGAGGATCATCTGAGCCTAGGGAGGTCGAGGTTGCAGTAAGTTGTGATTATGCCACTGCACTCCAGCCTGGGTGACCGAGTGAATTTTTTTTTTTTTTTTTTTTTTTTTTGAGACAGAGTCTCGCTCTGCCGCCCAGGCTGGAGTGCAGTGGCGTGATCTTGGCTCACTGCAAGCTCCGCCTCCCGGGTTCACGCCATTCTCCTGCCTCAGCCTCCCGAGTAGCTGGGACTACAGGCGCCCGCCACCTCGCCCGGCTAGTTTTTTTTTTTTTTTTTTTTTTTTTTTTTTTTTTTTTGAGACAGAGTCTCGTCGCCTGGGCTGGAGTGCAGTGGCCGGATCTCAGCTCACTGCAAGCTCCGCCTCCCGGGTTTACGCCATTCTCCTGCCTCAGCCTCCCGAATAGCTGGGACTACAGGCGCCCGCCACCTCGCCCGGCTAGTTTTTTTTTGTATTTTTTTAGTAGAGACGGGGTTTCACCGTGTTAGCCAGGATGGTCTCGATCTCTTGACCTCGTGATCCGCCCGCCTCGGCCTCCCAAAGTGCTGGGATTACAGGCTTGAGCCACCGCGCCCGGCCTGACCGAGTGAATGTTAGCCTGGATGACCAAGTGAGCATAGTACCTGATAGGTTTCTTTTCCACCCTCACCCTCTTCCAACCCTCCCACTTCAAGTAGGCCCAGTGTCTGTTGTTCTCATCTTTGTACCCATGCCAGCACCATGGGTACAAAGTGAGACTCTGTCTAAAACAACAACAACAACAAAACCTCGTGTAACTGCTGCTAATTAGAGTATATGTTCAGGGCAACTTGAATCTGTACTCCTGGGTTGCAGTCCTCAGCTCTGGCCCCAGTAGACTGTCCATTTATATTGATTTCACCTAAGTTTCTTCCTTTTAGATCAACAAACTTATGGAGTGTCTTTCTGTTTCATAGATGGGATGCTTCTTGATTCATGACTCGCTAATAATAGCCAATTAGATCACTGAACTCTTTGTTGAAATGTTTTCTTTCTTTTTTGAGACTGAGTCTTGCTCTGTTGCCCAGGCTGGAGTACAGTGGTGTGATCTCAGCTCACTGCAACCTCTACCTCCCAGGTTCAAGTGATTCTTCTGCCTCAGCCTCCGGAGTAGCTGGGACTTCAAGCGTGTGCCACCACACCTCACTAGTTTTTGTATTTTTAATAGAAAAAAAACCATGGTTTTACCATGTTGGCCAGGCTGGTCTTCAACTCCTGACCTCAAGTGATCTGTCTGCCTTGGCCTCCCAAAGTGCTGGGATTACAGGTGTGAGCTACTGTGCCTGACCCCAAATTCTTGACCTTCTTGCCAACACTTGTTCTTTGGAGTGGTTAATTTTTGTTGTGAGTCATAGGAGTTCTTTATATGTTCTTGATACTGACACCTTGCCAGATATATGATTTGCTGATACTTTTTACAATTCCCTGGTTGCCTTTTCCCAGTGTTGATAGTGTCTTCTGACACACAGAATTATTATTTATTTATTTATTTATTTAGAGACAGGGTCTTTCTCTGTCGCCTAGGCTGGAGTGCAGTGATGATGTGATCCCAGCTCACTGCAGTGTCAACCTCCTGGACTCAAGGAATCCTCTTCCCCCAGCTGCCTGGCCCACACAAGTTTTGTATTTTGATGAAATAAAATTTGTCTTTTTTTTTTTTTTTTTATTGAGATGGAGTCTTGCTCTGTTGCCCAGGCTGGAGTGCAGTGGTGCGATCTCAGCTCACTACAAGCTCCGCCTCCCGGGTTCACGCCATTCTCCTGCCTCAGCCTCCAGAGTAGCTGGGACCACAGGCGCCCGCCACCACGCCTGACTAATTTTTTGTATTTTTAGTAGAGACGGGGTTTCACCATGTTAGCTAGGATAGTCTCGATCTCCCAACCTTGTGATCCACCCACCTCAGCCTCCCAAAGTGCATGATTACAGGCGTGAGCCACCGCGCTCGGCCAAAATTTGTCTTTTTTTTCTTTTGCGAACCGTGTTCTGGTGTTTTATCCAAGAAATCAATGCCAAACCCAATGGAAACTTTTGTCCTGTGTTTTTGTTTAAAAAGGAAAATTAGAACACAGTTAAAAGATCCGGTTGGCTTTTATTTGCGATTCATGAATTGGTGTGCCATCCCATTCTATAAGATAGAGTAAGAGCCCCCGCTGGGCATGACAGAAGGGTGGTTTTTGTAAGGAACGAGGGACACAGAACAGCAACAAAGCAGATTGGTTAACATTGGGTTACTTTTATTGAAAGGGTAAAGCAGAGGGGATGGCCTTATTATGCCAGCTGAGATTGACTGGGCCCTTTCCTATTGGTTGCTGTGAGTCTCCTGTTTTGGGGAAAAAATGGGTGTGTTTGAGGATCTACCTGCTTCTTTAAAAATTTTAGTTTGGTCATGTGTAGCATGAGTGACTCCATTTTGGTTTGGTCTCATTTCTTGGGGCCTAGTATAGGATCTTAGTCCAAAAAAATGGCCTGCATAATTTTTTTTTTTTTTTTGGAGACAGAGTCTCGCTCTGTCACCCATTCTGGAGTGCAGTGGCGCAATCTCGGCTCACTGCGAGCTCCGCCTCCTGGGTTCACGCCATTCTCCTGCCTCAGCCTCCTGAGTAGCTGGGACTACAGGCGCCCGCCACCACACCCGGCTAATATTTTTGTATTTTTAGTAGAGACGGGGTTTCACCGTGTTAACCAGGATGGTCTCGATCTCCTGACCTCGTGATCCGCCCACCTTGGCCTCCCAAAGTGCTGGGATTACAGGCGTGAGCCACCGTGCCCAGCCGGCCTGCGTAATTTTTACTATTTTCTTCTAAGAGTTGTTTAGTTTGTACTGTTAACCTTTAGGTCTTTGATCCATTTTGATGTCATTTTTGTATGTGAGTTGAGGGTCCAACTGCTTTTTTTTTTTGAGACGGAGTCTCACTCTGTTGCCCAGGCTGGAGTGCAGTGCTGCGATCTCGGCTCACTGCAACCTCTGCCTCCCAGGTTCAAGCAATTCGCCTGCCTCAGCCTCCCAAGTATCTGGGACTACAGGCACAAGCCCACCATGCCTGGCTAATTTTTTTGTAATTTTAGTAGAGGTGGGGTTTCACCATGTTGACCAGGCTGGTCTGGAACTCCTGACCTCAGGTGATCTGTCCACCTCGGCCTCTCAAAGTGCTGAGATTACAGGCGTGAGCCACCGCGCCGGGCCGCAACTGCATTTTTTCACGTGTAGGTATCCAGTTTTTCCAGAACCATTTTTTTTTTCAACTTTTATTTTAGGTTGAGGGAGTACCTGTGCTAGTTGGTTACATGGGTAAATTGTGTGTTACTGGGGGTTGGTGTATTTCATCACGCAGGTAGTGAGCATAGTACCTGATAGGTTTCTTTTCCACCTTCACCCTCTTCCAACCCTCCCACTTCAGGTAGGCCCCAATATCTGCTGTTCTCATCTTTGTACCCATGCCAGCACCATTTTTTGAAAAGTATTTTTTCCAGTAATGAATCTGGGCACACTTGCCAAAAGTCATTTTACCATTTATGTATGTGTACCTCCCCTCACCTCCTCCCCTCCCCTCCCATCTCCCCTTCCCTCCCCCTCCCATTGCCCCTCCCCTCTCTGTGTCCCTTCCCTTCTCCCCTCCCATCTCCCTCCCCTCACCCCCCTCGCCTCCCCTGCCCTCCCATATCCCCTCCCCTCCCCTCCCCTCTCTCCTCCCCTCTCCCCTCTCCTCTCCTCTCCTTTCCTTTCCTGACATAGGGTCTCACTTGGTTTCCCAGCCTGGTCTTGACCACTTGGCCTCAATCCATCCTCTGGTCTTTGGCCTCCCAAAGTGCTGGGATTACAGGCATGAGCCACCACTCCCGACCTTACCTCTTTTTTTTAAAACGACTAATGTAAAAAAAAATTTAGTAGACAAGAGGTCTCGCTATGTTGTCCAGGCCAGTCTTGAACTCCTGAGCTCAAGTGATCCTCCTGCCTCCATCTCCCAAGGTGTTGGGATTACAGGCATGAGCCACCACACCTGGCGAGATTTTTACTTACTTTTTTTTTTTTTCCCCGAGATGGAGTCTCACACTGTTGCCCGGGCTGGAGTGCACTGGTGCGATTTCAGCTCACTACAACCTCTGCCTTGTGGGTTCAAGCAATTCTCCTGCCTCAGCCTCCTGAGTAGCTGGGATTACAGGCACCCACCACCACGCCTGACTAATTTTTTTTTTTTTTTGTATTTTTAGTAGAGACAGGGTTTCATTATGTTGGCCAGGCTAGCCTCGAACTCCTGACCTCAGGTGATCCACCTGCCTCAGCCTTCCTAAGTGCTGGGATTATAGGTGTGAGCCACCGTGCCCAGCCAGATTTTTACTTCTTAAATTTATCCACACTTAGCCTTCAGTAATTCATCAGTTGCAAGTTAGGTTTTCCTACCCCGTACTGCTTCCCACAGAGATTTTGCTATGGGAGTCTGTTCTAGTAAGTTATGATTCTTTATCTGTTAGGTTGGTGGGATCCTGTCTAAAATCCAGTACCCAGATACTGTCAAAGCTCAAACTTTGTGCACAAGCATTTCTAAAGATACACAGTCTCAGGGTGGCTAATGTTCACTTTTTTCTGCACACTAGTTACGACATGTTTGTTACAACAGGTGCTACAGACCCATCTTACAAAGAGACATTGGGGGTGGCCCAGGCAGTATATACTTCTCCCACCAGACAGGCATGTTCCTGTTCTGCTGTTGCCAGTTCAGTTCTAGCAGCAGAATTGCTTTGTGGAAGGAAGTGAGTCTAGACAGAGGGTAAGTTTGATGACTGTGGAATCTTGAAATAAATGTTTGGAGAGCACAGCATCCTGAGAACTTCTTGGGAATAAAGTCTAGGCCCCCAGTGCTGTCAGTCTCAACCTTCCTCCTCCACACATGTGGGATGTTTCAGGACTCAGTGGCATTTGAGGATGTGGCTGTGAACTTCACCCTGGAAGAGTGGGCTTTGCTGGATCCTTCCCAGAAGAATCTCTACAGGGATGTGATGCGGGAAACCTTCAGGAACCTGGCTTCTATAGGTAAGGGTGACAATATACCTTCACTTAGTAAACTAGAGAACAGGTGTTTCTAGCTCCTTAACCCTTTAGGGAATAAACCAGGCATGGGTGCAGGGAATTGTGAATATAGAATCTAACATGTTTTTCGTAATTTTGTACTAATTCATAATGACTTTTCTGGGTCTAAATTTTAGGAAAACAATGGGAAGACCAGAACATTGAAGACCCATTCAAAATTCCCAGGAGAAATACAAGGTAATTTGCACTCACAAAAGAAAGCTCTGTTCCTTGAGAGCATTTCATATTGTTAGGAATTTTTTTTTTTTTTTTGAGATGAAGTCTCACTGTGTTGCCAGGCTGGAGTGCAGTGGTGCAATCTTGGCTCATTGCAACTCCCGCCTCCCAGGTTCAAGCGATTCTCTTGCCTCAGCCTCCTGAGTAGCTAGGACTACAAGCACGTGCCACCACACCCAGCTAATTTTTTGTATTTTTAGTAGACATGGGGTTTCACCATGTTGGCCAGGATGGTCTTGATCTCTTGACCTTGTGATCTGCCCGCCTTGGCCTCCCAAAGTGCTGGGATTACAGATGTGAGCCATTGTGCCCGGCGGGAATTTTTAAAAACAAGCAAACAACATATAAGCCCAGTTTCAAACTGATTTGTTTTTAGAAAATCTTCTCTAAGCCAGGCATGGTGGCTCATGCCTGTAATCCCAGCACTTTGGAAGGCTGAGGTGGGGGGATCACAAGGTCAGGAGATTGAGACCATCCTGCCTAACACGATGAAACCCCGTCTCTACTAAAAAGACAAAAAAAAAGTTAGCCGAGCACAGTGGCAGGTGCCTGTAGTCCCAGCTACTCGGGAGGCTGAGGCAGGAGAATGGTGTGAACCTGGGAGGCGGAGCTTGCAGTGAGCCGAGATCATGCCACTGCACTCCAGCCTGGGTGACAGAGGGAGACTCCATCTCAAAAAAGAAAAGAAAACCTTTTCCAAAAACATAGTTAAGTGTAACATAGATGTTCAATGTTTGCAAAATAGTTCACTTGTAGACAGTATTAAGAAACCTCATATGAATATGAATGAACATCTTTTTTTTTTTTTTTTTTGAGAGGGAATTTCACAACTCATTGCCCAGGCTGGAGTGCGAGGGCGCCATCTTGACTCACTGCAACCTCCGCCTCCTGGGTTCAAGCAATTCTCCTGCCTGAGCCTCCTGAGTAGCTGGGACTACAGGCGCCCGCCACCACACCTGGCTAATTTTTTGTATTTTTAGTAGAGATGGGGTTTCACCATGTTGGCCAGGCTGGTCTCGAACTCCTGACCTCAGGTGATCCACCTGCCTCAGCCTCCCAAAGTGCTGGGATTACAGATGTGAGCCACCACACCTGGCCATGAATATCATTTTCTTTTCTTTTCTTTTCTTTTCTTTTTTTTTGAGACAGAGTTTTGCTCTTGTTACCCAGTATAATGGCATGATCTCGGCTCACTGCACCTCTGCCTCCTGGGTTCAAGCAGTTCTCTTGCCTCAGCCTCCTGAGTAGCTGGGATTACAGGCATGCTCCACCATGCCCGGCTAATTTTTTTTTTTTTTTTTTTTTTTTTTTAGTAGAGACAGGGTTTCTCCATGTTGGTCAGGCTGGTCTTGAACTCCCGACCTCAGGTGATCTGCCTTTCTTGGCCTCCCAGAGTGCTGAGATTACAGGTGTGAGCCACCGTGCCTGGCCATGAATATCATTTTTTGATGATAGGTATGGTTGTGACCTATTACAGACCATTTAGTCCATTCATGTTCAAACAATTGAGACAGGCATAAAATGTACACTTTCCCTGATAATGTTAAAAATGTGAGTCCAAGGCCAGGCATGGTGGCTCACACCTGTAATCCCAGCACTTTGGGAGGCAGAGGTGAGAGGATCCCTTGAGCCTTGGAGTTCAGGGTTCACACCTGGTCAACATAGTGAGATTCTGTCTCTGTGTTTTAAAAAAGTGAATATAAGTCTAATACCTATTAATGAATATAAAATCATTTATAAACAAAACGTTAATAATGTGCTTCTCATTTTTCCCACAAGTCATATTCCAGAGAGACTCTGTGAAGGTAAAGAAGGTAGTCAAGGTGAAGAAACTTTCAGCCTGATTCCAGATGGTGTTCTGAACAAGAAAACTCCTGGAGTAAAACCATGCGAACGCAGTGTGTGTGGAGAAGTTGGCATGGGTCCTTCATCCCTTAATAGGCACATCAGAGATCACACTGGACATGAACCAAATGCATATCAGGAATATGGAAAGAAGTCGTATACACGTAACCAGTGTGGACGAGCCTTGAGTTATCATCGCTCTTTTCCAGTACGTGAAAGGACTCATCCGGGAGGAAAGCCCTATGATTGTAAGGAATGTGGAGAAACCTTTATTTCTCTTGTAAGCATTCGAAGACACATGTTAACGCATAGGGGAGGTGTACCTTACAAATGTAAGGTGTGTGGGAAAGCCTTTGATTATCCCAGTTTATTTCGTATACATGAAAGAAGTCACACTGGAGAGAAACCTTATGAATGCAAGCAATGTGGGAAAGCCTTCAGTTGTTCCAGTTACATTAGAATCCACGAAAGGACTCACACTGGAGATAAACCTTATGAATGCAAGCAATGTGGGAAAGCTTTCAGTTGTTCCAAGTACATTCGAATCCATGAACGAACTCACACAGGAGAGAAACCCTACGAATGTAAACAGTGCGGTAAAGCCTTTAGGTGCGCCAGTTCTGTTCGCAGTCACGAAAGGACTCACACCGGAGAGAAGCTTTTTGAATGTAAGGAATGTGGGAAGGCTTTGACTTGTCTTGCAAGTGTTCGAAGACACATGATAAAGCACACTGGCAACGGACCTTATAAATGTAAGGTGTGTGGGAAAGCCTTTGATTTCCCCAGTTCATTTCGAATCCATGAAAGGACCCACACTGGAGAGAAACCCTATGACTGTAAGCAATGTGGGAAAGCCTTCAGTTGTTCCAGTTCGTTTCGAAAACATGAAAGGATTCACACTGGAGAGAAACCCTATAAATGTACAAAATGCGGGAAAGCCTTCAGTCGCTCCAGTTACTTCCGAATCCATGAAAGAACTCATACTGGAGAGAAACCCTATGAATGTAAACAATGTGGGAAAGCCTTCAGTCGATCCACTTACTTTCGAGTACATGAAAGAATTCATACTGGAGAGAAACCCTATGAGAACCCCAACCCTAACCCTTCATTTGTCCCAGTTCTTTCATGAGCATGAAAGGAGTCACGTAGAGAAACCCCATGAAAGTAAGAAATTCGGGAAAGCCTTCAGTCCTTTCTGTTTCTTTCAACTACTTGAAAGGATTCACAGTGGAGAAAGACCCTGTAAGATAATTGGCTTTAAATTACGAGAGACTTGTGATAGGACAGTAAAACCTAGAGGTGGAGTTGGATCTCTGGGTTGTGTCATGTCAGTGTTGGTAGGTTAGGAACTAGATTTCCCAGAATCCATTCCGTTTGTGATTCCATGATACAATTCACCAGTAACCTATCTTACATGAGGTTTGGAAGGAAGTTAAGGCATTAGTCATGGTTTGGAAGCACCATACAGGGAGACAGCAATGTGAATACAGGCTGTATGGACACCTGCTTCCATCCCATTTTCCTGCTTCTTTGGGTTGCCAATCAAGAGTATCCTCAAAACGACTTGACTTTAATTTTCTCGGAAGTGATAGGTTTCCACACAGGTCTCCAGAAGCCCCACGTTGAATATCCATCCACACTTTGGTTTTCCTTCAGACATTATCATGTGTGAACTAGGCAACTAATTCAGACTGTCCTAGTTGGGAATATTCTCTGACGCTCTGACTCCCCTAGTCTGTAAACTGAATTAGCAGAAGGTCTAATTTGTGTGGTAAGCACCTTTGTTCTTACCAGTAGTGACTGTATTCTTGATTGAGCCTGACAGCTACCATGCTGCTGTCAAAACCAACCAGAGGGGAACTTGTTCTTCTGCTGTACTGTGCAGTGACTGGCCTCACCCAGGACCTTGATGTGAGAATAAGCACCTTCCTCTATCAGGAAATTTCAAGTGTTTCCTATTATTCATAGCTCAATGTAATGCCTCAGTTCATTTTCAGTTGTTTGATTATATGTGACTAATATGTATTTTTTATTCAAACAAGACTTCTGTACATGTTTCCTAGAAACAGTTTAACAACTGTCTTCAGTCTTGGATTACATCAAGTTTATAATTTTGGCGAATTATTTGTTAAGACACTGAAGTCAGCGTTAACCATGTGCATACAACTTAAGGAATTTTTTCCTCCTCATGTAAATTTTACTTTTCATGCTTATATAGTTTCAACTTTTATCTTCATAGTAATTTCTCATCTACTCATAATACCAAAAGTTAAAGTCATGCTGTTTTGTGTGCTCTCTTGCTAAAGACCACAGAGACCATACCTGTTGTCAAAGAGGGTGTAATAAATTGTAATAATAATTATGACCACAAACCATAAAGGGCTGTGTGATGTATCAGTAAGAGGCTGCTCAGAAGAATTTCTTACAGGTTTTGTGCTTGTTTTAGGTTGATTGATTTCTTTCTTTCTTTTTTTTTTTGATAAGGAGTCTTGCTCTGTCGCCCAGGCTGGAGTGCAGTGGCACAATCTCAACTCACTGCAACCTCCACCTCCCAGGTTCAAGCAGTTCTCCTGCCTCAGCCTCCTGAGTAGCTGGGATTTCAGGTGCACACCAGCACGCCTGGCTAATTTTTGTATTTTTAGTTGTGACGGGGTTTCACCATGTTGGTCAGGCTGGTCTCGAACTCCTGACCTTGTGATCTGCCTGCCTCGGCCTCCCAAAGTGCTGGGATTACAGGCATGAGCCACCGCACCCGGCCAGGTCGATTGATTTCTATTCAAGGAAGCAAGATGATTCTCTGTATTTGATGCAGTGATGAGGTAAACTTAATTCTAAACTTGGTCATCATAATTATTCTCATCCAGAAGGAAAAGGAATGGAGTGGAGGTAAACGTAACTCATGAGAAATACCACTCAGTCATATTAGTGAGAAGAGGGGAATTTTTGTCATGTTTACGATTTGGAACATGCTCTCTTTCACCAGTTTTAAAGACATGGTTACAGAATGCCCTTTTTTTGTCTTGATTCATCATAGCCACCAAGGAACATGGTCTCACATTGCCGGTGTCTGACGTGTTTGTCTCCAACAGTGCAAGACTTGGCCTTGTAGTGAGGGGAGGCTGGCTCCTGGACTTGTGGACCTGTTTTGCCTTACTTATTCTGTGAACACTGAAGTAGTTCCTGTGATGTACTGGACGCTGTTTTCCATTATATATCTCAGTTAAAATATGTAAATTTACTTCTTAGCAAGATGTACAATACTTTTAAAAAGCTCCTGTATGAGTCCAATGAGACTAATATATTTATGCAAATTATCTGAATGCAAGCCTAGGAAGGAACAAAGTCAGCATCAATATTCCAACCAAGCCTTTTTTGCTCAGATAATATGCTTTTTTTGTTTTGTTTTTGTTTTTTTAGACGGAGTTTCACTCTTACCACCCAGGCTGGAGTGAAGTGACGCAATCTCAACTGACTGCAACCTCCACCTCCAGGGATCAAGTGATTCTCCTGCCTCAGCCTCCCGAGTAGCTGGGATTACAGGTGCCCACTGCCACACCTGGCTAATTTTTTTCGTATTTTTAGTACAGACAGGGTTTCACCATGTTGGCCAGGCTGATCTCAAACTCCTGACTTTAGGTGATCTGCCCGCCTCAGCCTCCTAAAGTGCTGGAATGGATTACAGGTGTGAGCCACTGTTCCTGGCATATATGCCTTTGCTTCTAATTTATCAATAGGCCTCTTGTGCCGGCACAATAGATTAAAAAGCAACATGCAAAAGTCAGCTTTTTGTCTGTACACTTCCACGGAACAGTCCAATCACTTCATGGAAGGTGTCCAGCAAGCACTTGTTGAGAAAATCCTTGTTGAAACTTCTCAGAGTCAAAAGCCCAGGTGTCACAGGATGGAGTAGCAATCAGTGACCAAACCATGACTGTACGTGGAGATGACATATTCAGCTCCAGATAATGTATTCACATGAGTGAAGGGTGGAGTCATTGCCTGTCAGATTCTACAGTCTTTTGGATTAGAGAGGGTAATACAGAGTTAGGTGCTACTGAATCCAACCTCCTTCTCCTTCTCCCTTGAAGGCAACACCCACAGTGATAGTGTGGGCCACAGAGTAGAAACCCCACCGTCAACGTGACTCCAAATGTGATTTTGCCCAGGATGCAGGTGCTGTGTTGGGATGGCCAGCGAAGGTAGAGGACATTGGAAGCACAGGGTGAGGGAGATGAACAGGACACAGCTGAGCCTGATTATTGGCCTTGACTGTGGGAGTATCTTGATGCTTCACAAACACCCCAGAGAGGACATCATAGCACAGGCTCAAAGATTGCTCATAAACCAGAAGGCCACCACTTTTGGAAGGCAGTGATGTAGCTTTCTGTTTGAGTCCTGATGCTCTGTTGACAGCATACACTATTCTTCATCTGATTAGAAAAGCAATGCTGGCTGGGTGCAGTGGCTCATGCCTCTAATCCCAGCACTTTGGGAGGCTGAAGTGGGCAGATCACCTGAGGTCAGGAGTTCAAGACCAGCCTGACCTGCCTTGGACCTACTGGACTGAACAAAGTGGGGTGAATGCAGGAATAAAGATACAAAACAGTATATTTGGAAGAAGGGGTCAAGGGGCACTTTGCCTCTAGTGGACAAGGGCCCCAAGCTTTACACAGCCCTCTGTATTTATTAGGCAAAAGAGATAGTGAGAAAAGCAGGTAATTGTCAGTTGGGGTTCACAGCAGTCTTGCGGACTGCATCCTTTGCACAATAGGTGCTAGATTTCTCAAGTAGATAACTTCAAGGAGCCGGGTGCCAGGGAGTGATGTCCCTCAGCAAACCTTTTGGTGGCAGGGCAGTGTGAGCTTGCCCACATCCTGCATTCATGATAAACAGTTTGCTATTTGATCATATAGACTCCAGCGGAATGCCAAGTTGGTCATGTCCCACAGGCCTTCGGCTCCCTGCATATCCCCCTTTTTGTTTATGTATTAATTGAAAGAATGTAAGGTCAGGCTGGGCAGCTCTCATTATCCAATTGGCGGTCCATTCGATTTTACAGAAAACAGCATTAGAACTGTGTCATGATTCTGTTAGGCCTTCACTCTGTGTTTGCACTCAGGCCCAGCTGGCTCATGGCTGGTACTGAAGGGACCAGGCTCATGACTGGCCACCGTGGGTTCCTCCAGTCTCCTGTTCCATGGTCACACGCACCTTGAGGGCACCCACACGGTTTGTCCATCTCCTGTAGAAACACAAGCATACCCTCTTCCCCACGTCAATAAATCCACCGGACTTTTCCATTGTCCTCCTTCTGGGGATTTCCATAACACTTTTGGAAGAACTTTCCTCTTTTCCTCTAACACTTGCCAATGTCTTTCTGCTGGAGTCTTACCTTCCGTACCAGGAGTCAGAAAATTTAAATAAGACTAAATGTAGTTTTGATTGAGATGGTAGTTGGCCTCCTCTACCCCCTTTTTGTTTTTTTCAACATGCGTTGTAATGTTTGATGTGCCTGCTCTATAATGCCTTGTTCTCTAGGATTATAAGGAATTTCTGTTTTATGGGTTATAGCCCAAAGCTGTAAGAAATTTTGAAAAGCATGACTAGTATAAGCGGGTCCATTGTTTTTAATTGTTTAGGTATTCCCATATGAGCAAATGATGACAGACAATGTCACCGTACATGACCAGCTGTGTCACCTGTTTGGCATGTAGCATGCAGCATATGAGAATAAGTGAAATAAATTAAGCAGTTCTGGGTCTAGTGTACTTTTAACTGTAGCAGTTTCTATGCGACTGGCTACATGTACCACATAAGCTGAATCACAGACAATGTTGACAGGATCTGAAGCTGTGAGCTGTAAAACCTGAATGACTGCAGTTAGCTCTGAGTGTTGAGCTGAAACCCCAGAGGTCATTACTATTTTGGGACCTTTTTGGAATAACAAATACTGGAGAATTCCAGGGGCTGACTTTTCTACATGTCCTGCGTTCAATTGCTCTTTTACCAACAAAGGAAGTTGATCTAGCTTCTTTTGTGTTAGGGGCCATTGATCCACACACACAGGTTTGTCACTGAGCCATTCTAATGGTAAGGCAGTGGGCGAAGGAGAAATATCAAATATCAATGACCCCTGTCAGGAATCCTGGTGTCCTAGCCCTTTTCTATCTGTTTTTCCAGTTACTGATATTGGGTTAGGATTTCATTGTAGAAATTTCCCTAAACCTTTTTCACTCTGATATCCCATGTTCTTCAACATTTTAAATCCTGGGTTATCAAAGTTTTCATTTGTAAGTCTCCTATCCCATGCTGTAAGTCTCGACCCCATAAATTGATGGCTATATTTGCAACAGAAGGCTGCAAAGTCCAGAGCAAGCTTAAGGTTGTAAAAGTTCTTTAATAAATAAACAGAGTAACCTGATAGGCTGGGCATGGTGGCTCATGCCTGTAATCCCAGCACTTTGGGAGGCCGAGGAGGACGGATCACGAGGTCAGGAGATCGAGACCATCCTGGCTAACATGGTGAAACCCCTGTCTCTACTAAAAATACAAAAAATTAGCCAGGCATGGTGGCGGGCGCCTGTAGTCCCAGCTACTCGGGAGGCTGAGGCAGGAGAATGACGTGAACCCGGGAGGTGGAGCTTGTAGTGATCCCAGATCGCACCACTGCACTCCAGCCTGGGCGACAGAGCGAGACTCTGTCTTAAATAAATAAATAAATAAACAGAGTAACCTTAGCTCTTTGAGTGCTAGTAAACTCACATTGAGTGATTGAATTATGTGGTCTCTACTAGCCTGCTGCTTTTCCATGTTTACTAGACCCATCAGTAAACAGTGTTAAAGCATTAGGTATGGGGGAGTGCAATACCGTTTCGAATTGCCTTTTACTGAAAGGAATCCTGATGATATCAGGGTCATAACTTAGCATTTGACTGCATTAATCATTAAGATAATGCTAGCTGAAATAATAAGTTTAAAAAGAAAATCTGAATGCATCTCTAGAAGCAGAGACTTAAATGATTAACCATGTGCTTAAAACCACAGGCTTAAATCTTGTAATTGAGTTTTCGGGCTGACCAAGTTTATGGACTTTAATCTGGCAGTCTTGAAAACAGTGACTCACTGGCTGGGGAACTCAATTTAGGACTCTTTTGGCAAGTACACATCACAGATTATCTGTAATCAGTGGGTTAAGACAGTCATTCATGCATGTTTTCACTACACTTACAACTTTTCTTCACTTTCTGAGAAGGACACAACATTTTTACCTTCTAACTTAACAAATATCATTTAATTAAGTTTAAAGTTCTCCTTTAAAGGGTAATGTGTGGTTTTACATGACTAGCTTTTAATTACTCATTAACTAACTCCTGGGACCTCGAATCTCTTTCCCTTCAGAGGTTACTGTTTTACTTAAATTGAATTTGGAAAGCTACCTCAGGGGTCGGAGAGAGCTAACAGTGGCCATTATTAGAAGAGGTTTTTCAAATTCTTACTTAAATCTTAGCGGAGAATCATAGTCTGGGACGTATGTAACATATGAAATTTTGCTACAGGCTGCCCACAGAGCCAGAGGGCGGCGGTGCAGGTCCTGGGCGGCAGCCGCATTGTACTTGGGTAGGCTTTGCACGTATCTACCCGGCTCCCTCCCTCCTTTGCCGGGGCCTATGCTGCCTGCCTGGGCGGACCTTGTCGGCTTGGTCGCCGGGAGCTTTTCTGCCGCTGAGCCTTTTCTTCCGCCCACCGCCTGCTTGGTTGCGCTGTTTCGGCTTCTAACGCGTTTTTTCTTATCTTTTAATAAACATAACACCTGCTTGCCTTGCCGATTTTGCATTACTGAGCAGGTTAAGAGCTCCCCTAATGCTGCCTGCCTAAGACAGGGACTGATAGCTGTAGCGTATTCTCTGTCCTTTTTTCCTATCTATTGGAAGAGGAGGCTTAGGTAAGACCTCTGTTTCCTCTTTGTTATTTTGGCCCAGTGATATTGAGGCTGAGGGAAGAGAGGGTAATAAGGCAGGTGACATTTTCTCCCCCTTCCTTTTTTTGGTCTCTTCTGTGTGAGCCAGGGCTGCCCTAATTAAAACCCATAACGGCCGGGCGCGGTGGCTCACGCCTGTAATCCCAGCACTTTGGGAGGCCGAGGCGGGCGGATCACAAGGTCAGGAGATCGAGACCACGGTGAAACCCCGTCTCTACTAAAAATACAAAAAATTAGCCGGGCGCGGTTGTGGGCCCCTGTAGTCCCAGCTACTCGGGAGGCTGAGGCAGGAGAATGGCGTGAACCCGGGAGGCGGAGCTTGCAGTGAGCCGAGATCGCGCCACTGCACTCCAGCCTGGGCGACAGAGCGAGACTCCGTATCAAAAAAAAAAAAACAAAACAAAAAAAAAAAAAAAAAACCCATAACATTAAGGATTTTACTGGGACCTGATGACTTTGCACCTGATGTTGTTTAAGATTTCTCCCCACTGGTTCCCAGAGGTCTAAGTCTAACGTTCCTTCTTCCGGGAACCATGGGCTTTGGACCCCGTTACTGACCACACTAGTTTTTAATTCCTTCATCAACTTAAATTCTAGTGGGGTGTGTTCATGAATAAACTGCTGTGGATTATTTGAATCGGGCCTTACAGAAATAGGAAAAGCACAAGGTCCTAAGGGCGCCCTTGGCGCGATCTCCGCTCACCGCAAGCTATGGCAGCACAGAGTAAAATTCTTTGTATTGAGGTCTCTATTTCTGCCACCGAAGGAGGCGGTACAGATGTTTCTGCAATTGGAGGAGGCGACATAGGCCAATTTTTATCCTCCCTCACCTGGTTTTTATTTTCCATTGGAGCTGTGGGTGGGACAACAGATGCTTTGAGATATTTAGACCCAGCCTGCTGTCCCGCAGAATAATAAGGAGATAATGGCAGAAGTACAGTATGAACTAAACTCCAAGTGGAGAAAACTGAAGAATCAACTTTAAAACCTTTATGATGAGCCTGTTTTTTTTTTTTTTTTTTTTTTTTTTTGAGACAGAGTCTCGCTCTGTGGCCCAGGCTGGGGTGCAGTGGCTGGATCTCAGCTCACTGCAAGCTCCGCCTCCCGGGTTCACGCCATTCTCCGGCCTCAGCCTCCAGAGTAGCTGGGACTACAGGCGCCCGCCACCTCGCCCGGCTAGTTTTTTGTATTTCTTTAGTAGAGACGGGGTTTCACCATGTTCGCCAGGATGGTCTCGATCTCCTGACCTCGTGATCTGCCCGTCTCGGCCTCCCAAAGTGCTGGGATTACAGGCTTGAGCCACTGCGCCCGGCCGAAAATTGCCTTTTTAGATATGCATTTTAAAAAATAGAGATGGAGTCTTGCTATGTTGACCAGGCTGGTCTTGAACTTCTGGCATTAAGTGATCCTCCCATTTCGGCCTCCCATAGTGCTGGGATTACAGGCATGAGTCACCACACCTGACCTTTAGATATACATGTTTTACATTTGCAGATTTTAATAAAGCAAGCTCAAAAAGGGCAATTTTTAGGATAAATGACCTTAGTCTGAAAACATTTCTATTTACAAGGAAAAATTTGTGAATTCATTCCTATTCCAAAAAATTACATCCAGTTCATTTACTATAGCATGAAATTTTATTGAAAAGAACTTAATAATTTCAAATGTAAGCAGAAGTTATTTTATTCTTTCCTTTCACTTACTGTCTGTCTCCCTGAGTTTCTATAAGCCTTTTGGATCTTTTACCTGCCATATAGATAAAACCATGGTCAAAAGTGATACAGAAGGAGGTGGAGCAAGATGGCCAAATAGAACCCTCGAGTGATTGGCCCCCCAACAAGAACACTAAATTGAACACCTATCCACACAAAAAAGTAACTTAGGCCGGGCGCGGTGGCTCACACCTGTAATCCCAGCACTTTAGGAGGCTGAGGCAGGCAGATCATGAAGTCAGGAGTTCAAGACAAGCCTGGCCAATATGGTGAAACCCCGTCTCTACTAAAAAATACAAAAATTAGCCAGACATGGTGGCATGCACCTGTAGTCCCAGCTACTCCAGAAGCTGAGGCAGGAGAATTACTTGAACCTGGGAGGTGGAGGTTGCAGTGAGCCGAGATTGTGCCACTGCCCTCCAGCCTGGGCTATAGAGTGAGACTGTCTCAAAAAAAAAAAAAAAAAAAAAAAAAAAAAAGCATAAGAACCAAACATCAGCTGTACAATCACAGTACCTGGTCTTATATTAAGTAAAGAGGCATGAAAGAGGGTGGGAAAGCAGCCTTGAATTGCCTATGCCACCACTTTCCCATCCTCTCACAGAGGCCACATGGCACAGAGAGAGAATCTGTAAGCTTGGGAGAGGGAGAGCATGGTGATTGTGGGACTTTGCATTGGAACTCAATGCTGCCCTGTCATTAGCAGAAAGCAATATGGAGCAGAATTCAGCCAGTGACCATGGAGGGAGCGTTTAGATCAGCCTTAACCAGAGTCGAATTGTCCATTCCAATTGCCAGAACCTGAGTTCCGGCAAGCCCTGCCACCGTGGGCTAAGATGTTCCGGCGTCCTAAAGAAACTTGAAAGGTAGTCAGGGTCACAAGGACTGCAATTCCCGTGTGAGTCTTGGTGTTAGGTGGACTTGGAGCCAGCGGATTTGGAGTGCTCATGACCTAGTGAGACACTAGCTGGGGTGGCGAAGGGAATACTTGTGCCACCACTCTCCTGACCCCAGGCAGTACAGCTAGCAGCTCAGGGAGAGATTACTTCCTTCTACTTGAGAGGAAAGGGGGAAAGTAAAGAGGACTTTATTTTGCAACTTGGATGCAAGCTCAGCAACAGGATAATAGGGCACCAGGCAGAGTCCCGAGGCCTCTATTCCAGGCCCTAGCTCCTGGACACTTCTAGATACACCCTGGGCCAGAAGGGAACCTACTGCCTTGAAGAGAAGGACCCAGTCCTGGCAGAATTCATCACCTTCTGAACCCTGGGCCCTGAGTGATCAGCAGGGGTAGCCAGGCCGTACTTGTATGGGCCTTGGGTAAGACTTAGAGCAGTACTGGCTTCAGGTGTGACCCAGCACATTTCTACCTGTGGTGGCTCTGGGGAGAGACTCCGGCTGCTGGAGCAAAGGAGAGGGAAGAATAGGCCAGGCACAGTAGCTCATGCCTGTGTTCCCAGCACTTTCGGAGGCTGAGCCCAGGAGTTCAAGACAAACCTGGGCAACATGGCAAAATCCCATCTCTACAAAAAACAAAAAAATTAGCCAGGTGTGGTGGTATGCACCTGTAGTCCCAGCTACTTGGGAGGCTGAGGTGGGAGAATCACTTGAGCCTGGGAGGTCAAGGATGCAGTGAGTCAAGATTGCACCACTGCACTCCAGCCTGAGAAACAGAGCAAATCCCTGTCTCAGAAACAACAACAACAACAATCACAAAAAACTTCTGTACAGCAAAAGAAACAATCACAGTCAACAAAGTGAAGAGACAACCCACCAAATGGGAGAAAATATTTGCAAATGATCCATCTGACAAGGGATTAATAAACAATATATAGGGAGCTCAAATACCTCAATAGGAAAAAAATTGAATAATTCAAATTTAAAATGGGCAAAATATCTGAATAGGCGTTTCTCAAAAAAAGACATATAAATGAAAATCAGACATATGAAAAGGTGCTCAACATCATCAGAGAAGTGAAAAGACAACAATACAATGTCATCTCACCCCAATTAAAATGGCTTTTGGCCGGGCGCGGTGGCTCAAGCCTGTAATCCCAGCACTTTGGGAGGCCGAGACGGGTGGATCACGAGGTCAGGAGATCGAGACCATCCTGGCGAACACGGTGAAACCCCGTCTCTACTAAAAAATACAAAAAACTAGCCGGGCGAGATGGCGGGCGCCTGTAGTCCCAGTTACTTGGGAGGCTGAGGCAGGAGAATGGCGTAAACCCGGGAGGCGGAGCTTTCAGTGAGCTGAGATCCGGCCACTGCACTCCAGCCCGGGCGACAGAGCGAGACTCCGCCTCAAAAAAAAAAAAAAAAAAAATGGCTTTTATCCCGAAGAGAGGTAATAACAAATGATGGCAAGGATGTGAAAAAAAGAGACCCTTGTACATTGTCGGTGGAAACGTAAAATAGTAAGCCACCGTGGAGAACAGTTTGGAGGCTCCTCAAAAATCTAGAATCAGAACTACCCTCTGATCCAGCAATCATATTGCTAGGTATATTCCAAAAAGAAAGGAAATCAGCATATGGAAGAGCTATCTGCACTCTGACGTTTATTGCGGCACTATTCACAATAGCCAAGATTCAGAAGCAGCCTAAGTGTTCATCAAAAGATGAATCGATAAAGAAAATGTCGTCCATATTGGCTAGGTGCGGTGGCTCACGCCTGTAATCCCAGCACTTTGGGAGGCCGAGGTGGGTGGATCACGAGGTCAGGAGACTGAGACCATCCTGGCTAACACGGTGAAACCCCATCTCTACTAAAATACGAAAAAAATTGGGCGGGTGTGGTGGCGGGCACCTGTAGTCCCAGCTACTTGGGAGGGTGAGGCAGGAGAATGGCATGAACCGGAAGGCAGAGCTCGCCGTGAGCCGAAATGGCACCACTGCACTCTGGCCTGGGCAACAGAGCGAGACTCCATCTCAAAAAAAGAAAAAAAGAAAAAAAGAAAATGTGGTACATATACACATTGGAGTACTATTCAGCCATGAAAAAGAATGAGATTCTGGCATGTGTGACATCATGGGTGGAACTGGAAGTCATTAAGTGAAATAAGCCAGGCACGGAAAGGCAAACTTCACATGTTCTCACTAATTTCTGGGAGCTAAAAATTAAAACAATTGAACTCATGGAGATAAAGAGCAATAGAATAGTTACCAGAGGCTAGGAAGGGTAGTGGAGGAGGAAGGAAAGTAGGGGTGGTTAATGGGTAGAAAATTATACTTAGAATGAATAAGATCTAGTATTTGATAGCACACAGGGTGACTACAGTCAACAATAATTTATTGTACATTTAAAAGAGCATAACTGGATTGTTTGTAACACAAGGAAACAATAAATGCTTGAGGTGATTAATACCTGATGTGATTTGATATGGCTTGGTTGTGTCCCCACCCAAATCTCAACTTGAATTGTATCTTCCAGAATTCCCACATGTTGTGGGAGGGACCCAGGGGGAAGTAATAGAATCAAGGGGGCCAGTCTTTCCCATGCTATTCTCACAATAGCGACTAAGTCTCACAAGCGCTGATGGGTTTATCCGGGGTTTCCGATTTTGTTTCCTCCTCATTTTCTCTTGCCGCCACCATGTAAGAAGTGTCTTTTGCCTCCCACCATGATTCTGAGGCCTCCCCAGCCATGTGGAATTGTAAGTCCAATTACACTTCTTTTTCTTTCTAGTTTTGGGTATGTCTTTATCAGCAACTTGCAAATGGACTAATACAGTAAATTGGTACCAGCAGAGTGGAGTTTTGCTGAAAAGATAACCAAAAATGTGGAAGCGACTTTGGAACTGGGTAACAGGCAGAGTTTGGAACAGTTTGGAAGGCTCAGAAGACAAGAAGATGTGGGAAAGTTTGGAACCTCCTACAGATGTGTTGAATGGCTTTGACAAAAATACTAAGTGATATGAACAAGAAGATCCAGGCTGAGGTGGTCTCAGATGGAGATAAGGAACTTGTTGGGAACTGGAGCAAAGGTGACTCTTGTTATGTTTTGGCAAAGAGATTGGTGGCATTTTGCACCTGCCCTTGAGATTTGTGGAACTTTGAACTTGAGAAAGATGAGTTAGGGTATCTGGAGGAAGAAATTTCTAAGCAGAAAAGTATTCAAGAAGTGACTAGGTGACTTGGGTGCTGTTAAAAGCATTCGTTTTAAAAGGGAAACAGAGCATAAAAGTTTGGAAAATTTGCAGCCTGATGATGCAGTAGAAAAGAAAAACCCATTTTTTTGAGGAGAAATTCAAGCTGGCTGCAGAAATTTGCATAAGTAGCAAGGAGCCAAATGTTAATCCCCAAGACCATGGGGAAAATGTCTCCAGGCCATGTCAGACACCTTCACATAGCCCTTCCTGTTACAGGTCCAGAGGCCCAGGAGGAAAAAGTGGTTTCACAAGCCAGGCCCAGGGTCCCTGTACTGTGTGCAGTGTAGGGACTTGGTGCCCTGTGTCCCAGTCACTTCAGCCGTGACTGAAAGGAGTGAATGTACAGCTTGCGCTGTGGCTTCAAAGGGTTGAAACCCCAAGCCTTGGCAGCTTCCACGTGGTGTTTAGCCTGTGGGTACAAAAGAAGTCAAGGACTGAGGTTTGGGAACCTCCACCTAGATTTCAGAAGATGTATGGAAACACCTGGACGTCCAGGCAAAAGTTTGCTGCAGGGGTGGGGTGCTCGTGGAGAACCTCTGCTAGGGCAGTGCAGAAGGGAAATGTGGGGTCAGAGCCCCACTACAGAGTCTCTACTGGGGCACTGCCTAGTGGAGCTGTGAGAAGAGGGCTACCATCCTCCAGACCCCAGAATGGTAGATCCACTGACAGCTTGCACCGTGCACCCGGAAAAGCTGCAGACGCTCAACACCAGCCCGTGAAAGCAGCTGGGAGGGAGGCTGTATCCTGAAACCTGCAAAACCACAGGAGCAGAGCTGCCCAAGACCATGGGAACCCACCTCTTGCATCAGCGTGACCTGGATGTGAGACCTGGAGTCAAAGGACATCATTTTGGAGCTTTACAATTTGACTGCCCTATTGGATTTCAGACTTGCATGGGCCCTGTAACCCCTTTGTTTTGGCCAATTTCTCCCCTTTGGAATGGCTATATTTACCCAATACCTGTACCCCCATTGTATCTAGGAAGTAACTAGCTTGCTTTTGATTTTACAGGCTTATAGGCAGAAGGGACTTGCCTTGTCTAGATGAGACTTTGGACTGTGGACTTTGGGATTAATGCCGAAATGCGTTAAGACTTTGGGGTACTGTTGGGAAAGCATGATTGATTTTTGAAATGTGAGGACATGAGATTTGGAGGGGTCTGGGGTAGAATGATGTGGTTTGGCTATGTCCACACCCGGATCTCAGCTTGAATTATATCTCGCAGAATCCCCACATGTTGTAGGAGGAACCCAGAGGTAGGTAATTGAATCATGGGGATGGTCTTTCCTGTGCTATTCTCATAGTAGTAAGACGGGTTTATCAGAGATTTCCACTTTTGCTTTTTCCTCATTTTCTCTTGCCACTGCCATGTAAGAAGTGCCTTTTGCCTCTCACCATGATTCTGAGGCCTCCCCAGCCATGTGGAACTGTAAGTCCAATTAAACATCCTTTTCTTTTTTCTTTTTTTTTTTTTTGAGATGGAGTCTCACTCTGTCACCCAGGCTGGAGTGCAGTGGCACAATCTTGGCTCACTGCAACCTCCGCCTCCTGGGTCCAAGCAATTCTTCTGCCTTAGCCTCCTGAGTATCTGGGGCTACAGGCTCTCACCACCATGCCTGGCTAATTTTTGTATTTTTAGTAGCGACGGGGTTTCACTATCTTGGCCAGGCTGGTCTCGATCTCCTGACCCCATGATTCACCCACCTCAGCCTCCCAAAGTGTTGGGATTACAAGCATGAGCCACCGCGCCTGGCCAATATATTTTTCTTCCCAGTCTCAGGTACGTCTTTATCAGCAGTGTGAAAATGGACAAATACATGATTATTTCACATTGTATGCCTGTATTAAAATATCTCTTGTACCCAATAAATATATACACCTACTATGTACCCACACACACACAAAAGATAGTGTTCTTTGTGTTTTTAAATAGGTTTTGCCTTAAAGTCTAGTTAGTATGATAATGGTATATTCACTCTTGTTCTCTTTTGGTTGCTATTTGCATGGAATACTTTTTTGCCTCTGTATTAGGCTTTTCTTGCATTGCTATAAAAATACCCAAGGCGGCCGGGAGCGGTGGCTCAAGCCTGTAATCCCAGCACTTTGGGAGGCCCAGACGGGTGGATCACGAGGTCAGGAGATTGAGA
The DNA here is from genome assembly GCF_043159975.1 of Macaca nemestrina. NCBI lineage: Eukaryota > Metazoa > Chordata > Mammalia > Primates > Cercopithecidae > Macaca > Macaca nemestrina. The sequence goes on from NC_092144.1 coordinate 11,111,966, forward strand.
CCATCCTGGCTAACACGGTGAAACCCCGTCTTTACTAAAAAAATACAAAAAAACTAGCTAGGCGATGTGGCGGGCGCCTGCAGTCCCAGTTACTCGGGAGGCTGAGGCAGGAGAATGGCGTAAACCCGGGAGGCAGAGCTTGCCGTGAGCTGAGATCCGGCCACTGCACTCCAGCCTGGGCGACAGAGCGAGACTCCGTCTAAAAAAAAAAAAGTTATGGATTGGTTTCATTTAATGGCCTGAAAACACATGTTAACATTCTCCAAATCCCTGGTTTTTCTCTCTTGATAACCCTCATATGATGATTGCTCTGTGGTTCCTAAAGCTGCAATGTTTTCAGGTGCTGAGGTATGTGGCAGTGTAGATAAGTCAGGGGATATCAGTTTAACTTGAATTTTCTATCAGGACATCCGGAAGATCATCTGCCGGAAGAACTAACATCTGATTGCAGATGTTGCCTCTTTGGTGGAAGGTCAATAACACAAATGTTGGATCTGTGGTGTTTGAGGGCTGAAAATATTTAAGCATTGAAGTTTCAGTCTTTTTTCTTTTTTTTGAGGTGGAGTCTCTGTTGCCCAGGCTGGAGTGCAGTGGCGCCATCTCAGCTCACTGCAACCTCTGCCTCCCAGGTTCAAGCGATTCTCCTGGATCAGCCTCCTGAGTAGCTGGGATTACAGGTGGACACCACCATCCCCTGCTAATTTTTGTATTTGTAGCAGAGACAGGGTTTCACAGTGTTGGCCAGGCTGGCCTTGAACTCCTGACCTGAGATGAGCTGCCTGCCTTGGCCTCCTGAAGTGCTGGGATTATAGGTGTGAGCCACTGCACCCTGCCGAAGTTTCAGTCTTCATAATCGCAGATGCTTTAGTTGGAAACATTGTTATAGGAAAAGCTGTTTTTTCTTTCTCTTTGAATCATCAAACACATCTTGCAATGGTTTTGGCCATGTTATCTCTGGAGACCTGGAAGTGACTTTGATATTAAGCTTCAGAGTATGCTCAAACAAGTTCAAGACTTTTGGTGCTGTTGGAATGGTATGAATGTATTTTGCATGTAAGGCCATAAATTTAGGGGTCAGGTAGAAAATTATTGCTTTATTTGTCCCCTGAAATTCATATTTTTTTTTTGAGACAGCGTTTTGCTCTTGTTGCCTAGGCTGGAGTGCAATGGCACAATATTGGCTCAATGCAACCTCCACCTCCTGGGTTCAAGCAATTCTCAGCCTCCCAAGTAGCTGAGATTGCAGGCATGCGCCACCACACCTGGGTAATTTTTTGTATTTAGTAGAGACAGGATTTCACCATGTTGATCAGACTGATCTCAAACTTCTGACCTCAGGTGATCCACGCACCTTGGCCTCCCAACGTGCTGGGACTATAGGGATGCGCCACCATGCTGGGCCCTGAAATTCGTATTTTGCAACCTTACCCCTAATGTATGGAATGAGGAGATTAGGATGCCTGGGAGGTAATTAGGATTAGTTGGGTAGGATTATGAGGGTAGAGTCCTCAGGAATGGGGCTATAAGGTTCCTTAGAGAGCTTGCATTTGCTGTCTATTATGTGAGGACACAATGAGATGAAGAAAGCCTCATTTGAACAAGGAAGCTTGCTCTTACCATGCACTGAATCTACTATCACTTTGATCTTGGAGTTCACAATCTCCTATATACTGAGGAGCAAATGTTAGGTGTTTAATATGCCCAGCTTATGGCATTTTGTTTTAGGAGCCCCCAGTGGGTAAAGCACAACCCCATTAAAAGATAGGTCAAGGAGTTGAATAGACATTTCTCTAATGAGGATATACAAATAGACAATAATTACGTGAAGAAGATGTTCAGCATCACTCATGGTTTAGGGAAATGCAAATCAAGAGCAAAATGACATCTATATCCCCTCACCCTCATTAGTTTGCTTCTGTCCAAGAACAAAATAACATGCTGGCAACGATGTGGAATAATGAGGACCCTTGTACGCTATTGGTGGAAATGCAAAATGTCACAACTACTGTTGAAAACTGTATGGCAGGTAATCAATACTTTGAAAAAATGGAAATAACATCTACCATTTTTCCCTTCTGGGAATATAACCAAAAGAATAGAAAGAGGGGTCTGAAATGGGTATTTGTACACTATATTTAATGGGTATTTGTATGCTATAGCAGCATAACTTACCAGTAGGGAAAATGTGGAAGCAACTGTCTTGTATATTGACAGATGGATGATTAAGCAAAAGGTAGTATATGCATAGGATAGAATATTACTCTGCCTTCAAAAGGAAGGGCAGCCTGAGAAATGCTACAACACTGATGAACTTTGAGCACATTATGCTAAGTGAAGTAGTCCATTCATATAAAGACATACTTTATAAGGTCGAGTCACTTGATTTCTTGCAACCTTTCTCCAGACATGGGCTCCTTAAACTCCAGACCCAAAATGTTTTTGCTTATATGAGGTACTCAGAGGAGTCAAATTCATAAAGTAGAATGGTGATTGTGTGGAATCAGGGGAAGCGGGTAATGGAGACTTATGATTTAATGGCATAAAGTTTCAATATTGCAAGATGAAAAGGGTTCTGGAGATGGATGGTGTTGATGGCTGCACACCAATATGACTGTACTGAAAGCCAGTAATTCTACACTTAAAAATTAAGATGGGCCGGGTGCAGTGGCTCATGCTTGTAATCCCAGCACTTTGGGAGGCTGAGGCGGGTGGATCACCTGAGGTCAGGAGTTGGAGACCAGTCTGGCCAAAATGGCAAAACCCTGTCTCTACTAAAAATACAAAAATGAGCTGGGCATGGTGGTGCATGCCTGTAATCCCAGCTACTCAGGAGGCTGAGGCAGGAGAATCACTTGAACCCGGGATGCTGAGGTTGCAGTGAGCTGAGATTGTGCCACTGCACTCCAGCCTGGGAGACAGAGTGAGACTCTGTCTCAATAACAACAAAATTGTTTAGATGATAAATTGTATTTTATCTGTATTTTAGTACCATTAAAATGTGTGGGCTTGGTCAGAGTGGTGGGGAAAAACTGTAGAGAAAGGATGCAAACCTTCTGAGAGGTTGGAAGGTTCTGCAGAGCTCTGGGGGAGAATAGCTGAAGGCAGCTGTTCTATAACCCTGAGGCAGAGGGCATGGAGTAAGTACAAGGGAGTGTGGGGGAATTTATCTTTTTTTTTTTTTTTTTGAGACGGAGTCTTGCTCTGTCACCCAGGCTGGAGTGCAGTGGCCGGATCTCATCTCACTGCAAGCTCCTCCTCTCGGGTCCACGCCATTCTCCTGCCTCAGCCTCCCGAGTAGCTGGGACTACAGGCGCCTGCCACCTCGCCCGGCTAGTTTTTTGTATTTTTTAGTAGAGACGGGGTTTCACCATGTTAGCCAGGATGGTCTTGATCTCCTGACCTCATGATCCGCCCATCTGGGCCTCCCAAAGTGCTGGGATTACAGGCTTGAGCCACCGCGCCCGGCCCAGGGAATTTATCTTAAACAGGCTTGTTTACTTGTGTTGACCAGCAACTGACCTTTGATCTTCCCTGTGCCTGATGTTCCCTGATAGGGGAACAATAAGTGTTAATTACCTACAGGTTGTGTTGGCTGCAGGTTTTCCGCATTGTGCCTGGACTGAATAAAAGCAAGCAGCTCCAGCTTCTTGGGGCTGCTTTCTGGCCACTAGAGCCAGGCAGTCACCTAGTTGCTGTTACTGTGCATACCTGTGTCTGGGTACTCATTTCATCCGTTGGCCAGGGTTTTCAGGACAGACCCGGCAGGTGGTACCCCGTGTGAGGAATGCTGCAACAGATCGCCACGGATCCCTCAAAAATGAAAGTGAAGTGAATGTGCAGTAAGTAATTGGTGCCTGCTGGGGGTTTCCAAGTTCAAGGGGATTTTCAAGCTAGGGTTCCATAATGGGACAACAGTTATCAGCTCAACAGCAACAGTATATAAAGTATTGAAACAGCTGCTCTCTGGCCACTAGAGCTAGGTAGTCACCTAGCTGTTCTTACACTGCATTCCTGTGTCTGAGTACTCATTTCATCTGTTGGCCAGGGTCTGTGGGACAGACCCGGCATTAAAAGAGTGGGGAGCACAGTAGTGCAAAGACCCCACCGGACCACCAACATACCAAGCAGTCCTTGGTTCAATCCCTCCTTAACACTGTTTTTCCATTTTTCTTGTCCATGGAGGACTTGTTTCCACATGCTTGCTTTGACTCTGATGTCACCTTTAGATTTGATCCTCAGGTGTAGCTCACTTACTGCCTCACCTTTTCTCTACTGATCTTGTTGTTGATGGCTGCTGTGAGACCTTGGTTGTTGCCTTTTTAGTTTAAAAGGATTCAAATGAGACATGCAGCAAAGGAGATGCAGTATATGGCAATTTATTGCAAATAAAAAAGAGTATTTTGAAAGTTAAATGCAGAACAGACAGTATGCCCTGAGAGAGCGAGAGAGAGGATTCGGGGCAGGCTGCTCATAAGGATGAGACAGCAAACTGGCACTAGGGAGACTTTTTTTTTTTTTAAGTTTAATAATTAGACTTTGGCTCTTTTGAGTGTTTTCAAGTCTGCTGTGGAGGAAGGGGGTAGGGGGAAGGTGGATATGCCCTGAGAGGCAACAGACTCCAGAACATTCCAGATACAGCCCTTCAGAGGCTGGCTAGTATTAAGGAAAGTGGTTAGGTTTGTGAGGTGTAACAGTGAATGATTGTGGCTTTTCCACAGTGTGTGCACTCAGGCCAGCTTGACTTGGAGGAATGCCATTCAACACTCTTAAAATGGCGCCATCCAGCCCTGGAGGTAACTGTGAAACAGGGTTTGTGCCTCCTCCATCATCCTCAGGGCACTGTGTGTTTCAGGATACTCTGTGGCACTGCTTTATTTCTTTTCTTTCCTTTTTTTTTTTTTTGTTTGGACGGAGTCTTACCTGTTGCCCAGGCTGGAGTGCAGTGGCACGATCTCGGCTCACTGCAAGCTCCGCCTCCCGGGTTCACGCCATTCTCCTGCCTCAGCCTCCTGAGTAGCTGGGACTACAGGCACCTGCCACCATGCCCGGCTAATTTTCTTTTTGCATTTTTAGTAGAGACGAGGTTTCACCATGTTAGCCAGGATGGTCTCGATCTCCTGACCTCGTGATCTGCCCGCCTTGGCCTCCCAAAGTGCTGGGATTACAGGTGTGAGCCACTGTGCCCGGCCTCTTTTTTTTTTTGAGATGGAATCTCGCTGTCGCCCAGGTTGGAATGCAGTGGTGAGATCTTGACTCACTGCAAGCTCTGCCTCCTGGGTTCAAGTGATTCTTTTCCCTCAGCCTCCCAAGTAGCTGGGACTACAGGTGCATGCCACCATGCCCGGCTAATTTTTTTTATTAGTGGAGACGGGGTTTCACCATGTTGGCTTGGCTGGTCTTGAACTCCTGACCTTGTGATCCGCTCGCCTCGGCCTCCCAAAGTGCTGGGATTACAGGTGTGAGCCACCGCGCCTGGCCGGGAGACTCCTTTTATGGGCATCTTACATGATTATTCATAAGGGGCTGGGAAGAGGTGTTACTAGTAAGCACATTCTGGGTGGTCTTTTGGGTGTGTATGCACAGGAGCTGCACATTCTTGTTCATACCTCTCATCTCATTAGCATCTTAAATCGCCACCCAGGGGTGTGGTTTTTACTATTATAATGAGCAAAGGGTCAATCTGAAGACAGGTAAAATCAAAATACGCATGTTCCCTACAGGGGAAATTCCCTACTGGAGAGAGCTTTGCTTGAATGAGCTTGACTACAGTGCGAATGCTGAGGCTTATTGTGTTGACTGTACGATTACCAAGTCTCCAGGACATGGTTACTTCTTTGGCTACCTATCCTGTCTCATGGTCCTCCCTCACTTCACACCCATGATGTATGCTAACACCCTTTGGTTATCTGTTTAGAAGGGATAACTTTTCTTTGTTTTTTTTTTTTTTTGAGATGGAGTCTCACTCTGTTGCCAGGCTGGAGTGCAGCGGCACGATCTCAGCTCACTGCAACCTCTGCCTTCTGTGTTCAAGTAATTCTCCTGCCTCAGCCTCCCGAGTAGCTGGGACTACAGGCATGTGCCACCACGCCCAGCTAATTTTTGTATTTTTAGTAGAGACCGGGTTTCACCATGTTGGCCAGGATGGTGTCGATCTCCTGACCTCACGATCCGCTTGTCTCAGCCTCCCAAAGTGCTGGGATTACAGGCGTGAGCCACTGCGCCTGGCCTAGAAGTTATAATTTTAACTTTCCCTGCAGAACACTCATAAACATAAGTTAAGGATTGCAACGTTTTGTTCACAAACAAATCTTCCAGACTGTGAGGGTTAAGCAAGAGAAATGGAAAATAATAATAATGCGATACAGATTTTCCTAACTATAAAAAATTGAGGAAACATACTACAAAATGTGGAATGATTGCCCTATAATTCTACCTGGGCTGGAGGTTCAAGAAATGGACAGAAGGGGTCACTACATCCTCAGGAAAGAATTTCCTGATTTCAATAGTAGAGCAATGTCAAAGGAGAAATATGTGCTGTAACATGGGAACTTCAAAGTAGGATGAATGAAGGAAATCTTACCCCCCTAATAATATGGAATTTATGCAGAATCAATTTTTACTTCAGAAGGTCAGTAAATTCTGCTTTCATCCAATGTCTTTACATGTAGAATTATTTTTCATTATCATTGTTCTTACCTTTTGTAGTGATTACTCTGTTGTTTATCAAGTAAATGATAACTCATGACCATCAGCATCACTTTTCTTGTGATATGTCTAATTTTCAGTGATGTACAAAAATATCAACTACAGCTTTCATATTTTTGCATTCTTGGGGTATTTTATTACATGTGTAACAACTCTTGGGATTCCACACATAACAATACATTCTTAGGATTATTACTTTGCCATTGGTAGTCACTGGGTTTGTCCACTTCCTGTATGGTGTTATTTGCAAAAGAAACACACACATACTACATTTTTATATGTTGTAGGTCCAACAACCTATCAACCGATTATTTCACAGGTAAAGAAATATACATTTAGTCTGTCTTTTATACTTACAATATTCTTTAATAGTCATCTTTGTTTTCCCCTTTTTGCCATCATTTGATGTCAGACTGAAGAACTTTCTTTGGTCTTTCTCGTAGGACTTGTGTGCTGGAAATAAGTTCTCTTAGTATGTATGCTTAAACCTGGGAAAGTCTTTGTTTTGACTTGTGATTTGAATGTGAGCTTTGGTGGATATAGAAATGTTCTATTATATATGTTTCAGAGTAGAGGAATAGCACCTAACTAAAGCAAATATGTCTGTTTCACCCAAACACTTATCATTACACTAGTCTATATAAGTTAATGTCAAAAAACAATGAGCAATAGGAATAGGATGGAAGAAGGAAATACTGTGATTGAAGATGAAACCGTTGTTTGGGAAAGTAAAGACAAAACAACTGGAAAACTTTTTAAACTGGGGAGGGAGGCAGTTTGCTGTTTATGGACCAAACATATGATTGAATTAAAATCACATTTTTTGAAAATGTATATTAATTTCTGAGAATAGGACTAACACCATATGCCGTATCTGTGGAAAGGTATGAGTATTTCCTGATGAAATGACTGGCATGTCACCTCTATAGGTTTATATACGACTTTGGATTGAAGGCTCCTCATCCCAACCCTCACTGTAGAGAAATAGTTTAAATGTAAGTAATTCAGGAATCTGATCCAAATTAACTCTTGTATCATGTTGCAGAAAAATTCACAACATTGAAGAAATGTTATAAAATTTATACTTTTTTTTTTTTTTTTTCTGATAGAGGGTTACACTCTGTCACCCATGCTGGAGTGCAGTGGTGTGATCTCAGCTCATTGCAGCCTAGACTTAGACTCCAGAAAGCCTCTTGCCTCAGTCTCCCAAGTAGCAAGGACTACTACACACATGGGCCAACACACATGACTCATTTTTTAATTTTAATTTTTTTTTTTTGTAGAGACAGGGTCTCACTATGTTGTCCAGTCCAGACTGCCACAAACTCGTGAGTTCAAGCAATCCTCCAACCTCAGCCTCCCAAAGTGCTGGGATTATAGGCCATTGCTCCTGGCTTATTTTTAAATTTAATTTAATTTTATTTTATTTTTGAGATAGAGCCTTGCTCTGTCGCCCAGGCTGGAGTGCAGTAGTGCCATCTCAGCTCACTGCAAGCTCTGCCTCCTGGGTTCACGCCATTCTCCTGCCTCAGCCTCCCAGTAGCTGGGACTACAGGCGCCTGCCACCACGCCCAGCTAATTTTTGTACTTTAAGTAGAGACAAGGTTTCACCATGTTGACCAGGCTGGTCTTGAACTCGTGACCTCAGGTGATCTGCCTGCCTCAGCCTCCCAAAGTGTTGGGATTACAGGCGTGAGCCACCGCGCCAAGGCTATTTTTAATTTTTTTAGTCATGGGTTAGCTAGATCACTCAGGCTGTTCTAAAACTCCTGGACCCAAAAGATCCTTCCTGCCTCAGCCTCCCTCTCGGGTAGCTGGGACCACAGGTACTTGCCAACTTGCCCAGCCTTTTATTATCAGTGCCTAATGCTTAAGGAGGATGTGGGCTACTTTTTACTTTCAGATAAAAAACATTGAGGTGAGATAATTGTTAATTTTTTTTACACAAAGTTTCATAACTTGAATAGTTTCTCGCTTAAAGTGTTTAATTAAAATTTTTTTTCATTTTGTAGTCTCTTGGATCTTGGAGTTGATTGAAGTGTATTTTTAATAGCCAAGTAGATTCACTTTTATATGGTTTAAAAATTGTTGGGTATATAAGGGGCATTTGAAACATCAGATTTTTGTATTTGCTGTGATTTTCCTACTGGCCGGTGTGCCAGGTACCGGATATCCTCCCGAACTGCAGGCAGGCCCGTCTCTTTCCTGTGAGAGTCACAACCGCCTCTTGGCGGAAGCGGAAACCCTTTCCTCCATCACGTTTCGCCCCTTGCAGGCCGGAAGCAGGCCTGCTCGCCTGGGAGCATGTTTGGTCGAATCTGGGTTGGGCGGCTTGGTCGCAGTGTGCCTGTGCTAGACTCGCGGCGCATTCATCGCGGCGCCCACAGCCACTCCAGTTCTCTGGTTGTTCTCGCACGCCAGGAGCCGTGGGCCAGGCCATCAGGCCATACAAGTGCTGCTAAAGCGGCCTCGCCTTAGGCTGCATCATCTCGGGGATGTTTCACTTGTGTCTTCTCCCAGTTTCAGCCCCAGCCCCTCGAACCCACCGGGTCTCCACATCGCACTCTGATCAATATCCCACAGGTGAGGAATATGAAATACTCTCTAAAGTGGAGGCTGGTAAGTCGTTCTTTTCAAACTTTAACAAGAAACTACAGATCTTTTTAAAAGATTCTGATTCAGCAGGTCATTGGGGAAGGCCTGATGCTCTGCATTTCTGACTCGGTCCTCAGTGTAGTCCATGCTGCTGGTCCACGGACCGCAGTTAGAGTGCTGAGATAACAATAGACCTGGTTAGGCAGGCAGGCGGGGAACTGATCCCATGGAGCCTGGTGGGCCATATTGAGGACTTTTACTGGATTTCGAGCAGAGAAGCGATGTGTGGGTTGTGTTTTAAGAAGCTACAGAACAAGTTCTGCCGAGGTGGAAGCAAAGACAGGTTACCCGCTCTTCCTCTTTTGCCTCCCTGTCTGTTGCCTTGTCGCGGGTGAGCTATGACTATCTGGGCCGGTGGTGCGCCGGGGGTAAAAGAATTTACCAAGACAGTTGTAGGTAAAGGAAGGCAGGTTTATTAGATATAAGTGTGAAAATTCGTTGCGAGGAGGCAACAGGCAGGCCAGCAGAAGAGAAGTTGAATGCAGGAAAACAGGCTTGCTGAGGATTTTATAGACTGGAACTTGGGCTGATCCATAACGCCAAGAGCGCAGGGAGCTAATTTGCATTTTTTCTGGCGGCTGTGGTGTTTGATAAATTGAGGCTTTTGATGAGCAGGAAGTTTGTGAGTTACGTATATGAGCAGGAGGGCCCTATGTCCTGGGCCATAAAGAAAGCAGGCCTATAGCTTATCTTCCTCTTTTTGTTTATATGTCCTGGACCATGAAGGAAGGCAGATTTGTAGCTTATTTACTTTATCTCTTTGCTTTCTGCTGCTGTCGCCAGCCTGATTTTTTTTCTCCCTTAATTAGGACTCTGTGCCTGATTGCTTTTCTCTGCCTTCCTTACTTGCAACTCCCAAGGTCATGTGTCCGTGAGAGCGGCGGAGGTTGTCGCCTCCTAACTCAGCCCCAAAATACACAAAAAAAGGGACTGGACGGGGCTAAGGCTTCAGAAAAGCGTGGGCCTTGAGTAAGATGTTGCAGCTGGTCCAGCACCCTCGTGCCCCATTGCCCAGGCCTTGGCAGTCCAGAATTGAGTAACACATACCTAGATAACCCTCCACTGGTAAACCTGGAGGAAGATCCATCCTGTAGGAGATGAGAGCCTGGGAAAAGGACATCACTATGGAGGGACCTGAAGTTGTAGTGGAGGTCAGTGGATGGGGTATTGGAAGTGGCTTGGGGAGACCGGGAGAGGAGTTTAAAGACCTCAGGTGCCGGTGGGTAAAGTTCTGACAAAGGAACCAGTAAGAAATAGGAGTCAGGTGATGAAACTGATCAGGACTGGGGAGAAAAAACAAGGACCCAACCTAGCGATCTAGATTAAACAATTATTCTGGGCAGGCAGAGGCAAGAAAGAGATAATGATCTGGAAAAAGAAATCGCCGGTGTAGGAGGGATACCAGCTGAGAAGAGTTGGTCCAAGGCTGTTAGTCTACACTTCACATCCTGGGGGGTGCACCTGGTGGGCAACTAGGAGAGAAGGAGGACCTGATGTCCAGTAAGGGAATCAGAATGTGAATGCAGTATTGCTGTGGGGAAGGAACCCAGGCCAGCTGGAGCCACCTAAGTGAAAACAAGGGTCAGTGCCTAGGGATGGAAGGATCTGAATGGAAACTCACTTAAGGCCAGGTGGGGTGACCTGAGTAGCAAACAGGTAAAAGCTGGGGAGGAGGACCTGATTTGGATGAGGCCGCTCACTGTGATGTCTATGAAGCTATCATTCCAGCTGCTGCCCACCTGGGAGCAGTTGGTCAGTACAGTCAGCTGCGTGTCCCATCTTGTGTATGAGGGCAGTAGTGAGGGCTGCCCTTCATGCCTGCCTTGATCACCGGCGGGAGACAGAGGACGTGGAAGTATGGGCTCTTTGGGGGGATGGTGCCTATGAGGAAGGTCTGATCCCAAATCTAGAGAATGGGAGTGTGGGCTGTATCATGGATTGTCAGGCCAGGGGTCTGGAGGGTATCATGTCCTAAATGCAGATGTTTTCTGGGCTGGTAGCAGGGAGCTGAGACCCAGCCTGGTGAGGCTCCAGATGAATCAATAACACTGGCTCAGGAGAGCTGGTGTGGGATCTGTTAGACCGAGGGGTCTGACTTCCTTACCTCCCACTCTACCTCTGTAGAAGTGTCTGTCTCTAGCATCATGTCAAAGCAACTGATGGCTTCCCTACCCCAGGCATCGCTGAGCTAAATTGGGTGGCAGGAAGGTGATCACCACCCAAGTACTCTTTTTTTTTTTTTAGACGGAGTCTTGCTCAGTTGCCCAGGCTGGAGTGCAGTGGCTCCATCTTGGCTCACTGCAAGCTCTGCCTCCCGGGTTCACGCCATTTCTCCTGCCTCAGCCTCCCAAGTAGCTGGGATCACAGGCACCCGCCACCACACCTGGCTAATTTTTTTTGTATTTTTAGTAGAGACGGGGTTTCACCGTGTTAGCCAGGATGGTCTTGATCTCCTGACCTCGTGATCCACCTGCCTCGGCTTCTCAAAGTGCTGGGATTACAGGCGTGAGCCACCTCACCTGGCCCACCCAAGTACTATCTTATCCTTTGTCTCCTTTTCATCCCAGTCTGTGCCCACTGATCCCTTGGTTACTGGTCCCATTATCCACTCCAGCTCTTGGTACCTCTCTCCTGGGTACAGCTGAACCACCTGGGAGGAGCAGGCTAAGGAATTCTGGTGTCCCTCCTGCAGCAAGGCTATCAGTGGCCACAAGAGGATCGGGGGATGGGCTGGAGTAAGTCCTACCCAGAGCAGGAGGGAGCCCCACACAGTTCTCCCTCAGCTGTTAACTTCCCGGAGACCCACCTCACAGTCGAGAGCACCAACGGGCACTCCTCCCTCCACTCCCCTTACTGGGTCACCAGTTTCTTTCCACCCCAGGCATTGTTCACTATCCCCAATTATTTCAATTCCCACGACTCACAGGAAGAAATAGGCATATTGTACTGAGATTTTTCTAAATGACATAAAAATATGTATTCATGAAACAGTCTTTTCAAGATAAGGATCCCATCCCTACTGCTTCCTCTCTCTCAGCCACCCCTGATGGAATCTTGCAGTTTGTACTGTTCTGTCAGGCTCCTTTCACTCAGCATAATTGAGCTTCATCCGATAGTTTTTTGTTTTGTTTTGTTTTGTTTTGTTTTTGAGACAGAGTCTTGCTCTGTTGCCCAAGCTGGAGTGCAGTGGCGCGATCTCAGCTCACTGCAAGCTCCACCTCCCGGGTTCACACCATTCTCCTGCCTCAGCCTCCCGAGTAGCTGGGACTATAGGCGCCCGCCACCATGCCCAGCTCATTTTTTTTTTTTTTTTTTTTTTTTTTTTTTTTTTTTTTTTTTGAGACGGAGTCTTGCTCTGTAGCCCGGGCTGGAGTGCAGTGGCCGGATCTCAGCTCACTGCAAGCTCCGCCTCCCGGGTTTGCGCCATTCTCCTGCCTCAGCCTCCTGAGTAGCTGGGACTACAGGCGCCCGCCACCTCGCCCGGCTAGTTTTTTTTTGTATTTTTAGTAGAGACGGGGTTTCACCGTGTTCGCCAGGATGGTCTCGATCTCCTGACCTCGTGATCCGCCCGTCTCGGCCTCCCAAAGTGCTGGGATTACAGGCTTGAGCCACCGCGCCCGGCCTCTTTTTTTTTTTTTTTTTTTGTATTTTTAGTAAAGATGGGGTCTCACCATGTTAGCCAGGATGGTCTCTATCTCCTGACCTTGTGATCTACCCGCCTCGGCCTTCCAGAGTGCTGAGATTACAGGTGTGAGTCACCGCACCCGGCCATCCAATAATTCTTTATTGTACATGAATAATATTCCATTTTCCAGAGTAAGCAAAATTTATTTCTCCAGCTATTGATGGATATTTGGGTTAATTTCAGTTTTTGGCTATTAAGAATTAAACATGAATATTCACATACCAGTGTTTGTAAGAACGTATCATATTTCTTTGTTTGAGACAGAGTCTCGCTCTGTCACCAGGCTGGAGTGCAGTAGTGTGATCTTGGCTCACTGCAACCTCTGCCTCTCGGGTTCACGCCATTCTCCTGCCTCAGCCTCCTGAGTAGCTGGGACTACAGGTGCACGCCACCACACTCAGCTAATTTTTGTATTTTTAGTAGAGACGGAGTTTCACCATGTTGGCCAGGCTAGTCTTGATCTCTTGACCTCGTGATCCACCCACCTCGGCCTCCTCAAGTGCTGGGATTACAGTTATGAGCCACCGTGCCAAGCTGATATTTCTTTAGAAGATTTTATTTTATTCTGCCTAGGAGTAAAATGGCAGGGTGTTGTGCCAGGTGTATGTTTAACTTCTTAGGAAACTTCCAAACTGTTTTCCAAGTGGCTGTTCCATTTTGTATTCCCACCAACATGATATGAGTTCCAGTTGCTTTGCATTGTCACCAACATTTGATACAGCCAATCTTACTAACTTTAGACTCCCAAATATGTGTAGTGGTATTAGAATTGTGGCTTAAATTTATATTTACTTAATGAATAATGATGTTGAATGATACTTCATGTTCTTATTTGTCACTGAAAAATATCCTATGGTCAAGTATTAATGACATTGATTGTTTTCAGATTAGTTTTTGAGAGTTCTTTATATATTCTGGATATAATTCCTGCATCAGATTATGGTTTGTAAGTACTTTCTCCCGTCTGTGGCTATTCTTTAAAAATCCTTAGCAGTCTGTAGGCTGGGCGCGGTGGCTTACGCCTGTAATCCCAGCACTTTGGGAGGCCGAGGTGGGTGGATCACCTGAGGTCAGGAGTTCGAGACCAGCCTGACCAACATGGATAAACCCCATCTCTACTAAAAATACAGAATTAGCCAGGCATGGTGGCACATGCCTATAATCCCAGCTACTCAGGAGCCTGAGGTAGGAGAATCGCTTGAAGCTGGAAGGTGGAGCTTGCAGTGAGCCGAGATCATGCCACTGCACTCCAGCCTGGGAGACACAGCGAGACTCCGTCTCAAAAAAAAAAAAAAAAAAAAAATCCTTAGCAGTCTCATGCCTATAATCCCAGTGTAGCAGGATGAGCCACAGACAAAACTCCTCAGACACTGAGTTAAAGTAGGACGGGGTTTATTCGGCCGGGGGCATCGGCAAGACTCCTGTCTCAAGAGCCGAGCTCTCTGGGTGATCAATTCCTGTTCCTTTTAAGGGCTCACAACTCAAAGAGGGTATGTGTGAGAGGGTTGTGATTGATTGAGCAAGCAGGGGGTACGTGACTGGGGGCTGCGTGCACTGGTAATTAGATGGGAACAAAACAGGATAGGGATTTTCACAGTGCTTTTCTATACAATGTCTGTAATCTATAGATAACATAACCGATATGTCAGGGGTTGATGTTGACCAGGCCCAGGGTGTGGTGCCGGGCTGTCTGCTTGTGGATTTTATTCCTGCCTTTTAATTTTTACTTTTTCTTTCTTTGGAGGCAGAAATTGGGCATAAGACAATATGAAGGGTGGTCTCTTCCCTTACCAGTACTTTGTGAGGCCAAGGCAGGCAGATCACTTGAGGTCAGGAGTTTGAGACCAGCCTGGCCAACGTTGTGAAACCCCATCTCTACTAAAAATACAAAAATTAACCAGGCGTGATGGTGTGCTCATAGTCCCAGCTACTTGGGATGCTGTGGCAGGAGAATCACTTGAACCTGGGAGGTGGAGGTTGCAGTGAGCCGAGATCGTGCCACTGTACTCCAGCCTGGGTGACAGAGAGAGACTGTCTCCAAAAAAAAAAAAAAAAATTCCTTAGCAGTATCCTTCACAAAGCAGATTTTTATTTTAATGAAGTTTAATTTCTCAATTTTTATTGGATTCTGCATCTTTGTCATATGTATGCAATTGTAATGTAACCCAAGGTCAAATGTCACCCACATTTTCTTTACATTTTACAGTTTAGATTATATATTCAGTTTTGTGATCCATTTTGAGTTAATGTTTGTATATAGTGCAGGATATAGATCTATAGTCTTTATTTTTTTGCATATGCATATTCTATTTTTTAGCATTATTGAAAAGAGAATTTTTGACTGAATTGTTCACTTTGATGAAAAAACTACTGGACCACATATGTGTAGAAATGTAACTGGAACATTTATTCTGTTCCATGGATATATTTGTCTACTTGCCAAAGACATTGTCTTAATTAGGATTGCTAAATTTTCTTGGTTTTTTTTTTTTTCAGAAGTGTTTGGCTATTTGTTTGGTTATTTCAGGTATTTTTTTTTTTTTTGAGATGGAGTTTCACTCTTGTTGTCCAGGCTGGAGTGCAGTGGCGCGATCTTGGCTCACCGCAACCTCCGCCTCCCGGGTTCAAGCGATTCTCCTGCCTCAGCATCCCAAGTAGCTGGGATTACAGGCATGCGCCACCACACCTGGCTAATTTTTTGTTTTTAGTAGAGATGGGGTTTCTCCATGTTGGTCAGACTGGTCTCGAACTCCCGACCTCAGGTGATCCTCCCGCCTCGGCCTCCCAAAGTGTTGGGATTACAGGCATGAGCCACCATGCCTGGCCTTCATCATAATTTTATAACTTCATAATACGTTGTTAGTTTTCTTTTTCTTTTTTAAAAGGTTCAATGATTTTTTTTTAAAGCAATAAAAAATGTAAAAAACCCTTTGTGTTTCCTGAAGTGGTTATCATTCCTGGTGTTCTTTCTTTCTGGATTTCCATTTGGCTTCATTTTTCTTTGCCCCCATGAAGTTTAGTGACGTGTCTTGTGGAGCAAGTATGCTGATTAGAAAGTCTTTCACTATGGCTGAATTAATAATTTCTTTTCCCTTCATTTGGAAAGATATTTTTTTGCTGGATATAGGATTCTCAGTTGACACACTTGTTCTTTTATTACTTTAAGGATGTTCTGTGGTCTCCTGATCTGCATTATTGCTGGTAATAAGTATGTAATGAATCTTATCTTTGGTTCACTGTAGTTAATGTGTGTTTTTCCTGTTGCCTTAAAGATATTTTAGTTGTTCCTGCTGTGAAGTAATTTACTGATGATGTGCCTTGGTGTAGATTTATATACATTTATGTTCATGGTTTGCTGAACTTTTTTGATCTCTGGGTTTATAATTTGCATCCAGTTTGGAAAATGCGAAGCCAATATTTGTGGAAATATTTTTTGTCATGTTCTTTCCTCTGCCAGAAAGTCTTGTTATTAGCAGATTATGTCACTTGTAATTTTCCCACTGCACAACTCACTTATGTTCTGTTCACCTTTTTTTTTTTTTTTCCTGGATGCTTCATTTGGGATGGTTTCTACTGCTAGGTCACATGGTTCACTCATCTCTGCAGTATCTGATCTGCTGTTTATTCCACTCAGTGTAATTTGTTATCCCAAATGTTGTTTTCATGCCTAGTAGCTTGAATCATGTCTTTTTTTTTCTTTCATTTTTAAATTGTTTGGAGGTAAAATATACTAACAGAGAATTCGCCATTTCAGTCATTTTTAAAATGTGCCATTCAGTAGTAGTAAATACATTTACAATGTGGTGTAACCAACGCAGCTATTGATCTCTAGCATTCTCTCATAACTCTAAACAGAAATTCGGTACTCATTGAACAAATCCCCAGTCTCCCTTTCCCCCCAGCTCCCAATAATGTCTATCCTACTTTCTCTATGAATTTGACTATTCTAGGCACCTCATAAAACTGGCAGCATACAATATTTGTCCTTGTGCTGGGCATGGTGGTTCATGACTGTAATCCCAGCACTATGGGAGGCTGAGGTGGGTAGATCATGAGGTCAGGAGTTCAAGACCAGCCTGACCAACATGGTGAAACCCCGTCTTTACTAAAAATACAAAAATTAGCCGGATATGGTGGTGTGCACGTGTAATCTCAGCTACTCGGGAGGTTGAGGCAGGAGACTTGCTTGAACCTGGGAGGCGGAGGGTACAGTGAGCCAAGATCGTACCACTGCACTCCAGCCTGGATGACAGAGTGAGACTCTGTCTCAAAACAAAACAAAAAATTTGTCCTTGTGTGTCTGGCTTATTTCACTTAGCATAATGTTTTCCAGGTTCATTCGTGTTGTATCATGTATGAGGAATTCATTGCTTTTTCTGTCTGAATGATACTTCATTGTATGGATAAACCACACTTTATCTACTTTGAACACTTGAGTTCTTTTTTTGTAAAGATTTAAAAAATATATTTAAAAAAAAATAGTTTGAGGGTAACTGAACTCAATCATTGGCTGGAAGAGTTGTTTCTACAATAGTACAATAGTATTTTGGCTACTGTGAATTAAGATGGCTGTGCAATTGGTGTACATGTGTCTGTGTGAGACCCTGCTTCTTTTGAAAGTATGCCTAGAAGTGGAATTGCTGGTGTAAAGAGTAATTGATGTTTCCCTTTTCTAGTAATAGCCATAGTGTTATGTTTGTTTGTTTGTTTGTTTGAGACGGAGTTTCGTTCTTGCTGCCCAGGTTGGAGTGCAATGGCGTGATCTCGGCTCACTGCAACCTCCGCCTCTCAGGTTCAAGCAATTCTCCTGCCTCATCTTCCCAAGTAGCTGGGATTACAGGCGCCCGCCATCACACTTGGCTGATTTTTGTGCTTGTGTGTTTTTAGTAGAAACGGGGTTTCGCCATGTCAACCAGGCTGGTCTCAAACTCCTGACCTCAGGTGATCCGCCTGCCTCGGCCTCCCAAAGTGCTGGGATTACAGGTGTGAGCTACCGCGCCTGGCTTAGCCATAGCGTTTTACACAGTGGCTGCAATGTTTCACATTCTCCTCAGCACCACACGATAGGGGTTCCCATTTCTCCACATCCTCATCCATACTTGTTATATTCTTTTTTCTTTTCTTAAGAGATGTGGTCCCACTATATCCTCCTGCCTCAGCCTCCTGTAGTGTTAGGACTACAGGCATGAGCCACCGTGCCTGGCCACACCCTTAAAACAAAAACAAAAACCAAAACCTAATAGCCACTTTAATGAGTGTGAAGTGGGATTTCATTGTGGGTTTTATTTGCATTCCCTTGATGATCAGTGATAATGAGCATCTTTTCATGTGCCTACTGGTCATTGACCTATTGTCTTTGAACAAATTTGTTTTCATTTCCTTTGCTCATTTTGAATTGGGTCATTTGAGATATATATATATATATATATATATATATATATATATATATATATATATATTTTTTTTTTTTTTTTTTTTTTTTTTTTTTTTTTAGACAGAGTTTCACTCTTGTTGCTTGGCTAGAGTTCAGTGGTGTGATCTTGGCTCATTGCAACCTTTCCCTCCCAGGTTCAAGCAATTCTCCTGCCTCAGCCTCCCAGGTAGCTGGGATTACAGGTGGCCACCACCACACCCAGCTAATTTTTGTATTTTTAGTAGACACGGGGTTTCTCCATGATGGTCAGGCTGGTCTCGAACTCCTGACCTTAGGTGATCCTCCTGCCTCAGCCTCCCAAAGTGTTGGGATTACAGGTGTGAGCCACCATGCCCAGCCTGATTTTGTTTTGTTGTGGAACTGTAGGAGTTCATATATTCTGGGTACTAATCTCTTACGAGATATGTGATAGGAACATATGTTCTCTCATTCTGTAGGTTGTGTTTTTATTCTGTTGAGAGCATCCTTTGGTGCACAGAAGTTTTCAATTTTGATATAGTCCAGTTTATGTATTTCGGTTGCTGGTGCTTCAGGCAACCAAAGCACATATCTGAGAAATCCAGTATCATGAAATTTCCCCCAATATTTTTTTCTAAGTCTTTTTTTTTTTTTTTTTTTTTTTTTGAGACAGAGTCTCGCTCTGCCACCCAGGTTGGAGTGCAGTGGCGCGATCTCGGCTCACTGCAAGCTCCGCCTCCCAGGTTCATGCCATTCTTCTGTCTCAGCCTCCCAAGTAGCTGGGACTACAGGCACCCACCACCACACCTGGCTAAATTTTTTTGTATTTTTAGTAAAGACGGGGTTTCACTGTGTTAGCCAGGATGGTATTGATCTCCTGACCTTGTGATCCGCCCGCCTCAGCCTCCCAAAGTGTCAGGATTACAGGCATGAGCCACCATGCCTGACAATTGTTTTCTAAGTCTTTTATACTTTTAGCTTTTAAGTTTAGGTCTGGATTAAATTTAATATTTGTAAAAGATGTAAAGTGATGGTCCACCTTTATTCTTTTGCAGGTAGACACCCAGTTTTTCCAACACGAGTGTTTGAAAGATTGTCCTTTTTCTATCAAATTACCTTGGCACTGGTGTCAAAAATCATTTGATCATATATGTGAGCACTTATTTCTTATTTCTAGACTTTCTATTCTGTTCCATTAGCCTGTGTGTACTTATGCCAGTACCATATGCCTTTTTTTTTTTTTCTCATTGTAACCTTGAATTCCTAGGCACAAGCATTCTTCCTGCCTCAGACTTCCAAGTAGCTAGGACTACAGGCATGCACCATTGTGTCTAGCTAATTAGAAGAAAAAATTATGTGGAGATGGGGACTTGCTATATTGCCCAGGCTGGTCTTGAATTCCTTGCCTTGAGCAATCCTGTCACTCTGGCCTCCCAGAGTGTTGGGATTACGGGCGTGAATCACTGCACCTGGCCTCATGGTCTCTTGATTACTGTAGTTTTCTAGGAATTTTTGTAATCAGGAAGTATGAGTCCTCCAACTTTGTTCTTTTTCAAGGTTGTTTGGATATTACATGTCCCTAGACATTTCAAATGAATTTTAGAATGGGTCTTTGTATTTCTATATAAAAGGCTGTTTGGATTTTGAGAGGGACTGCCTTGACTCTGCAGATTGATTTGGTTAGTATTCTCATCTTGACAATAGTAAGTCTTGGAATTCATAAACATGTGATGTCTTTCCATTTATTTATGTCCTTTCAAATTTGTTTCAGCAACATTTTGTTGTTTTCAGTGTACAGGTTATTGGCCTCTGAAATTTATTTTAAGTATTTTACTGCTTTTGATACCTTTTAAATTTTTATTGTTAGCTCTTTTTCAGATTGTTCATTGTTAATTCATAGAAATGCAACTGATGTTTGTGTGTTGATTTTGAATTCTGTGACGTTGCTGAATTTATTTTTGTGTTCTAGTATTTTATTTTTGCCCTGTGGGGTCTTGAGGGTTTTCTCTATATAGGATCATATAATATGTAAATACAAATAATTTTATACTTCCTTTCCAAATTGGATGTCTTTGGCTTGTTTTTCTTAATTTATTTCCCTTGCAACTCCCAATACTATATTGAATAGAAGTGGTAAAAGTGGGAATTCTTGTCTTTTTCATGATATTAGGGGTAAAGCTTTCAGTTTTTCACCATTGACCAGGTTACCTGTAGGGTTTTCATATATGCCTTTATCCTCTTAGGGAAGTTTCCTTACATTCCTGGTTTATTGAGTGTATTTTATTTAAAATCAAGAAAGTATTCAATTTTGTCAAATTATCTTTTTGCACCAATTGAGATGATAAATGCTTTTTTTCTTGGTTTCATAAATGGTGCATTACTACATTGCTACATGTTGAAACATCTTTGCCTTGCAGGAACACAGCTTCCATTTACAATCCTTTTCATAATCCTGCTGAATTCAGTTTGCTGGTATGTTGTTAATGATTTATGCTTCAATATTCCTAACGGATATTGGTCTGTAGCTTCTTACAATGTCTTTGGCACTGCTTTCCTTTTTTTTCTTTCTTTTTTTTTTTTTTTTTTTTTTTTTTTTTGAGACAGTATTGCTCTGTCGCCCAAGCTGGAGTGCTATGGCGTGATCTTGGCTCACAGCAACCTCCAGCCTCCCAAGTTCAAGCAGCTCTCCTGCCGCAGCCTCCCGAGTAGCTGGGACTACAGGAGCGTGCCACTACACCCTGCTAATTTCTGTAGTTTTAGTACAGATGGGGTTTCACTGTGTTGGTCAGGCTGGTCTCGGACTCCCGACCCTGTGATCCACCTGCCTCAGCCTCCCAAAGTGCTGGGATTACAGGCATGAGCCACCACGCCTGGCCCATCTTTGGCACTTTCATATCAAAGTGAGGCTGGCCACATGAATGAAATGAATAGAAAATGTTCCCTCTTTTTCAATTTTATCTTTTCCAAACACTAAGTTTTTGGATTCTCTGTTGTTTTTCTGTTCTCTATTTCATTTATCTCTGCTCTAATCTTTATTACTTATCTCTGTACTACCCTTTAAAAAAAAGGAGATACGAAGTCTTGCTGTGTTGCCCAGGCTAATGTGCAGTGGCTATTCACAGATGCAGTCATGGCGCACTACAGCCTGGAACTCTTGGGCTCAAGTGATCTTCCTGCTTCAGCCTTCTGGGTAGCTGGGTCTATAGGCATATACCACTGTACCCAGCTTTTCCACTATCTTTAAAAAAAAAAAGCTTACTCTTCTTTTTCTAGTCCTGTAAGTTATACAGTTAGATTATTTATTGGAGATCTTTATTCATTTTCAGTGAAGGCATTCTCACTATAAAATTTTCTCTTGGCACTGCCATTGCTGCATCTCAAAATTTCGGTGTGTTTGTTTTCATTGGTCTCCAGGTATTTTCTATTTTCTCTTGTGATTTCTTATTTGACCCATTGGTTGTTGAAGAGTGAATTGTTTACTTTCTGCATATTTGTGAATTTGCCTTCGAATATTGACTTCTAGTTTTATTTTAGTGTGTTAGGAAAAAGATACCTTTTATGATTTCAGGTTTTTAAATCGTATGAAGATTTGTGTCTTAATTATGGTCTGTGCTGGAGCATGTTCTGTGTGCACTTCAGCAGAATGTGTATTCTGCTGTTATTATGTAGAGTAGTTGTTTCATTGTATTGTTCAAGTTCTTTATTTTCTTATGGATCTTATGTCTGGTTCTATTCGTTTTTGAAATTGGAGTAGGAAGTCTCAAACTCTTATTGTAGAACTGACATTTCCTTTTCTTTCTCTTTTTTTAGACAGAATCTTGCTCTGTCACCAGGCTGGAGTGTAGTGGCGTGATCTTGGCTCACTGCAACCTCTGCCTCCTGGGTTCAAGTGATTCTCATGCCTCAGCCTCCCGAGTAGCTGGGATTACAGGCATGCACCACCACACCCAGCTAATTTTTGTATTTTTAGTAGAGACAGGGTTTCACCATGTTGGCCAGGCTGGTCTGGAACTCCCGACCTCAGGTGATCCGCCTGCCTCGACCTCCCAAAGTGCTGGGATTACAGGCGTGAGCCACTGCACCTGGCCTTCCTTTTCAATTTTTAAAATGTTTGCTTCATATGTTTTGGGACTCTGTTACTTAGTGCAATTATATTTATAACTTATATATTCTGTATGATTTGAGCCTTTTATAAAGTGTTCTTCTTTGTGTCTTTTTAACAGTTTTTGACTTAGTCTATTTTGTATGACACTTGTATAGCCACCCCTGCTCTCTTTAGCTTACTGTTTGCATGGAATATCCTTTTCTTTCATTCTCTTTCAACTGACTTGGGTATTGAGATCTACAATGAATGTGCTGTAGACAGGATACAATTTGATCATATTTTAAAAATTCATTCTCCCTACCTCTGTCTTTTTGTTTGGCAAGTTTATTCCATTTCCATTTAATGTAATTACTGATAACGAAGGCATTATGTCTGCCATTGTACTATTTGTGTTCTGTATGACTGATAGCTTTGTTTCTCATAAAAATATGAGGAATTCCTTATGTTTTCAAAATCAATGTCTAGTTTCTTGGCTTTTGATTGGAAACTTTAATTTATTAACACTTAAAGTCTTAATGGAGGGAGCATATCCACACTCTGCAGAGGGGACAGGAGGGCAAGTTGAATGAGCCACCTTGCCGGGCTAATTTTTGTATTTTTAGTACAGACGGGGTTTCACCATATTGGCCAGGCTGGTCTCGGACTCCGGACCTCAGGTGATCCATCTGCATCGGCCTCCCAAAGTGCTGGGATTACAGGCGTGAGCCACCGCACTCAGCTTCTGGGGACCCGTTTCGACCGTCTGGCACCCATGGTTGGGAATATGTTTAACCTCCTGAATTGGGGTTTTCCTGCTGAACTGCGTCTGAAAAACTGCTTCTCTGAGCTAGCTCGTGGTTTTGCTTTTCCTCTCTATTGATTCCTTTATAGAACATTGCTGCCATATAAGTCCAGCTTTTCCATGAATTTAACAGTTTTATCCTATTGTCGATGTGTTTTTATTTTCTTGAAAATAAGCAGATTGGGCCGGACGCGGTGGCTGACGCCTGTAATCCCAGCACTTTGGGAGGTCGAGGCACGCAGATCACGAGGTCAGGAGATTGAGACCATCCTGGCTAACAAGGTGAAACCCCGTCTTTACTACAAATACAAAAGATTAGGCGGACGCCTATAGTCCCAGCTACTCGGGAGGCTGAGGCTGGAGAATGGCGTGAACCCGGGGGGCGGAGCTTGCAGTGAGCCACTGCACTCCAGCCTGGGTGACAGAGCAAGACTCTGTCTCAAAAAAAAAAAAAAAAAAAAAAAAAAAAAAAGCAGATTGAGATCAGGTGGGAGAAGGGCTTGGCCATGTCGCCAGCAGCCTCATGCCAAATTCCTGATCCCTGGAGGACATCAGACACCCCTCCTCCTGCTCTGAGGCCAGGAGGTGGCGCCACTGGACAGTGAGTCTGGGATTCCTAGCACACACTTATGATTGCCCGTCCAGCAGAAAGAATCAGGAAGGGCCACTGAGTACAATCAATCAGGAAATTCTGCTTAAGAGCAAATTTCTCCCTAGGAGGGGTCGGGTCACTGCACTGGGAGGAAGCCCGTCTGCCAAGGGCTGTGTCTGGAACCTTTTCATCCGGCTCCACTCAGGGCCATTGAGTACAATCAATCAGGAAATTCTGCTTAAGAGCAAATTTCTCCCCAGGAGGGGTCGGGTCACTGCACTGGGAGGAAGCCGCCTGCCAAGGGCTGTGTTCATCCGCCTGCACTCAGCAGAGAGATCGCCTCTTCTGTTATTCAGTCTCCAGGGGGCAGGACCTGCAGCCCTATCCAATCATGGCCACGGGGTAGGGTCCTGAGAACTGTGGGTCAGGCGCTGCCGGGAGGTGGGTGCGCGACGTCTTCGCCCCTCTAAACGCGGCTCCTACTCTGTAGCTAACAGACACCCACAGACGTGTCTGTAGCATCCTCTGTAACACTGGGACCCGTACTGGCAGCAGGAGCCGTAGGGAGGACCCTGGGACACCTGGAAGCCAGGAAATGGTGAGTGTGCGGGGCTGAGGGTCCCGAGACTAGGATGAGACTGGTTGGAACCGGCAGGAATAGGCTGTGGCGGGACCTGGGCCTCTTCGTGGGTGACTCCGGGATCTGGGACCCATGTCCCCCTGGCGCACCTCGGCCCTGGTTCCTCTCAGGCCGCAGGATGGGGCTGCGACGGCAGCCGGGACCCCGGGCCGTCCCGTCCGGTCCGGTCCCTGCACAATGGTCTGCGGCCCCGGCCCCAGCGCCCTCTCTGGTCAGCTCCGTGCCCGCTACCCCGCGTCTCCCCAGATTGTACGGGGGCCACGGGAGGGTCATGGGGGGAATCCTGCCTCGAGTATGGGTTCGTGTGAGAGGAGCGGTAGGCTGTGGGGTCCCCAGTTCCCCCTTTCTCACCTGGGGCTTTGAATTTTATCTGAGTTTCCCAAATATACGCAAAGCAGGGTCTCAAATCCGCGCCTGTGGTCCCTAGGCTGCCTTCTAAGGCTGGCAGCAAATTTGGGATTTCCTGATCCCTCTCCGCATTTCATAACACGGATTTCCTTTATTCAGTTCACAACAATATCCCTTCTTCGTCCTCCAGGCTATGTTTCAAACACAGGCAGTATTTTAATTGTCATGTTTTAGAGGGCAGATACAGCTCTTTTAAAAATATTTGCTTCGGGCACGGTGGATCACGCCTGTAATCCCAGCACTTTGGGTGGCCGAGGCGGGCGGACCGTAAGGTCAGGAGATTGAGACTATCCCGGCTAACACGGTGAAACCCCATCTCTACTAAAAATACAAAAATTTAGCCTGGCGTGGCGGCCTGTAGTCCCAGTTACTGGGGAGGCTGAGGCAGGAGAATGCAAGCTCCGCCTCCCGGGTTCACGCCAGTGAGCCGAGATCAAGCCACTGCACTCCAGCCTGGGCAACAGAGCGAGATTCCCGTCTCAAAAAAAAAAAAAAAAAAAAAAATTTGCTTTGTGTTTGTGAACATTTGAGAGAAAAACCTCCTGACACTCCACCGTGACAGACACCTTCCCAGAATGTCTTGGGTTGAGATTCCTCTTTGGAAACTTTACAGTGGTGTGACCTCAGCCCACCCTCTGCCTTTTCCTGATCCTGGATTTCAGGACTACCTGGGGCTGGCCCAAGATGCCCACAGCTGCCAAGTCTCTTGGGGAAGTCTAGTGGATATCATCCCCTAGGTCACTCCTCCCAAAGAGCCTGCGGTGTGGGGGTGAGGCCTCCCCAGGGAGCAGCTGGATGCCCTGGGGTGGGAGCAGTCTCCTATATCATTATTGCAGAAAACTAATCCCTTGGGACACGCCTTTTCTTCCCCTGCCATTCCTTGGGGACACATGGCTAGTCAGCCAATCAAATTCTGGTATGGAGATCAAACAAATTACTTCCGTCCTATAATCCTAGCACGTTGGGAGGCCGAGGTGGGCGGATCACCTGAGGTCAGGAGTTCGAGACAAGCCTGGCCAACATGGTGAAACCCCGACTCTACTAAAAATTCAAAAATTAGCTGGGCGTGGTGGTATATACCCTTGTAATCTCAGCTACTCGTGAGGCTGAGGCAGGAGAATTGCTAGAACCTGGGAGGTGGAGGTTGCAGTGAGCCGAGATTGCACCACTGCACTCCAGCCTGGGTGACAGGGTAAGAGTCCGTCTCAAAAAAAAAAAAAAAAAAGATTTCTGTCCTCTGGATTCTCTGTCTAGTGAAAGGAGAAAACCACCCTCATTGAGGTGTTGCAAGAACCTGAAAAGCACAGTTTAGTGTCTTCTGGGAGGGTGGCCACTGAGCACTTCAGGGAGCAGCGTGGAGGTGGGGGGATGTCCCAGGTGATAGGATGATGTGACCTGACACTTGAGTCAGACACTTGAGTGTTCCAGGTCAGCACTGCCCCTCCCTGGGTTTAGCACCTTGAAAAAATTGGTTTACTCATTTCAGCTTCAGTTTGTTTGTTTGTTTTGTTTTTTTGAGACGGAGTTTTGCTGTTGTTGCCCAGGCTGGAGTGCAATGGTGCGATCTCGGCTCACCGCAACCTCTGCCTCCTGGGTTCAAGCGATTCGCCTGCCTCAGTCGCCCAGGTAGCTGGGATGACAGGTGCCTGCCACCACACCTGGCTAATTTTGTATGTTTAGTAGAGATGGGTTTCACCATGTTGGTCAGGCTGGTCTCGAACTCCCGACCTCAGTGATCTGCCCTCCTTGGCCTCCCAAAGTGCTGGGATTACAGGCGTGCGCCACCGCGCCTGGCCATCAGCTTCAATTTTTTAATAACTGTAAAATGCACTGTATCATTAGAGATTGATGGAGAAGATAAAGTATTTCAAAACATGCCAGAAGAAGGTAGGTTTCAGGGAAAAAAAAGTCTTATATTCCCTTATAAAAATTCTTATTTTTCTTCCCAGAGCCTGTGTAGTAAGTTTCTCAGCTCCTTTTTCTATTGGGTGATTTCAGATGGAATTCTAGGCCTTAGCACGAAAATACTACCAGGGAAAAGAAATAGGGAAAAAACCTCTCTTCCATTTTGGTTACAGAAAAAATGAGTTGCCTTCAGAAGAAAGTGTGGTGAATTATACTGGTGAATTACAAAGATGGTCCATAACCTCAGTTCTTCTCCTTTGTGGGTTGAAGAATTTGTGACTGTGGATAAGTGTGTTTCCTGTTACGTGAACTTGGCAGATGAATGCTAAATCCTGTGGGACAGCATTTAGCAACACCTAAAGTACTCAATTATGATTTTTTGTGTACTAAATGATTATTATGGAAACAGTAATTCTGTGTCGAAAGAACACACTCAGAACTCCAAAGGGTTTTTCTGTTCTTTCAATAACAACCATCAACACAGAAGACTTTTGTGACCACAAGTGTGAGTTTTCTCCCTACCAAAAGGCAAGCAGTGTATCCTGCGGTGGACAGCAACTGGGTCTCTTCCAATTCAGTTTTTTTTTTTTTTTTTGAGATGGAGTCTCGCTCTGTCTCCCAGGCGGGAGTGCAGTGGCACGATCTCGGCTCACTGCAAGCTCTGCCTCCCGGGTTTACGCCATTCTCCTGCCTCAACCTCCCGAGCAGCTGGGACTACAGGCGCACGCCGCCACGCCCGGCTAATTTTTTGTATTTTTAGTAGAGACGGGGTTTCACCATGTTAGCCAGGATGGTCTCGAACTCCTGACCTCGTGGTCCGCCCACCTCGGCCTCCCAAAGTGCTGGGATTACAGACGTGAGCCACCACGCCTGGCCCCAATTCAGTTTTGACATTATCTATCCTCTGAGATAGTTTCAGAGCCCACAGACTGATGGCTCAGTCCCCACATCCCTCCCTCCCTGCCCGCCACTCCCTACCGTTCAGGTATCAGTGGTAAGTCTGGGCTAATTATAACCCACAGATTTCAAGTTGGAGTTCCTGTGCTGTCGTTGGGTTTAACTTGCTATTGTGGCTTGCAGAACTCATGGAAACACTTACTCATCTTCACAGTCATCTTTCATTTCATTTATTTATTTATTTATTTCTCGTAGAGTTGGGAGTCTCACTATGTTGCCCAGTGATCTTCCCATCTTGGTCTCCCAAAGTGCTGGGATTACAGGTGTGAGCCACCATACCTAACTCTCAGGTTTCTTTCTTTTTTCTTTTTTTGAGACAGAGTCTTGCACTCTGTGGCCCATGCTGGAGTGCAGTGGTGCAATCTCAGCTTGCTGCAACCTCCACTGCCCAGGTTCGAGCTATTCTCCTGCCTCGGCCTCCTGAGTAGCGGGGATTATAGGTGCACACCACCACGCCTGGCTAATTTTTGTATTTTTAGTAGAGACGGGGTTTCACCATGTTGGCCAGGCTGGTCACGAGCTCCTGACCTCAAGTGATCCACCCGCCTTGGCCCCCCAAAATGCTGGGATTACAGGTGTGAGCCACTGTGCCCAGCCAAGGATAGTTTAAAGAATACAAATAAACATCCAGGTGAAGAGACACATAGGGTGAGGTCTAGAAGGGTCTTGAGCACAGGAGCTTCTGTCTCTGGGGTTGGGATGTGCCACCCTCACAGCTGATGGATAAGTTCTTGTTTACCTTCCTATAAGCCTGCACGTGTTGAGCTGTCCAGGAGCTTTCCGAATCCTGTCCTCTGGGGCCTTATTTTGAGACCTCCTTGGATAGGCATGATTCATAACTATGTAGAAATTGGCTGGACAAAAAAGGTAGAATCTAATGCTGATAGACCGAATGGAGAAATCCACCAAGCCCTGTCTGTTCAGATTTTTTTGGCTTCTCTATGTAGCATTCCTTCCTCCAGGGTATGGGACAGGACCCCTTCTGAAATGAGTGTCTGATGACCACAATCAGAAAAGCTGGGAAGATTAGACTCCTTCCTTGGGCAGGTGAAGGACAGCAGGAGAAGGTCAGTGAGAGAGAGTCTGTCTTCTGAGTCCTGCCTCTGAAGCCTAAAGTGCCACAGCAGTATAACAGGGCTGTGAGAATTATAAGCCAGGAAAAGTGGATGAAAACCAATATATATGTATCATAATATAGTAATGAAATGACATTTGTTGCCAGAGGAGGATGCTTTTCCTGCTGAGCTATAAAATATGGCTTAGTTTCCCTCCCTCCTATAAACATTGAATTTGAGTGATTCTGCTGGATTCATCACATATGGGTATTTTCCTTTAAATATCCATGGAAAGCTTATAAAGAGAAGTAGGTAGCCTTGACCGGGGAGCAGAGACCTGGGGCCGGTGGCTCTGTTAAGGCCAATCTGGACCCTGCAAAGGGAGGTAATTGCAAGTCATGTCATTGAGTTGGTTCTTCTAGGGAGCCTCCCCTGGAGGTGTCCCAGCTTGACCCCTTTATATTGAGAGAAGCTACAGAGCCCTGGAAAGCTGGGGATCCACAGGCAGAGGGGTTGGGGTGATGCCCTGTCTGAAGTTGTATTTGTTATTGTTGTGGGGGTGTTGCTAGACATTCTTGAGTAAAATCTAGATTTAACTAAGAAGTGACTTCATTCTAAAGGAGTACTGCAAAAGGGGGATAGCTCCAAGCATCAGATCTGCAAGCGTCTGTAAGGTTAGGGAGAAGAGGGTTTGTGTTTCAAAGGGAGGAGCAAACAAGATTACAAAGAAGGTGGGACGGGAGGGCAGGATGGAAGATGAAAAATCAGATCCTACATCAGAGGCTTTTACCGTGAAATCAGTCTGGTTTTTTTGTTTGTTTTTTTAAGACGGAGTCTCACTCTGTTGCCCAGGCTGGAGTGCAGTGGCATCATCTCCACTCACTGCAACCTCCGCCTCCCGGCTTCAAGTGATTCTCATGCCTCAGCCT
Organism: Macaca nemestrina; assembly: GCF_043159975.1. Lineage (NCBI taxonomy): Eukaryota > Metazoa > Chordata > Mammalia > Primates > Cercopithecidae > Macaca > Macaca nemestrina. Next base: position 11,141,775 of record NC_092144.1, read on the forward strand.
CCCGAGTAGCTGGGATTACAGGCACGTGTACCACATGCCTGGCTAATTTATATTTTTAGTAGAGACGGGGTTTCACCATTTTGGCCAGGCTGGTCTTGAACTCCTGACCTCAAGTGATCTGCTTGCATTGGCCTCCTAAAGTGCTGAGATTACAGGCATGAGCCACCGTGCCCGGCCCGTTCTGAGTTATTAATGAAGGCAGAACAGTTCAGCAGGTCATTTATGAGGCAAAGAATGAGAATTTGGAGAGTCTTTATTTGGCCTTTTTATAGGTTAAAAAGAGAGGAGGGGAGAGGGGACATATTCGAAGTAATAGGAAGGTTGCTTCTCTGCATTTGGCAGCTTAACACAAAGACTTAGGTGGTGGGGGGTTGAGGTGATTTCTTCAATTAGAACTATTCACCAGGACTGTAGAACTTAGATAAAATTCAACATTATTAGCAGTTTGGTTCGCATTCATTGAGTTGGTAGAATCAGAGCATACATTGCATAAATTGAGAAAGTCTGTCAGGGCTAACCTAGGGAAAGACTCCTTTCATCCTGCCTGATAGAGAAAGGGTTTATGAATATGATAGTTATTAGGGTCTCTGATAAAAAATATGTCTTCTTTGTTCCTAGTTCCTGGCATAGAGGTCTTAAAATTGTTGGATTTTCCTGAGTGATAGAAGCGTGTCTTGTTATTCCAAACAAGCTCCTTTCAGACCACACCTTAACTGATGCTGATGAGGTACTCAGAGTGGGGCCAGGAGATAACTTGAGGGTGGACACTGGTGACCAGAAAGAACACCACATGACGAGAACGTTGGGACTTTAAATGTCATCTTTGGACCTCAGGAAAAAGATAGAGTTTGGAGATTGAGTTATATAAAAATTTTTTGGCCGGGCACGGTGGCTCACACCTATAATCCCAGCACTTTGGGAGGCCGAGGCGGGCGGATCACCTGAGGTTGGAAGTTCGAGACCAGCTTGACCAACATGGAGAAACCCCGTCTCTACTAAAAATACAAACTTAGCTGGGTGTGGTAGCGCATGCCTGTAATCCCAGCTACTTGGGAGGCTGAGGCAGGAGAATCGCTTGAACCCGTGAGGTGGAGGTTGCAGTGAGCCGAGATTGCACCATTGCACTCTAGCCTGGGCAGCAAGAGCAAAACTCTCTCAAAAAAAATTTTTTTTCTGACAACATTGGGACAGCTTCCAGGCTGGTGAACACGCTGATATGTTGGGTGAGTGGTGACCCAGCAGGGGAAGCATTACCCATCTCTCCCCTTTTCTTGCTGTATACCTCTCCTCCACCTGGCTGTTCTTGTGGTTTTTTTGGGGTTTTCTTTGTTTTTTTTTTCCCCCTGAGACAGGGTCTTGCTCTGTCACCCAGGCTGGAGTGCAGTGGTGCAGTCATAGCTCACTGCAGCCCCAAACTCCTGGGCTCATGTAGCTGCAAATTTTATTTTATTTTATTTTTTCGTAGCAATAGGGGCTCTCTATGTTGCCCAGGCTGGTCTCGAACCCCTGGCCTCGAGTGATCCTCCTGCCTTCATCTCCCAACATGTTGGGATTACAGGTGTTTAAGTTACTATACTTGGCTGCCATCTTATATAGCAAATTGAAAACCTTAACTAAGTTGTTTTGCTGAGTTCTACAAGTAGTTCTAGAAAATTATGGATCCTGGCCGGGCACAGTGGCTCACTCCTGTAATCCCAGCACTTTGGGAGGCCAAGGCGGGTGGATCACTTGAGGTCGGGAGTTCGAGACCAGCCTGGCCAATATGGTGAAACCCCATCTCTACTGAAAGTACAAAAATTAGGCAGGCATGGTGGTGCATGCCTGTAACCCCAGCTACTGGGGAGGCTGAGGCAGGAGAATCACTTGAACCTAGGAGGTGGAGGTTGCAGTGAGCCGAGATCACACCACTGCACTCCAGCCTGGGCAACATAGTGAGACTACATCTCAAAAAAAAAAAAAAAAAATTACTGAGGATGAAGTTGTTGGATTTATACACAGTTGGCTACAAGGTTGGTTCCCGGGGCTTGCAGATGGCATTTGTAGTTGGAGCTGGGTTGTGGGACAAGCTCTTAACTTGGGGATCTCTACTTACACTGGGTGGTATCAGAGTTGAATTATTGGACACCCAGTTGTTGGAGAATTGGTTGGTGTTTAGTAAAAGGCACATATTTGTTGTCTGAAGTGGCCTTGGGGAAAAAGACAGCCCAGGTCAGAATTTTCAACTGATTCTGAGTGGGTGTTTGTGATTCTTTATAGGTTTACCAAGTATTTTTCCGGAAGCACTGTTTACCTCCTTTGAGTTTTCAGTTACTTACTATCACCATTAATATTGTGCGGAAAAGGGTTTGTGTGTATGTGGCGGGGGATGTGCCTCCGTCTGTCTCACATGCTGTCTGAGGCTGTGGATCACCCGATTTGCTCACGTGCTCCACTGCTTATAGGACTTGAGTTCTCTCGAGTTTGATTGTTTTTCATTTATTTCATTGCAGAGAGTCAGTGATGATCATATTTTTAAAAAATCTTGGCCGGGCGCGGTGGCTCAAGCCTGTAATCCCAGCACTTTGGGAGGCCGAGACGGGCGGATCACGAGGTCAGGAGATCGAGACCATCCTGGCTAACACAATGAAACCCCGTCTCTACTAAAAATACAAAAAAATTAGCCGGGCGAGGTGGCGGGCGCCTGTAGTCCCAGCTACTCGGGAGGCTGAGGCAGGAGAATGGCGTAAACCCGGGAGGCAGAGCTTGCAGTGAGCCGAGATAGCACCACTGCACTCCAGCCTGGGCGACAGAGCGAGACTCCGTCTCAAAAAAAAAAAAAAAAAAAAAAAAAATCTTATAATATCACTCTTGTTTTTGTCCCTAAGTGGTAATGCTTCATGCTTTTTTTCTTTTTTTTTTTTTGAGACGGAGTCTTGCTCTGTTGCCCAGGCTGGAGTGCGGTGGCGCAATGTCGGCTCACTGAAAGCTCTGCCTCCCAGGTTCAGGCCATTCTCCTGCCTCAGCCTCCTGAGTAGCTGGGACTACAGGTGCCCGCCACCATGCCCGGCTAATTTTTTGTATTTTTTAGTAGAGACGTGGTTTGACCGTGTTAGCCAGGATGGTCTCGATCTCCTGACCTCAGGTGATCTGCCTGTCTCGGCCTCCCAAAGTGCTGGGATTACAGGCGTGAGCCACTGCACCTGGCCCATACTTTTTTTTTTTTTTTTGTAGAAAAAGTCAGTGATGATCATGTTTATTTTTCCCATTGGTCTGACATCTTGGCATAATGAAATATCCCATAAAACGTACAACATAAACATCTACAGCCAAATCCACTAAATCCCCACCAGGGCAGGGCTACAATTTTTTTTTTTTTTTGAGACGGTCTCACTCTGTTGCCCAGACTGGAGTGCAGTGGCGCAATCTTGTCTCACCGCAATCTCTGCCTCCCATGCTCAAGTGATTCTCCTGCCTCAGCCTCCCGAGTAGCTGGGATTATAGGCATGTGCCACCATGCCCATCTAATTTTTGTATTTTTTTTTTTTTGTAGACACGGGGTTTCACCATGTTGGCCAGGCTGGTCTTGAACTCCTGATCCACCTGCCTCAGCCTCCCAAAGTGCTGGGATTACAGGTGTGAGCCACCATGTCTAGCCCAGGGCTACATTTTATAGCTAGTCTCCAGCAAGACACTGAAAGATCAAACTAGAACACATATAACACTTGAGAAAGACAAAAGTAAAACATTTTCAGAAGGCAAATGGTTTTATGACTTCACAGTAGGAAGAATTTTCTTATGTAAGAAAATTAAGTAGGTCTAAAGGAGGGGACTGTTATAACAGATAATTATAATTCTAGATCAAAATGCTAATAATGTGTGTGGAACAACAGTCTGGCCACTCATGCATGTGTGTTAATATCTTGTAAGTATTTATCTTCTTGGGATTTTATATCTTTTGACTGATTAGTATTAGTGTTGAGCATTTGTTCTATGTAGTGTTTCATCTTGGAAATAATTTTTAGTCATTTTTTCGTGTTTGATTCATTTGTATATTTATTGCTTTATTTTAGCATACTCTGCACACTAATCCTTTTTATTTTATGTTAATTTTTTTTTTGAGATGGAGTTTTGCTCTTGTTGCCCAGGCTGGAGTCCAATGGCGTGATCTCAGCTCATGGCAACTGCCGCCTCCTGGGTTCAAGCGATTCTCCTGCCTCAGCCTCCTGAGTAGCCGGGATTACAGGCGCCCGCCACCATGCCCAGCTAATTTTTGTACTTTTTAGTAGAGACAGGGTTTTAGCATGTTGGTTAGGCTGGTCTCAAACTCCTTGACCTCAGGTGATCCACCCGCCTTGGCCTCCCAAAGTGCTGGGATTACAGGCGTGAGTCACAGTGCCCAGCCAGGTTTATCTTTTTACTCCATTATACCGGGACTCTTATTAATTTTTTGAGATGGATCTCTCTCTGTCACCAGGCTGGAGTGCAGTGGTGTGATCTCAGCTCATGCAACCTCCGCCTCATGGGTTCAAGTGATTCTTCTGCCTCAGCCTCCTGAGTAGCTGGGAATACAGGCGCACACCACCATGCCCAGCTAATTTTTGTAGTTTTAGTAGAGACAGGGTTTCACCATGTTGGCCAGGAAGGTCTCGATCTCTTGACCTTGTGATCGGCCTACCTTGGCCTCCCAAAGTGCTGGGATTATAGGTGTGAGCTGCTGTGCTCTGCCAACTCTTCTTAATTTTAATTATGTTGAATTTGTCAGTTCTCTTCTTTGTACTTACTTTCTTACATAAGAAAATTCTTCCTTTGCCCCTGTGGCTTTGCAGGGTTTAGCCCCATAGCTGCTATCATGGGCTAGCATTGAGTGCCTGTGGCTTTTCCAGGTGCAGGGTCCCAACTGTTGGTAGATCTACCATTCTGGGGTCTGGAAGATGGTCCTCTTCTCAAAGTTCCACTAGGTACTACCCCAGCACAGACTCTGGGGTCTCCAACCCCACGCTTCTCCCCCATACTGCCCTGGTACAGGTTCTCCATGAGGACTCTGCCCCTGCAGCAGGCTTCTGCCTGGACATCCAGGCTTTTCCATACATCCTCTGAAATCTAGGTGGAGGCACCCAAGCCTCAACCTTTGCATTCTGCACACCTGCAGGCTTAACACCACATGGAAGCCGCCAAGGCTTATGGCTTGCACCCTCTGATACAGTGGCCCAAGCTGTATCTGGGGGCCTTTGAGCCAAGGCTGGATCTGGAGCAGCTGGGATTTAGGGTAGTGGTGTCATGAAGCCGTGCAGGGCAGTGCGGCCCTGGGTCTGGCTCACAAACCATTCCTCCCTGCTAGGCTTCTGGGCCTGTTATGGGAGGGGCTTCCAGGAAGGTCTCTGAAATACCTTAAAGGCTTTTTCCCCAGTGTCTTAGCTGTTAACACTTGGCTCCTTCTTGCTTATGCAAATTTATACAGCCTGCCTGATTCCTTCCCTGAAAATGTGGTTTCTTTTCTACCACATGGCCAGGCTGCAAATTTTCTAAACTTTTTACTCTGCTTCCCCTTTAAATAGAAGTTCCAGTTTTGTGGCATTTCTTTGAGCATAGGCTGTTAGAAGCAGCCAGGTCATATCTTGAATGCTTTGCTGCTTTGAAATTTCTTCCACTAGATACCCTAAGTTATCATTCTTAAGTTCAAAAGTTCCACAGATCCTGACTGGGCACAGTGGCTCACACCTGTAACCTAACACTTTGGGAGGCTGAGGTGGGCGGATCACCTGAGGTCAGAAGTTTGCGACTAGCCTGGCCAACATGGTTAAAACCCTGTCTCTACTAAAAGTTCAAAACTTAGCTAGGCGTGGTGGCACATGGCTGTAATCCCAGCTACCCAGGAGGCTGAGGCAGAAGTGCTGGAACCCAGGAGGCGGAGGCTGCAGTGAGCCGAGATTGTGCCACTGCACTCCAGCCTGGGTGACAGAGTCACCACTCAGTCGCAAAAAAAAAAAAAAAAGTTCCACAGATCCCCAGGGCAAAGGCACAGTGCAGCCAAGCTCTTTGCTAAGGAAAAACAAAAATGACCTCTGCTTCAATTCCCCATAAATACTAATAAGTATTGTCCTTTCCATCTGAGACTTCCTCAGCATGAACTTTATTGTCTATATCACTATTAGTATTTTGGTCACAACCATTCAGCAAGCCTCTAGAATGTCCCAAACTCCCTTATCTTCCTGTTGTCTTCTGAGCCCTCCACACTCTTCCAACCTCTGCCTGTTAAGAAGTTCCAAAGCCAGTTCCACATTTTCAGATATCTTGATAGCAATGCCCCACTTCTCAGTACCAATTTTCTTGTATTACTCCATTCTTGCAGTGTGATAAAGAAACACCTGAGACCGGATGATAATTTATAAAGAAAAGAGGTTGAATTGGCCTATGATTCTGCAGACTGTATAGGAAGCATGGTACAGGAAGGATGGCATCTGCTCAGCTTCTGGGGAGGCCTCAGGAAACTGACAATCATGGTGGAAGGCAAAGGGGGAGCAGCACTTCACATGGCCAGAGAAGGAACAAGAGAGAGCAGGGCAAGGTGCCACAGACTTTTAAATGACCCGTTCTCACAAGACCTTACTATCACAAGAACAGTCCCACAGAGATTGTGCTAAACCATTCATGAAGTACCACCATCCAATCACCTCCCACCAGGCCCCACCTCCAATATTGGGAATTAGAATTTGACATGAGATTTGGGTGGAGATTCAAATCCAAACCATGTCCTTTTGCTTTTTTCTGTTTTCTGTTTGCAGGGTAGATTTTTCTCCATCCCTTTACTTCGAGCCTAAGGGTGTCACTGTGTGTGAGATGGGTCTCTTGAAGACAGCATACCATTGGATCTTGCTTCTTTATCCAAGTTGCCACTGTGCCTTTTAATTGGGGCATTTAGGCTGCTTACAGTCAAGGTTAGTATTTATTTATATGTGTAGACTCGATCCTGTCATGTTGTTAGCTGGTTATTATGCAGACTTGTTTGTGTGGTGGTTTTTTAGTGTCACTGGTCCGTGAACTTAAGTGTGCTTTTGTGGTAGCTGGTAATGGTCTTTTCTTTCCATATTTAGCACTCCCTTCAGGACTTCTTGTACAGATGTTCTCTTTTATTGTAATCGCACAGGATGGGCTCTGTCCCCCAAATAATGTGTAGTGATGAAACACGTGAAATGTTATCTGCCAGGGTCACTCATTACAGACTCTGTGCCCAGAGTATTTTTTCATGGCTCTGTTTTCCGTTAGTTGTAATAGAATACCTGAAATCTGGCTGGGCATGGTGGCTCATGCCTGTAATCCCAACACTTTGGGAGGCTGAGGCAGGTGGATCGTTTGAGGCCAGGAGTTTGTGAACAGCCCAGCCAACATGGTAGAACCCCATCTCTACTGAAATACAAAAACAAAGCTGGCATGGTGGTGCATGCCTGTAATCCCAGCTCATTGGGAGGCTGAGGCATGAGAATTACTTGAACTGGGAGGTTGAGGCTGCAGTGAGCCAAGATTGCCCCACTGCATTCCAGCCTGTGCAACACAGCAAGACTGTTTCAAAACAAACAAAAAACACCCCTGAATTTGGGTTAATATGTAAAAAAATACCTATTTTGTACAATTCTCAAAGTTTGGAAATCCAAGGGCAAATGGGGTACATCTGGTAAAAGCTTCTTGCTCTTTACTATCTGAGGCAGGGGAGATCACTAGGCAAGGGGGCTGATTGTGCTAACTCTGGTCTGTTTCTCTTCTTACAAGGCCACAAGTCTTATTTGTAGGATAACCCATTAATTCATTACCTCTTCAGTTCATCAGTGGATTAATCCATTCATGAGGCACAGTCCTCATGACCTCTTAAAGGCCCTGCTTTCAGTACTGACACATTGGGGATCAAATTTTGTTATGAGCTTTGGAAGGGGAAATTATTCACACCTAGCAAGGGCTGATTAGGTACACTGCCTCAGCTGAAAATATCAAAATGAGGGAAAATGGGAATTAGGCAAATACCATATTGTTTGCATAAGTAGTTAAGGAACACACAACCCCATGTGTTAGTTATGTTGGTGCAGGTCTTCCTAAATCTAGCCCCTAGATACCATCAAAAGTTCAGCTTTCTAAATAAATATATGAATATGCAGTTATGTTTGGGACTCTCATGAGAGGTTGTACTGACCCACTATACAGAGACACACTAGAGGTGATCCAAGGAGCATATCTCAGTCTCTGAAATCATCAGTGAGAGGCATGTCCCTGTTGGCTGTTACTTTACTGAATATATTCAGTTCTAGTATCAGAATTGCTGTGATGGAGAAAGTGAGTGTAGACAGAAGAGGCTGACCAAGTCATTGAATAAATGTTTGGAGTCTGTAGCATTGTGTGAACTTCCTCTAAAGTGAGTGTAGATTCCTAGCGCTGTCAGTCTGAACCTTCCTCCTCTGCACATGTGGGATGTTTCAGGACTCAGTGACCTTTGAGGATGTGGCTGTGAACTTCGCCCAGGAGGAGTGGGCTTTGCTGGGACCTTCCCAGAAGAATCTCTACAGAGATGTGATGCGGGAAACCTTTAGGAACCTGATGTCTGTAGGTAAGGATGACATCATTTCTTCACTTAGTCAATTACAGAACAAGTGTTTCCTGGTCATCTCCACTGCTCAATGATTTGGAACATGGTAGGCAATACAGTAGACCCTTGAACAAGGTGGGGGCTACAGACTCTGATCGTCCACACAGTCAATCAGATGCCTGTGAATTTAGAGTCCCTAAAAAGTTAACTACTAATAGACTACTGTAGACCAGAGCTTTATTGATAACAAAGTCTAATAACACATATTTTATGTTTGGTATATATCTATATACATATACATGGCCAGGTGTGGGGGCTCACACCTGTAATGCCAGTACTTTGGGAGGCTGAGGCAGGAGGATTGCTTGAGTTCAAGATTTTGAGACCAGCTATAGCAATGAAGTAATAATCCTGTCTGTATAAAAAATTAAAAAATTAGCCAGGCATGGTGGCACACCTGTGTTCCTAGCTATTCAGAAGGCTGAGGCAGAAGGTTTGCTTGAATCAGGAAGGTTGAGCTTGTGGTAAACCATGATTGCACCACTACACTTTAGCCTGGGCAACAGAGTGAGTCCCTGTATGAAAAAAATAAAAATAAAAATAAATGTGTGTGGCTGGGCGCAGTGGCTCACGCCTGTAATCCCAGCACTTTGGAAGGCCGAGGCAGGTGAATCACTTGAGGTCAGGAGTTCGAGACGAGCCTGGCCAACATCATGAACCCCCCATCTCTATTAAAAATACAAAAATTAGCTGGGTGTGGTGGTAGGCACCTGTAATCCCAGCTACTTGGGAGGCTGAGACATGAGAATCACTTGAACCTGGGAGGGGGAGGTTGCAGTGAGCCAAGATCACACCACTGCACTCCAGCCTAGGTGACAGACTGAGACTTTTTTTTTTTTTGAGACAGTGTGTGTGTATATATATGTTTAAGACAGTGTCTCGCAGACATAGACTTGCTAGGTCTACAGGCGAGTGCCACCATCCCCAGCTACTTTTTGTACAATTTTTTTGTAAGGTGGAGGGTCTGGAACTCTTGGCCTCAAGCTTTCCCCCTCCCTAGCATCCCAAAGTGCAGGGATTACAGGCATGAGCTACCATGCCAAGCCTGTTTGGTATATTATATGTACTGTATTCTTACAATAAAGTAAGTTTTTCTTTGGAAAAGGTTATCAAAAAAATTAGAAGATATATTGACTTTAGTAAGTAAAAGTGGATTATCAAGATGTTCTTCCTTGTCTTCACATTGAGTAACCTGAGCAAAAGGAGGGCTTGGTCTTGCTCTTAGGGATGGCAAGAGCTGATGAAAACGTGCATGAGTGGACTGTGCAGTTCAAACCCATGTTGGCCAAGGTTCAACTGAACTTTGGTGAATAAATCAGCCATGGCCACAGTGTCCCATGAACATAGAATCTAATATTTTTTCTGTAATTTTGTAATAACTTATGACTTTTATGGGTCTAAATTTTATTCCTAAAATGTAAAGACCAGATCACTGAAGATCAGTACAAGAATTCCAGAAGAAATATAAGGTAAACTGCACTTACAACCTAGAGCTATGTCCCTTAAGATATTGTTAGAATGGACCAGGTGTGGTGGCTCACGCCTGTAATCCCAGCACTTTGGGAGGCTGAGGCAGGTGGATCACGAGGTCAGGTGATCGAGACCATCCTGGTTAACATGGTGAAACCCTGTCTCTACTAAAAATACAAAAAATTAGCTAGGCGTGGTGGCGGGTGCCTGTAGTCCCAGCTGCTCAGGAGGCTGAGGCAGGAGAATGGCTTGAACCCAGAGGCATAGGTTGCAGTGAGCCAAGATCGCGCCACTGTACTCCAGCCTGAGTAACAGAGCGAGACTCTGTCTCAAAAAAGAAAAGAAAAGATATTGTTAGAATGACAAAATAATTTTAAAAGCAAGCAAAGAAAATGAAGCAGTCTTCAAATTCATTCATTTTTAGAAAAATTTTTCCAGGCTGGGCATGGTGGCTCACGCCTGTCATCCCAGCACTTAGGGAGGTCAAGGGAGGCAGACTGCTTGAGCCCAGGAGTTCAAGACCAGCCTGGGCAACATGGTGAAACCCCATCTGTACAAAAACATAAAAGTTAGCAAGGCATGGTGGCATGCGCCTGAGGTCCCAGCTATTAGTGAGGATGGCTTGAACTCAGGAGGTCAAGGGGGTGATGAATCGTGAACATTCCACTGCACTTTAGCCTGGGTGACAGAGTGAGACCCTGTCTCCAAAAAAAAATTTTTTTCCAAAAAAAAAATACTTCCACAAGACATAAATATCCAGTGTTTTCAAAATAGTTGCCTTGGAACCAGTGTTAACATTGATGTTCACAGTCAATTTCTTTTGATAATAAGTGTAATGCAGCCCTCTTGCAGAGTATTCGGTCCATTGATATTTACACCGTTCAGACAGGCCAGAAAACCTACACTTTCCATCGTAATGTAAAATATGTAAATCAAATACCTACTAATGAACATAAAATCATTTATAAACCAACCCTTTGTATTGTGCTTCTGATTTCTCACAGCAGTCATATGGTAGAGAGTCTGTGAAGGTAAAGAAGATGGTCAATGTGAAGAAATCTTAAGCCTTATTCCACATGGTATAGTGAAGACGACCACGTGAAAGCAGTGTGTGTGGAGAAGGCAACATGGATCATTCATCTCTTAATTGCTGCATCAGAGCTGACACTGGACACAAATCATATGAGTATCAGGAACACAGAAGCCAGAAGCCACATAAGCAGTGTGTGAAAACCTTCAGCTTTTGCCACTCCTTTCAAACACGTGAAAAGCCTCACACTGGAAAGAAACTCCATGATTGTAGGAAATGTGGAAAAACCTTCATTTCTGTTCAAACCTTTTTTTTTTTTTTTTTTTTTTTTTTTTTTGAGACAGAGTCTAGCTCTGTCGCCCAGGCTGGAGTGCGGTGGCGCGATCTCGGCTCACTGCAAGCTCCGCCTCCCAGGTTCACACCATTCTCCTGCCTCAGCCTCCCGAGTAGCTGGGACTACAGGCGCCCGCCACCACGCCCGGTTAATTTTTTGTATTTTTAGTAGAGACAGGGTTTCACCGTGTTGGCCAGGATGGTCTCGATCTCCTGACCTCGTGATTCGCCCACCTCGGCCTCCCAAAGTGCAGGGATTACAAGCGTGAGCCACCGCGCCCGGCCCTGTTCAAACCTTTTGAAGAAACCTGGTAATTCACAGTGAAGAGGAACCTTATAAATGTAAGTTTTGTGGGAAGGCTTTTGATAATCTACATTTATATCTTACCCATGAAAGAACTCACACTGGAGAGAAACCTCATGAATGTAAACGATGTGGTAAATCCGTTGGTTATGCTGCTACCCTTTGAGTGCATGGAAGAACTCACACTGGAGAGAAGCCATATGAATGTAGTAAATGTGGGAAACCCTTCTGTTGTCCCAGTTCCTTTCATAGACATATAAGGTTTCTCTCCAGTGTGAGTCCTTTCAGGTGTAAACAATGTGGGAAAACGTCCAAGTGTTCCAATTACATTCAAATGCATGAAAGAACTCACTGAGAAAAACCCTATGCATGTCAGCAATGTGGGAAAGTGTTATCTCATAAGCTTTCAAAGACACGTGGTAATGCACACTGAAGATGGACCTCATAAATGTGAAATATGTGGGAAAACCTTTTCCTCACCCTATTCATTTAGAAGACATGAAAGGACTCACACTGGAGAGAAACCCTGTGAATGTAAGCAATGTGGGAGAGCCTTCAGTTGTTCCAGTTCCATTTGAAAACATGCAAGAATTCACTCCGGAGAGAAACCCTATATATGTAAACAATGTGGCAACGCCTTTAGATATCCCAGTTCTGTTCGAAATCATGAAAAGAATCACACTGGTGAAAAACCCTATGAATGTAAGCCATGTGGGAAAGCCTTTAGTTATTCCGGTTACTTTCGAATACATGAAAGAATTCACACTGGAGAGCAGGTGTATAAATGTAAGGACTATGGAAAAACATTCACTTATCCCAGTGCCTTTCATAAACATAAAAGTACCCACTTCACAAACTTTATGAATGTAAGGAATGGGGGGAAGCATTTGATTGATTTAGTTCCTTTCATAGTCATGAAAGGATTCACACTGGAGAGAAACCCTATGAATGCTGAACATGTGGAAAAGCCTTCGGTAGTTCTAAGTACTTAAAAATACATGGACGAACTCACTGGAGACAAGTCCTATGCATGTAAAGAATGTGGGAATGTATTTTATTGCCTCAGCCCCCTTCAAAGACATGAAAAGGACTCACATCAGAGAAAAGTTGAATGAATGTAAAAAATGTGATAAAGCCTTCCATTCTTCCAGTACTGTTACAAACCATGAAAAAACTCACACTTAAGAAAAACACAGTGATACTCAGAATATGGGAAACCTTTCTCTTCCAGTCTTTTGAAGGCACGTGGTGTGACACACTGGTGACAGACCTTATGACTGTAAGAAGTGTGGAAAAGTATTAGTCCTTGTGTGTTTTAGATTCATGAATCATGAATTTACTCTGGAAGGAAACTGAATGTGGTAAAGCCTTGGGTAGTTTCAGTTTTCTCTTGAATAAAGTCATTTCCTGGTATTCTCAGGGATTGGTTCCAGTATCCCTTGAGAATGTATAATTTTGCTCAAGTGCTTTATATAAAACAGTGTATTTGCTTATAACCTAGGCACACCCTCCCGTATCCTTTAAATCATCTCTAGGTTACTTGTAATACCTAATGTATTGTAAATGCTATGAAAACTTATATTGTTTAGGGAAGTATGACAAAAAACATCTATACATATTCAGTACAGACACAACCACCCTATTGCTACCTACCTAGTACACATCTACAATATAACTTTTTAAAAAAGTTATGGATTGGTTTCATTAAATGATTTGAAAGACTGTATTAACATTCTCTAAAACCCTGGTTATTTTCTCCTTGTAGCCCACACATGATGACGATTAGGATGCTCTGTGGTGCCTAAAGTTGCACTGTGTCAAGGTGCCAAGATATGGGGCAGTGTCGATAAGCAATGAGATATCAAATTAACTAGAATCATCTGACAGGACATTAGAAGTATCATCTAGGTTGGAGGTACCAAGTTCTGACTGCAGATGTTGACCCTGGTCAATATTACAAATGTTGGATCTACGGAATTTGAAGGTCAAAGATATTTAAGCACTGATGGTCCAACAGATTCTAGTTGGGGACATTCTCAAGGATGTGATTTACCCAGAGGGATTAACCCCAGTGGAGGAGCTAGATTAGGAGAGTTTCTGGGGTCATGGTTAAGACTAGGTTCTACCTGGAATGGATATCTGACCAGAAATCTTGTTTTGAGACGGAGTCTTGCTCTGTCGCCCAGCGTGGAGTGCAGTGGTGCGATTTCAGCTCACTACAAGCTCCGCCTCCCACATTCATGCCATTCTCCTGCATCAGCCTCCCGAGTAGCTGGGACTACAGGCGCCCGCCACCACGCCCAGCTAATTTTTTTTTTTTTTTTTTGTATTTTTAGTAGAGACGGAGTTTCACTGTGTTAGCCAGGATGGTCTTGATCTCCTGACCTCGTGATCCACCCACCTCGGCCTCCCAAAGTGCTGGGATTACAGGTGTGAGCCGCCGTGCCTGGCCCAGAAATCTTTCTTGTATCATTAGTAGAGTTGCCCACTTCATCACCGAAGCCATCAGGACACAAGAGAAGTCCTTAGGTTCTCTTGCCCACAAAGCCCTAGACAACCACATTGGGACTATCTCCCTACTTCACAAGGTTGTGTCTGTGTAACACTTGCTTCTGCATCTGGGTAAATCTTCTAGCCGGGCTCAATTGGGAACATATAAGATCTTAAAACCAGCCAAATTTCTGAGCCCTCCTGTCTAGACTTCCTGGTTACATTTCCAATTAACAGATATTTTCAGCTGGCTCTGCCCCCAGTATAGGATTTCTTCTCCATTCTGCCCTACAAGTCTCAATGATCCTCCTGATATTTAAAATATGCATTTGGCTTCTCTTTAAAATTGTTCTAGCTTGTTTCAACAGATGCCTCCAAGAGACCCCAGCTAGGTTCTTGGTGACCTAATCCTTGAGATTTTAAACTCACTCCAGCAGGAGACTGAAACCAAGTTAACCCAAGAGGCTTTGGCTAAAATTTAATAGGTACCTGAGAACCTGTTATAAGTAAATGGCTAGTTGCCCAATTGGCCACTGCCCTGCCACTAGGATCCCTGAATGGGATGGGCCCAGAGCAGGTCACTGGTACCATGACGGAACACACAAACTTATGAATGCTGTCTGTGGACAGGTTAGAGCCAGTCCTTCGGAGTGGCTAACTGGGCCTACATTTTAAAAAGAGCTAAGCAGGCCGGGCGCGGTGGCTCAAGCCTGTAATCCCAGCACTTTGGGAGGCCGAGACAATCCTGGCTAACACGGTGAAACCCCCGTCTCTACTAAAAAAAATACAAAAAAACTAGCCAGGCGAGGTGGTGGGCACCTGTAGTCCCAGCTACTCGGGAAGCTGAGGCAGGAGAATGACGTGAACCCGGGAGGCGGAGCTTGCAGTGAGCTGAGATCCGGCCACTGTACTCCAGCCTGGGCGACAGAGCAAGACTCCGTCTCAAAAAAAAAAAAAAAAAAGCTAACCAGGCACTTGTTAACTAGAGGTCACATGTACTGTGAGTTTTCTGAAAACCCACACCTTTTTAACTTTGGGGGCTCACCTGAACTAATCAGAGCTCAGCTATATCAACCAATCAGAGCTAACTGAGTTTCAAGTTTCAAACCTTCATTTGCATAAAAGCACCTGACTGGGAACCTGAATGGAAACTTTTGCTATAAAACTTAAGCTTTCCCTGCCAGGTGCAGTGGCTCATGCCTGTAATTCCAGCACTTTGGGAGGCCGAGACGGGTGGATCACTAGGTCAGGAGATTGAGACCATCCTGGCTAACACGGTGAAACCCCGTCCCTACTAAAAATACAAAAAATTAGCCGGGCGTGGCAGATCGCGTCACTGTACTCCAGCCTGGGCGACAGAGCGAGGCTCTATCTCCAAAAAAAAAAAGAGAAAAAACAAAAAAAACTAAGCTTTCCCTTGTTCTCTGGAACAAATAATATTTAGGTTGCAAGCTCCTTATGCCTTTTCCCCCAGAAGTATGTAGAAATGACTCCTTCTAAAATGTGATCTTGATACCAGAGTGCAGTGGCATGCTCTTGGCTTACTGCAACCTCCACCTCCCGAGTAGCTGGAATTACAGGTGTGCACCACCGCACCCGGCTAATTTTTTGTCGTTTAGTAGAGATGGTGTTTCACCATGTTGGCCAGGATGGTCTCAATCTCCTGACCTCATGATCCACCCGCCTCAGCCTCCCAAAGTGCTGGGATTACAGCTTGAGCCACCGTGCCCGGCTGATACCAGGGAACTCCCAGAGCAAAGCACTAAATACTTTCATTCCTCTAAGGTCTATGACTCTAATCAGCAGAAAGTAGAGCAGTCATCACTCCTTTTCCTTCAAGATTTAGGAATGGACATAAAAGGAGGGATTTGTAACTACGACAGATTATGTGGTACAACTTCTATATAATGAAGTTGAGTTTTCATTTGCCATGGACCCAACACTGAAGGTCACATAATCTGAGCATGTCCAGATGAACCAAATGTGTAACCATGGGTGGAACCTGTATGCTCAGACTGAGGTGTGGAGATTAAAGTAAAAGGAGATACCAGGCTGGGCGCGTTAGCTCACACCTGTAATCCCAGCACTTTGGGAGGCTGAAGTGGGTGGATTGCCTGAGCTCAGGAGTTCAAGACCACTCAGAGCAACATGGTGAAACCCTGTCTCTACAAAAGATACAAAACAACCGGGTGTGGTGGCGCACGCCTGTAGTCCCAGCTACTTGGGAGGCTGAGGCGGGAGAATTGCTTGAGCCCCAGAGGTGAGGGTTGCAGTGAGTGAGATCGTGCCACTGCACTCCAGCTTGGGCTACAGAGTGAGATTGTCTCAAAAAAAAAAAAAAAAAAAAAAAAAAAAAGGATAACACATGGCAGAATCCAGGATCTAATCAGGTTGGGCCCTGGTATCATCCTGGTATCATCCCATGGCAGGATCTAATCGAGTCACATCAACCTGGCATCAGATCACTGCAAGATCCAGTGAGTTCATGTCTTATTACCCTACGCTTATAAAACTTGGCAAAGCCCCCCGTTCAGGGAGACAGATTTGAGCATTTCTTCCTTTCTTCTTGCCAGTCAAACTTGTAAGTAAAGCTTTTCTTTCTTCAAAAGCTGGTGCCATGCAATATATTGGCTTGTGTGTACATCTGGAAGTAAGCCAATTCATTGCTTGCTAACATAACAAAGAATCAGCAACTGTGAAAATGAAACAATTAAAATTATCCAGTCTGGGCCAGGCACGGTGGCTCACGCCTGTAATCCCAGCACTTTGGGAGGCCCAGGGGGGTGGATCACCTGAGGTCGGGAGTTCGAGACCAGCCTGACCAACATGGAGAAACCTGGCTCTACTAAAAATACAAAATTAGCCGGGCATGGTGGCACATGCCTCTAATCCCAGCTACTTGGGAGGCTGAGGCAGAAGAATTGCTTGAACCCAGAAGGTGGAGGTTGCAGTGAACCGAGATTGCGCCACTGCACTCCAGCCCGGGCAACAAGAGTGAAACTCCATCTCAAAAAAAAAAAAAAAAGAAAAAAAATTACCAGTCTGTGGAAAAAAAAAAGAGGAAAGAAATTGAGAGAATGTGTTACTAGTATACCTGCCTTGCCAGTCATGTTAAAGTTCTTCAGAACAAAGGAAACTGATACAGGTTGGGAAATCAGATGTTTCAAAAACAAAACAAAACTTGTTAGAAAACAATTAAATGAAGGCACAAAAATGACTTTCTTTCTTCTCCCTCATAGATAAATGTTTGTTCAAATGAATATCAACAATGTATTGGGTGGTTATAGCTTCTAAGAGGTCAGATGCTTGACAGTGATGTTATATGGGATTGGAAAGAAGAATTCAGAACACTCTAACATATTGGCACTACCCCAGAAACCAGTATAGTGTTACTTGAAAACGAAAGTCCATTAGTTGCAAAATGTAAACTGCAAACTGTGGAATTCACTAATAAAATTTAAGAAACAATGTAAACTTACTATACTAATAGAAGCAAGCAAATGGAATATAGAATGCTCAAAAGAAGGCAGAAAAATAGAGCCAGTAGAAAAAACCACAGGTATAACAAACAATACATATGAACATATTAATCTAATTATGTCTATTACCACTTTGAATTTTTTTTTTTGAGATGGAGTCTCTCTCTGCCCAGGCTGGAGTGCAGTGGCGTGATCTCGGCTCACTGCAAGCTCCGCCTCCCAGGTTCACGCCATTCTCCTGCTTCAGCCTCCCGAGTAGCTGGGACTACAGGCGCCCGCCACCACGCCCAGCTAATTATTATTATTTTTTTTTTTTTTGTATTTTTAGTAGAGATGGAGTTTCACTGTGTTAGCCAGGATGGTCTCGATCTCCTGACCTCGTGATCTGCCCGCCTCTGCCTTCCAAAGTGCTGGGATTACAGGCGTGAGCCACCGCGCCGAGCCTGAATGTGTATTATCTATATACACCAGTAAAAAAGACAGGCACTGGCAGAGTAGAATAAAAAAGAAGGCCCAGCAATGTGTGAAAGATAAGCATTTTAAACAAAAAGACACATATACATTAAATAGAAAGGTATGGAGAAATATATGCCGTTCTAGCCCTAATCAAAAGTATGGAACAGCTATATTAAATTCAGATAAATTAGGTTTTTTTGAGACAGAGTCTCTGGCACCCAGGCTGGGGTGCAGTGGTGTGATTACAGCTCACTGCAACCTGTGCCGCCTGAGCTCAAGCAATCCTCCCACCTCACTGGGACTACAGGCGTGTGCCACCATGCCTGGCTAATTTTTGTCTTTATTTTTTGTAGAGACAGGGTCTCACCATGTTGCTCAGCTGGTCTTGAACTCCTGGGTTAAGTGATCCACCCATCTTGGCCTCCCAAGTGCTGGGATTATAGGCCTGAGCCACCATGCCCGGCCCAAAACACGTTTTAGATCAAGGAAGATTACAAGGGATGGAAGGTTTTATAATGATAAAGCAGTCAATTCGGCCGGGCGCGGTGGCTCAAGCCTGTAATCCCAGCACTTTGGGAGGCCGAGACGGGCGGATCACGAGGTCAGGAGTTCGAGACCATCCTGGCTAACACGGTGAAACCCCGTCTCTACTAAAAAATACAAAAAACTAGCCGGGCGAGGTGGCAGGCGCCTGTAGTCCCGGCTACTCGGGAGGCCGAGGCAGGAGAATGGCGTAAAAACCCGGGAGGCGGAGCTTGCAGTGAGCTGAGATCCGGCCACTGCACTCCAGCCTGGGCGACACAGCGAGACTCCGTCTCAAAAAAAAAAAAAAAAAAAAAAGTCAATCCTACCTTGACATACAAGACATTAATATCTATGCCCATAAAACACAGCACCAAAATACATAAGCCAAAAATGCATGAAACCGCACGGCAAGGCCGGGCACAGTGGCTCATTCCTGTAATCCCAGCACTTTGGGAGGCCAAGGAGGGTGAATCAACTGAGATCAAGAGTTTGAGACCAGCCTAACCAACATGGTGAAACCCTGTCTCTACTAAAAATACAAAAATTAGCCGGGTGTGGTGGCACGTGCCTGTAGTCCCAGCTACTCAGGAGGCTAAAACAGGATACCATGGAATATTCACCAAGGCAGACCACATAGCATAAAATATACCTTAACAAATTTAAAAAAATCAAATCCCGTCAAGTATGAAATCAAACCATATTAGCATTAAACTAGAAATCAGTAACAGAAGCATAGTTTAAAAGCCTCCAGAAAGTAAAGATTTAAACCACAAACTTCTAAACTATGCAACAGACAGAATTCTCCAGAGATACTTAAATATTCCAAAAATTGAAAAAAAAACTTTTAGCAACATTTGTAGAATACAGCAAAGGCAGTGTTTAGAGGGTTATTTAAATAATTAAATGCAAACTCTTGAAAGTAAAGATCTAAAAAACAATGCTCTAAATTCCACTCCAGGAAACTAGAGAAAGACGAGCAAGATAAATGTAAATTAAGGAGAGGAAAACAACAATGAGAGAGAGATTAATGAAATTGCAAACAGGAAATCAATGGAAAACATCAACAAATCCAAATCCTGGTTTTCTGAAATGATGAAAATAGATAAACACCCATGCTAACTCACAAAAGGGTGAGCATCTCTAAGATTCCCACGAACATTAAAAGAACCGTAAAGGAATATTAAGAACAACTCCATGCCCATAGATCTGATACGTTACAAGATGAATCAATTCTTTGAAAGACACAATCAAAAAAAAAATCATAAAAATAGAACTAAGTAAATGAAAGCAGTTCTATATATCATCTTCCAGAAAAGAGAAGCAGAGGGAACACTTTCTAATTCATGTTAGGAGGCCAACATTGCTCTAATACCCAAACTAGACACATATTAGACTTGAAGAAGGGAGATGAGGCCAGGCACAGTAGCTCACGCCTCTAATCCCAGCACTTTGGGAGGCCGAGGCGGGCGGATCACGAGGTCAGGAGATCGAGACCATCCTGGCTAACACGGTGAAACCCTGTCTCTACTGAAAATACAAAAAAGCCAGGCGTGGTGGCGGGCACCTGTAGTCTCAGCTACTGGGGAGGCTGAAGCAGGAGAATGGTGTGAACCTGGGAGACGGAGCTTGCAGTGAGCCGAGATTGTGCCACTGCACTCCAGCCTGGGCGACAGAGCAAGACTCCGTCTCAAAAAAAAAAAAAAAAAAAAGAAAAATAAATAAATAATAATAATAAGAAGGGAGATGAGATCAAGGAGGTACAACAGAATTGGCCAAGGTTTATTTGCTTACCTTTCCCCACATTCAAAAGGTTAGTCCAGTAGCTGGGTGTGGTGGTTCACACTTGTAATCCTAACATTTTGGGAGGCTGAGGTGGGTAAATTGCCTAATCCCAGGAGTTCAAGACCAGCCTGGGCAACATAGTGAAAGCTTGTCTCTACAAAAATTAGCCAGGTGTGGTGGTGCACACCTGTAGTTCCAGCTACTTGGGAGGCTGACGTAAGAGGATCGCTTGAGCCTGGGGAGGTCGAGGCTGCAGTGGGCTGAGATCACAGAAATGCACTGTAGCCTGGGCAACAGAGTGAGACCCCTTCTCAAAAACAAAACTTAAAAACAAAAACAAGGTTACTCCACTGTCGCTGTGGAGATGGAGCTGTAGGCCACAGTGGCACACTGCTAGGTAGCATGTGATGGAAACCTGAGCAGCTGGGAAATTTCATTCTGGGAGCTCCACATGCCCTAATCTCCTCTCCTCACGTACTGGAAATGCTCTTTTCTCCGGGATTTCAATTCTCGCGAGGATTACTCCCTCTCCTGGAGAAGTTTAAGGTGATGACCATGGTGCCTTTTTTTCTGACACCACTTCTGAAAACAAATGTGTGGAGACTGCTGAACACCAACTGATTCTCCAACACCAGCTGGGTGTCCAGGAATTCAATTCTGATAGGGTTAGCTCCAAACTCACAAGCTGACTGCTCATGGCTTCCATTACAGGTGCCATCTGCAAGCCCCACAGACCACCCTTGCAGCCAACTGTGTATATATCCAACAGCTCCATCCTCAGGTTCACACATTTTCCAAAACTAGGCACGGAACTCAGCAAAAACAGTTTGTTTAGGGTTATCAGTTTATTATAAAGGATATCTCAAGAAGAGCCAAATGGAAGAGAGGTATACAGCTAAGGAAAGGGGAGAGATGAGCAAAGCTTCCCCTGTAGGGTGACACCACCCTCCCTGCACATCAATGCATTCACTCACCAAGCGGGAAGCTGTCCCAAAGTCTTTATTCAATAATTTTTATACAACTCAATCTCGACCCTCCATTTCCTGAGGTCAGAAGATGGGGCTTAAAATTTCAACCCTCGTCGTCATGCATTTGCTCTTTCAGGTCACCAGTCCTGATCCTGAAGTTACCTAGTAGCCGCATCCTGAGTCACGTCATTAGCACAACTCCAGGTAAGGTCTAAAAGGAGCTTGTTTTTTCTTTTCTTTTAAGATGGAGTTTTGCTCTTGTTGCCCCGGCTGGAGTGCAATGGCGCGATCTCGGCTCACTGCAACCTCTGCCTCCTGGGTTCATGCGATTCTCCTGTCTCACCCTCCAGAGTAGCTGGGATTACAGGCGCACACCACCATACCCGGCTAATTTTTTGTATTTTTTGTAGAGACAGGGTTTCACTGTCTTGGCCAGGCTGGTCTCGAACCCTTGACCTTGTGATCTGCCTGCTTCGGCCTCCCAAAGTGCTGGGATTACAGGTGTGAGCCACCGCGCCCAGCCTTTTTTTTTTTTTCTTTTTGAGATGGAATCTTGCTCTGTCATCCAGGCTGGAGTGCAGTGTGCAGTCTTGGCTTACTTCAATCTCTGCCTCCTGGGTTCAAGCAATTCTCCTGCCTCAGCCTCCCAAGTAGCTGGGAGTACAGGCCTGCACCAGCAAGCCCAGCTAATTTTTGTATTTTTAGTAGAGACGGGGTTTCACCACGTTGGCCAGGCTGGTCTCAAACTCCTGACCTCAAGTGATCCGCCCCCCCTCGGCCTCCCAAAGTGCTGGCATTACAGGTGTGAGCCACCGTGCCTGGCTTTGAAAGGAGCTTGTTGGGGATAACAAAACTAGGGACAAAGACCAAATATAGTTTTTATTGTATCACAGACTCAAACTCTCATATTCATAAACCCTTTGTCCAGCAGGCAGAACCAAAAAGTATTTTTCTCTAAATAGGCTCCTGACAGAATTTCTCATTTTATGCAACTTACACTCTGATTAAACCAAGTCAGTGAATGCAAAATGAAACTGCTGCTGATGCTGAATTTTATCCAAGCCCTATAATTGTAGTAAATAGCTATGATTAAAGATATTATTCCAACTTCCCCACCAACCAGTCCAGGGTATTCTGGACAAGCAGCCAAATGCATTGTAATAACCTCTACAATACTTAGACTATACCCATTTTTTACTTATAACGAGGCCAGATAAACACTGACCAAATTCTCATTCTTTGTCTCATAAATAACCAGAACAGCTGTGACTTCACTAATCAGTCTGAACAATATACTGTAAAGTAAACGTTGCTTAAATTTCTCTCCTTCCTCCAGACCCTTGAACTCTGAAGTACCCTCAGCCTGAGCCAGCACACAGCCTCTCTCCTTCACGACCCTGTGAAGAACAAGCTGAAGGCAGGGTAAAACGTGCTCTGATCTAGGATGTGATTTTCACTCTCCATCCTGCCCTCCCCCTCCCACCTTGTTTGCTCTTCTGTTGGAAAGAAAAAACACTTTTCTGCCCAATCTTTGAGATGTTTGCTTATCTTATGCTTGGTGCTTCTCCCTTTCCCTCTTTGCATTCCTTTCTAATGAAGTCATTTCTTCTAAATCCCTATTTGTTATCCCTGAGAATGTCTAGCAACAACCTCCCATCAATAACAAATACAGCCTCAGACAGGGCATCACCCCAACTGCTCTGCCTGTGGAATTTCAGCCCTTTTCAGTACAAAGGGCTTTTCTCATGGTCAGCGTGATCAGGCTGGGACACCTGCAGAGGCTTCCAGAAGAACCAACTGAACTAGGCCTTCAGTGATCTTTTTTGTGCTCACAACTGGCCTTAGCTTGGAGTCACTGGCCTCAGGTCTCTGCCCCTCAAGGCTACTCATTTACCCTTTTATGCCTTACATGGATATTTAAAAACAAAATATCATCTGGGCATGGTGGCTCACACCTGTAATCCCAGTGCTTTGGGAGGCTGATGTGGGAGGATCGTTTGAGGCCAGGAGTTCAGTGGGCAACACAGTGACCAGTGTGGGCAACATAGTGAAATCTCATCTCTACAAATAAAAATCAGCCGCACATGGGGGTACATGCCTGTAGTCTCAGCTGCTTGGGAGGCTGAGGTAGCAGGATTGCTTGAGCCCAGGAGTTTGAGGCTACAGTGGGCCATGATTACTCCTGCCTGGGTAACAGAGGGAGACCCTGTCTCAAAACAAACAAACAAAAAACCAATGCTTGATGAATGCAGCAAAATCACTCCAATTCAGTGTTTGTGTTTATAGGAGGGAAGGGAATTGTAAGGCACTTATATTTTATAGCTCAATAGGAAAAGCGTTAAGTAACTACCCATTTCAGACAAATATTTAATTTCTACTTCCATAATAAATTGTTTAGTAAACTAATATTATTTCAGTTCCTTAGGCTGTTGCAAATTCCTCTCCCATAGAATTTAGCATTAATCTGTCAGGTGCACATAAAAGGAACAAAAAAAGTTAACCCATTGTCCCAAATTCTCTACCCTATAAAGGAGAGGAACCGAAGTTTTGATGAGTCTTTGTAATTCATTGATGTACCTCCGACACTTTCTCATGAAAATATATTCATTTTTTTTCTGCAGCCATAATGGAAAACAGGTTTTCTCAAATTATTTTCCCTCCTAGTATTTTCTCTGCTAAGCCCTCAAATTTCACTTGAAATCATCCAATAAAAAAACAGACCTGAGAAATTTACTACACAGGCTCTGGGGGGGGGAAGTAAGATTTTTAAAAAATGAAGACCAGGCGCAGTGGCTTACGCCTGTAATCTCAGCACTTTGAGAGGCCAAGGTGGGAGGATCACATGAGGTCAGGAGTTCGAGACTAGCCTGGCCAACATGGTGAAACCTCGTCTCTACTAAAAATGCAAAAATTAGCCAGGTGTGATGGCAGACACCTGTAATCCCAGCTACTCAGGAGGCTGAGGCAGGAGGATTGTTTGAACCCAGGAGGCGGAGGTTGCAGTAAGCCAAGATCACGCCACTGCACTCCAGCTTGAGCGACAAGAGTAAAACATCTCAAAAAAAAAAAAAAAAAAAGAGAAAAAAAAAAAAAGAGCAATATAGGACTAAATATGTAATTTGTTTCCTGAAATCCAACTCTTCCCTCTTGTTTTCCCTCTATCTCTAATGATAGGATACATTTTATAATAAAAAAGTAAATCTGAAATGAGTTTACAGATTTATTCAAGGTGACAAATCCATGGAGGGGCAGTGCTAACTGAAAACAGACAAGTCTGACTCAAGTATCAGGTCAGGTTCTCCTATCACCTGAGATACACCCCTTCCCATGCTGCTCACCGAAGTGCTGAGTGACCACCCTCCCAGGAGACACTGCACTGTGTGCTTTTGAGGTTCTTGTACCACATCATTGGGGTGGGTTTTCCTTTCCTTAGGGTCAGTTTTTACCCTTCACTATGTGGCAGGCCAGGTCTCAATAACACAGGCCTCCATAACAACTGTTTCAGCACTGACTGAGTGGTTAAGTTAAATATTAAAAGTTGAGACAGCCAATGCCTCTAAACAAAGGCTGGAATGTAACAAAAACCCACCAAGAGTTTTGCCTAGGCCTTTCCTGGGCCTTGAAGCATGACAAGATAAGGAAGGAATTCTTAATGGGACCTGTTTAGGATTAAACAAGTTTTAGTAGGGGTCTGAAGAAACTCCCCAGGCCTCCACAAACAGGTTTACTGGGGGTCTAAGAAACTCCCCAAACCTCCATGATTTAGCAGGAGACAAGATAAGGGTAATCACCCCAGCACCTGGACCCATTTAGATTAAATAAATTTACTGAGGTTTCAGAGGAAGGTCTTCAGGACTCAGATCTTAGTTACAGATTAGAAGAAGTGAATCACTTATGTGTTTAGATGAATGCACACTTACATGTAGACATATGGCTTACAAGGTATATAAGCTCTGGAAAACTTGGTAATTTTGAGTTGGGCTGGTGATAATTTCCAGGTCTTCTCCCTGTAACTGGTTACAGAAATAAAAATTCTCTTCTTCCCCAGTTCATTTGCATTTTGTTATTGGGCTTTGAGAATAACCAGCCCCACTGTTTGGTCCGGGAACAACTAGGCTAAGAGAATCCAAAGAACAGGGATCATTTCAATCCTTTCCCTTCAATACCAGCAATTGAGTGGCTGACCAGGCATGTGTCTCCATGAAATGGAAACTACACTCGGGGTGAGAAGAGCTGTGTCCCAAGGGCTTTGCTTGTGGTATGAAGGGTAAACCAGGAGACTCCTCCCATCCCAGGGCTTCCAGCTTCTGCCCTGGGACCCCTCACCCCTACATCTCTGGCTCTCCCTATGGGAGAAGTGACCAGGAACTGATATTCATGAAACCCTCCTAGACAAAGCTGCTATGTGCACCTTACGCCAGCCCAGGCAGTTCTGAAATACACCACCACGAAAAGATAGAAGATGGGCTGAGGACACATCACCCCGTAAAATTTTCAAAGGAGAACCTCAACCCAAAGACATTCTAATAAAGTGCCTGTGCCCAGGGAAGATAAAAGAGAGGCATAAACTTAAGAGCCATAAACAATGGCTCTTTTTAAAAGTGTTTTCCCTTATGTTCATGAACATTTCATGTGTGAGGAAAGCAGAGGATAACCAATTAACACTCTGTTTTAAAAAAAAAAAATGTTTAGGTTGGGTGTGGTGGCTCCCAAGGTGTAATCCCAGCACTTGGGAGATCACAGCGGGCGGATCATGAGGTCAGGAGTTTGAGACCAGCCCGACCAACATGGTGAAACCCCGTCTCTACTGAAAATACAAAAATTAGCCGGGCGTGGTGGTGCACACCTGTAATCCCAGCTACTCAGGAGGCTGAGGCAGGAGAATCGCTTGAACCCAGGAGGCGGAGGTTGTAGCAAGCCAAGATGGTGCCACTGTACTCCAGCCTGGGCAAGAAGAGCGAAACTCCGTCTCAAAAAAAAAAAAAAAAAGTTTATTTGCCAAGGTTAAGGACGCATCCGTGACACAGCCTCAGGAGGTCCTGACCACACGTGTCCAAGGTGGTTGGGGTACAGCTTGCTTTTATATTAATACATTTTGGGGAGACATAATACATCAGTCGATACATGTAAGAGGTACATTGGGTCCGTGTGGAAATGAGGGACAACACAAAGTTGGGGGGAGGGGCTGGTTCCCAGGTCACAGGTAGATTTTCCCATAAGTGGTTGTAGAGACCAAAGTTTCATCATGCAGATGAAGCCTCCAGGTGGTAGATTTAAGAGCGAATAGCTTGTAAATGCCTCTTATCAGACTTAAGTTCTGTGTTGATGTTAATACTGATAGGCTTTTCCTGGATTCCAAAAGGGAGGCCAGTATAATGGGGCACGTCCAGCTGAAACGGTTTGACTGTGTCCCCACCCAAATCGCATCTGGAATTGTAATCCTTTCGATTTAGGCTATTGTGCCATAGAGCCTGCTTGCAGGAATTGTAATCCCCATATGTTGAGGGAGGGACCTGCTGGGCGGTGATTGGATCATCGGGGTGGTTTCCCCCATGCTGTTCTCCTGATAAGAGAGTTCTCACGAGATCTGGTTGCTGGATACGTGTCTGGGCTCCCCGCTTCTTTCCACCCTCCTGCCGCCATGTAAGACTGCCTTCCTTCCCATTCTGCTATGATTGTAAGTTTCCTAAGGCCATGTGGAACTGTGAGTCAATTAAAACCTTTTAAAAATAATAAATTACCCAGTCTCAGGTAGTATCTTTCTAGCAGTGTGAGAACAGACTAATACACGGACCACCCTTCCATGATGGCCTGAACAAGTTTTTTCAGGTTAATTTTGTAGCGCCCTTCGCCAGGAGGAGGGATCTGTTCAAAATGATTGGGGGGCTTAGAATTTTATATTTGGTTTAAAGAAGGAATAAAGCACTGGGGACCTCAGACCGTAGCTCCTTCCACGCACGAACCCCACACACGAGTCGGAATTTCCCCCCATGATCCTCCCGTGGCCCCCGCATTATATGGGGAGACGCGGGGCTGCGGGCGCGGAGCTGCCCAGAGACGGCTCCGGGGCCGGGGCCACAGTCACCGCGAAGGAACGGGACAGGACGCCCGGGGTCCCGGCTGCCGGCCCAGCCCCACCCTGCGGCCGAGGGGACCGAGGGCCGAGCTGCGCCAGGGGGATTCCGGTCCACAGAGCCCGGAGTCGGGGTAGGGAGCCCGGTGTCCCGCCACGGCCAGTTCCAACCAGACCCTCCTCCCGTCTCGGGATCCCTGGCCCCTCACGCTCACCATTTTCCGAATTCCTCCGTGTCCCGGGGTCCTCTCTGCGGCTCCCACGACCACTGCAGGTCCTTGAGTGACAGAGGCTGCCACAGACTCTCCAGAGTGCCTCTCAGCGACAGAGACAGGAGCCCAGCGAAGTGGCGTGAAGACGCCACCAGCTTCGTCAACCTCGCACCCTCCTCCTTGCAGGGCGCCTGATTGACAGTTCCCGCGAACCCGCCCCGCGGTCCTGATAGGATAGTGCGACAGATCCCGCCCCCTGACGACTGAGTGACAGAAGAAGCGATTTCACGCTGGGGAGTGGAGACCGATGAACGAGTTCCAGACACAGCCCTTGGCAGGGCGGGCTTCTTCCCTGCGCTGTGCCCTGACCCCTCCCAGGGGACATCTGCATTTAAGCAGAATCCCCCTTCTGTACTCAGTGGGACCTTCCTGCTTTTTCCTCCTAGACTGGGGGTCACGAGTGTGTGCAGGGAAACCAAGACACATTGCCCAGTGGAGCCATTCCCTGGCCTCGGAGTAGGAGGGGAGCCGAGGCCACACGGGCCACACTGCAGCAAGAATAAGGGCTTAGGCTGGGCGTGATAGCTCACGGCCGTAATCCTAACACTTGGGGAGGCCGAGGCCAGCACATTGCTTGAGCCAGGGAGTTCGAGATCATCTCGGGCAACATAGTGAGAGCCGGTCTCTACAAAAAATACAAAAATTAGCCGGGAATGGTGGCCTGTACCTGTAGTCCCAGCTACTCAGGAGGCTGAGGTGGGAGAATCACTTGAGCCTGGGAGGTTAAGGCTGCAGTGAGTCAA
Organism: Macaca nemestrina; assembly: GCF_043159975.1. Taxonomy (NCBI): domain Eukaryota; kingdom Metazoa; phylum Chordata; class Mammalia; order Primates; family Cercopithecidae; genus Macaca; species Macaca nemestrina. The sequence continues at coordinate 11,170,308 of NC_092144.1, forward strand.
GATCGTGCCACTGCACCCCAGCCTGGGCGACAGAACGAGACACTGTCTCAAAATAAATAAATAAATAAATAAATAAATAAATAAATAAATAAATAAATAAAAATAAGGGCCCGATGTGTTCCAGGGATCAGGAATTTTGAATGAGGCTGTTGGCTGCATGGCCAAGACTTTCTCCCACCTTATCTCTCAATCTACTCATTTTCAGCCAAGGAAGCAAAAACATGCCAACAACGGAATAAAATCATTAGATGTATGGAAAAAGTGGAATCACATAGTAGCAATATTTTATAAGGAAATCGAAAGAAGAAAAGCAAACACTTGAACTAGTCGAGATAAGTAGCCTGCTGCACCTGCAGTTCACAAACCCGCAGTCAGAAGGTGATACACCTTCCCAAGCTTGTGAGTCAGACTTTGCTGAAACGGAGACCCAGAGCGGATCACATCCTGGTTATGAGGCAGGGGCACTTAAAGATTTAACTCTAGGAACTCAACGTGGCCTCCTGCCCCTTCTCCAGAATGTGGAAATGCTCCCTCCTTCAAGATCTTCATTTTCTTTTTTTGTTTTTTTTTTTGGAAACGGAGTCTCGCTCTGTTGCCCAGGCTGGAAGGCAGTAGCGCGATTTCGGCTCACTGCAACCTCCGCCTCCCAGGTTCAAGCAATTCTCCTGCCTCAGCCTCCCGAGTAGCTGGGACTACAGGCACACGCCGCAATGCCCGGCTAATTTTTTGTATTTTAGTAGAGACGGGGTTTCACCGTGTTGCCCAGGCTGGTCGCAAACTCCTGAGCTCAGGCAATCCGCCGACCTCGGCCTCCCAAAGTGCTGAGATTACAGGTGTGAGCCACTGCTCCCGGCCCACTAATTTTTATATTTTTAGTAGAGACGAGGTTTCGCCATGTTGGCCAGGCTGGTCTTGAATTCCTGACATCAGGTGATCCATCTACCTCAGCCTCTCAAAATGCTGGGATTAACAGGTGTGAGCCATCCTGCCGGGCCAAGACCTTCCTTTTAGCCAGCAGGAAACTCTCATCTAAAAATCAGTTTAATGCATTGACCTATGTTAACTGTCAATTCATAACTCCTTTTCCAGAAGGCAATCTAATGAGTCTTTTTTTTTTTTTTTTTTTTTTTTTTTTTTTTTTTTTTGAGACGGAGTCTCCCTCTGTTGCCCAGGCTGGAGTGCAGTGGCGCGATCTCGGCTCACTGCAAGCTCCGCCTCCCGGGTTCACGCCATTCTCCTGCCTCAGCCTCCTGAGTAGCTGGGACTACAGGCGCCCACCACCGCGCCCGGCTAATTTTTTGTATTTTTAGTAGAGACGGGGTTTCACCGTGGTCTCGATCTCCTGACCTTGTGATCCGCCCGTCTCGGCCTCCCAAAGTGCTGGGATTACAGGCGTGAGCCACCGCGCCCGGCTCTAATGAGTCTTTAAATCTGACCTTCACAGGTTTTCGTCCTATATACAAATTACAGCCTGCCTCCTGTGACTGTGCATGCCCAAGGCAAAACACTTGAATGTACTGAGATCTTCAGTATTTACAAAAAAAGACGGTCAGATTAAAATATTCTGTCTATGCCCTCAATAAGCAGGTAGTAGAACAGGTTAGAGAGGACAACATCAAATAAAATGGACATGGAACTTACCCATGATATCACAGTCTATCCTGGAGGATTTTTGTTGTTGTTTTGTTTTGTTGTGCAGACAGGGTCTCACTGTGTCACCCAGGCTGGAGGGCAGTGAGTGGTGTGCTCCCAGCTCACTGCAGCCTCAAGCTCCTGGGTTCAAGCCATCCTCCTACCTCAGCCTCCCAAGTAGCTGGAACTACAGGCATGCACCACCATGCTTGGCTAATTTTTTAAATTTTTTGAGGTAGACATGGGTCTTACCATGTTGCCCAGGCTGGTCTTGAACCCCTGGGCTCAAGCAACCCTGCCCCCTCAGCCTCCCAAAGTGCTGGGAATACAGGTGTGAGCCACCGTGCCTGACGATCATCGTTTCTTTTTTTTTTTTTTTTTTTTTTGAGACGGAGTCTCACTCTGTCGCCCAGGCTGGAGTGCAGTGGCGCGATCTCGGCTCACTGCAAGCTCCGCCTCCCGGGTTCACGCCATTCTCCTGCCTCAGCCTCCCGAGTAGCTGGGACTACAGGCGCCCACAACCGCGCCCGGCTAATTTTTTGTATTTTTAGTAGAGACGGGGTTTCACCGTGGTCTCGATCTCCTGACCTTGTGATCCGCCCGCCTCGGCCTCCCAAAGCGCTGGGATTACAGGCGTGAGCCACCGCGCCCGGCCCATCGTTTCTAAAAAGCAATTTACTTCAAAAGAGTTAGAGAACCACAGGTGGGTTCCCCTGCGGCCAGTTAGACTGTTTGAAAAGGAAAGCTATTTACGCAATAATGTGCAGCTGTCTAGGAAATGCCCCAAAGTACGCAGAGTTACAATCTCAAAAAGGACGCAACCCCCTAGCTGCATCTACATGTGATTTTCCTGCTTTCCAGGGCACTGCAGCTTCTCAGAATCCAGTCCTTTAGCTGTTCTGAGCAGCTGGAGGCCATCCGCAGGGGCAGGCAGGCTGCCCAGGAAGCCCCAAAGGGAGCTCCATTCTCCTCCCTTTGTAGGCTCAAGATTGCTCTCAGCTTAAAGTCACTGGCCTCAGGGTCTGCTGCCCACTCCAGGTTTTTAGGGCTCAGAAAACAATGCTCCTCAAAAAAGGCCTGGGAAGCAAAAGTTGTTCTATAACCTTCTCTTGCCCTCCTATCTCTCAGTCCCATTCCCTACCAAGGGTAGCCATAGAAGCTAGAATCCCTCTTCCCCAAGAGCAGTCATAAAACACAAACAAATAACTTTCCCTGTGCCTTCCTTTGGAAAAACTGGTCACAAAGAATTTATCTGACCTACTTTATTTGACTGTAGGTCATAAGACTGTCATTTAAGAGAGGATTCTGGCCGGGCGCGGTGGCTCACACCTGTAATCCCAGCACTTTGGGAGGCCGAAGCAGGCAGATCACGAGGTCAGGAGATCAAGACCATCCTGGCCAACATGGTGAAACCCCGTCTTTACTAAAATACAAAAAATTATCTGGACATGGTGGCACGTGCCTGTAATCTCAGCTACTTGGGAGGCTGAGGCAGGGGAATTGCTTGAACCCAGGAAGCAGAGGTTGCAGTGAGCCGAGATCGCACCACTGCACTCCAGCCTGGCAACACAGCAAGACTGTCTCAAAAAAAAAAAAAAAAAAGGATTCTGTCTCATACCTAGAAGGAAGGAATGCTACTCAGACCAAGAAAAATCTAGACAGACAGGTCTTGCTGGGTTTCCTCACTCAGTCTATCAGCATTCAATCATAACTTCTTTTGTTCAATCAGATTTCTACATAGCTGTTCACACATTGTTTAAACGCAAGCACAAAAATGTACAACTTTGCCTATATCTCCGAGTCTTCATTCTGAAGGCTCCTGTGTATATACATTAAATAAAATGTGTATGCCTTTTCTCCAGTTAATCAGTCTTTTGTGAGTTGATTTTTCAGTGCAACATGAGAGGGTAAAGGAGAACTTTCCCCATGGCCCCTACAAGGTTATTCACCTGCCTTTTACCAACACTGGTTGGTTAAATGAGACAAAGACCCTCAATCCCACTGTTTGAATAAGAAGCCAGCAGACTCCTGGGTTTTCTCCTACGTTTATATATAAAGTAGAGGAAGAAAACTCTAAGGTATTTTATATGGGTTAAAAAATATTTTTTAAAAAACCCTGGAAATGGTTGGCTGTGGTGGTTCATGCCTGTCATCCCAGCACTTTGGGAGGCTGAGGTAGGCAGATCACTTGAGGCTAGATATTTAAGACCAGCCTGGTCAACATAGTGAACCCTTATTTCTTTTTTTTTTTTTTTTTGAGATGGAGTCTCGCTCTGTCGCCCAGGCTGGAGTGCAGTGGCCGGATCTCAGCTCACTGCAAGCTCCGCCTCCCGGGTTCACGCCATTCTCCTGCCTCAGCCTCCCGAGTAGCTGGGACTACAGGCGCCGCCACCTCGCCCGGCTAGTTTTTTTTTTTTTGTATTTTTTAGTAGAGGCGGGGTTTCACCGTGTTAGCCAGGATGGTCTCGATCTCCTGACCTCGTGATCCGCCCGTCTCGGCCTCCCAAAGTGCTGGGATTACAGGCTTGAGCCACCGCGCCCGGCCTGTGAACCCTTATTTCTACTAAAAATACAAAAATTAGCCAGGCATGGTGGTCCATGTCTGCAGTCCCAGCTACTAGGGAGGCTGAGGCATGAGGATTGCTTGAACCCAGGAGGTGGAGGTTGCAGCGAGCCAAGATTGTGCCACTGCACTCCAGCCGGGGTGACAGAGTGAGACTCTGTCTCAAAAAATAAAAATGAAAAAAATTTAAAACCTGGATATAATTATTCCTTTGAGAAAACTAACATGCTAACAAACTTATTTTCATCTTAACAATTATGTAAAACAACTAATCAGGCTGGGCATGGTGGCTCATGCCTGTAATCCCAGCACTTTGGGAGGCCAAGGTGGGCAGATCACTTGAAGTCAGGAGTTCAAGACCAGCCTGGTCAACATGGTGAAACGCTGTCTGTACTAAAAATACAAAAATTAGCAGGGTGTGGTGGTGCATGCCTGTAATCCCAGCTGCTTGGGAGGCTGAGGCACGAGAATCACTTGAACCTGGGGAGGTGGAGGTTGTAGTGAGCCGAGATTGAGCCACTGCACTTCAGCCTGGGTGAAAGAGCAAGACTCTGTCACAAAACAGACACAAAGACACACACACGCACACACTAATCAAAAGTGAACTCTCCCCTTTTCCCTCTGTTTCAGCAGCTCCCTGACCTTCACAGTTCATGGTTGTCATCATGTGCTCTGTACCTGGTGATGGACATGTCCGGTTTATCCATTTGAAACTCTCAACCCCACTCCATCACCACTGACCCATCCAATAATTTCTGCAGCTAAATTCTAAGCATTGTGTAAATACCTCTTCCCTTTAACCAGTCCAGCTGGCCCAGGTTGAATACACCTGTGGCTCTCTCATTTCCCTCAATTTCAATTATTTATTCGAAACTATCTTCCAGGATTGACTGTGATATCTTGTATGATGACCACATTTATTTTATTTGCTTCTGTTCTTCCTAACCCATGTCACCACCTGTTCATTGAGGGCACAGACAGAGTATTCTAAGCTGACTATCTATCACCTGCTGTAAATTCTGGAGGTCCCAGCGCAACCCGGAGAAATCTACAGCCCAGAGAGGATGTTAATGCCATCCTTACCACAAGAGGGAGCTTCTTATTTTTCACTTCCAGAAAATGACTAATAACAGAATTTTGGAGGAGTTTTGCATAGAGCAATATAGATGATAGAAGTAAAGGTAACACCATTCAATTTTGTTTCATTTTCTTTCTTTTTTTTTTTTTCTTTGAGACAGGGTCTCACTCTATTGCCCAGGCAGGAGTGCAGTATGACGATCACAGCTCATTGCAGCCTCAACCTCCTGGGCTCAAGCAATTCTCCTGCCTCAACCTCCAGTTAGCTGAGACCACAGGTGTGTACCACCATGCCTGGCTTACTTTTTAAAAAGTTATTTGTAGAGGCGGGGGTCTCACTATGTTGCCCAGGTGGTCTTGAACTCTGGGCTCAAGTGGTCCTCCTGCCTTGGCCTCCCAAAGTGTTAGGATTACAGGTGTGAGCCACTGTGGCCAACCTGGTTTCATTTTTATGATTTAACTTTTCCTAGGTTAAAAAAGCAAATAAGGCCAGGCACAGTGGCTCACTCTGTAATTCTAGCACTTTGGGAGGTCGAAGCTGGAGGATCACTTGAGCCAAGGAGTTTGAGACCGGCCTGGAGCCTGGGCAACCTACTGACCAAAGAAAGAGAGAGAGAGAGAGAGGGAGAGCAAAAAAAATCTGTGAATCTTAACTGAATTTCTCTTAATATGAGAAGTGCAAGGAAATATCTCTACAAACAGAAAGATGTAGGAGTAACTGAGGTGGTACAAAGGATTCTCTCTGAGATGGTGACATTTACTGTGAGACCTGAAATAATATATTAGGGCAGTAAAAACTTAGGGCAGAGGATTCAGGGAAGATGGCAGAGTAGCCAGCATAAAAGAGCTGTCTCAGGCCGGGCGCAGTGGCTCACGCTTGTAATCCCAGCACTTTGGGAGGCCGAGGGGGGCGGATCATGAGGTCAGGAGTTTGAGACCAGCCTGACCAGCATGGTGAAACTCTGTCTCTACTAAAAATACAAAATTGGCTGGGTGTCGTGGTGCATGCCTGTAATCCCAGCTACTTGGGAGGCTGAGGTAGGAGAATTGCTTGAACCCGGGAGTCGGAGGTTGCAGTGAGCCAAGATTGCACCACTGCACTCCAGCTGACAGAGTGAGACTCCATCTCAAAAAAAAAAAGAAAAAAAAAAAAAAAAAGGCAAGCTGTCTCAGCCAGGCGTGGTGGTTCACAGCTGTAATCCCAGCACTTTGGGAGGCTGAGGTGGGCAGATCACCTGGGGTCAGGAGTTTGAGACCAGCCTGACCAACGTGGAGAAACCTCGTCTCTACTAAAAATACAAAATTGGCCACGTATGGTGGTGCATGCCTGTAATCCTAGCTACTTGGGACGTTGAGGCAGGAGAATCGCTTGAACCCCGGAGGCGGAGGTTGTGGTGAACCGAGATCGTGCCACTCCAGCCTGGGCAACAAGAGCGAAACTCCGTCAAAAAAAAAAAAAAAAAAAAAAGCTGTCTCCCCACCCAGACAACCATTGCATTGACAGAATCATCCGATGTAGCAATGTTATAACTGTGCAGTCTACTGAAGCTTTGCAACTTCCATAAAAAGGATTAGACAGTAAACTATGGCTAATTGTAGTCATTTTATCACTTAGCATAATACAAGCTATCCTTCCCACCCTTACCCCTGTTGCAGGCAGCTGCACATGAGTGTTTTCCTCTAATTTGGCCTCGGGATCTCTCTCAGAAGTGTGGCTATAAACTTTAGTGCTGCATTGACGGGGCTCCAGGACACCTGGTTGTGGATATTTACAGTGTCACTTTCATGGGGTCTAATGTTTAAGTGTTAACCCAGACCAAATGTCCTTCACAGGAAACTTGACTATACTGGCAGATGCCCTTACGGTTCTACCTCTGCCAAATTAATCTCTACCAAGATAGCCACTCTCTATAGAGCCCTGACCTGGTAATAAGCTAGACGTACGTGTGGCAGTCAGGTGAGATGTGTGAGACAGCATCAGGCAGGCCAATATATGCACTGTGGGAGTTTCAGAAGGAGAAGAGACAGAGAAAGGTCAGGGGAGACTATCTGGAGAACTAATAGCTGAAAATATTTCAAATTAGATAGAAGCCATGAATGCAGACACACAAGAAGCTCAACGAACTCCAGGTAGGATGAATGCAAAGAGAAGGACATGAAGACGCATTATACTCAAATTGTCAAAGCCAAACACAAAGGGAGAACCTTGAAGGCAGCAAGGAAGAAGTGAATCATCACATATAAATGATATTTCGTAAGATCATCAGCAGATTTCTCATCAGAAGTGTTGAAGGCCAGAGGTAGTGGGCTGATGCATTCAAGGTACTTAAAAAAAAAAAAAAAATAGCCATAGTGGCACATTCCTGTAGTCCCAGCTATTCAGGAGTCTGAAGTGGGAGGGTTAGTTGAGGCCCAAGAGTTCAAGGCCAGCCTAGGCAACATGGCAAGACTCCATCTCAGAAACAAAGACAGTCAAGAATCCAATATCTGGCAACATCATCTTTCAAAAGTGAGGAGGAAATTAAGGCATGCTCACATGAACAAAAACTGAGGTAGTTTTGTTCTTTTTGTTTTTGCCATTAGATGTATCCTGTGAGAAACGCAAAAGCCTTCTACAGGTTGAAATAGAAGAACACTGGACAATATCTGGAAGGCGTATGCCCAAATAAAGATCTCAGCAGAAACAAATGCATGGACAATTATAAATGCGAATATTACTGGACAATAATTGTGAACTCCAGTTTTTGTCTTCTACATAATTGAAGACACAAATCCATTGAAATGATTAGTCTAAAAGCTAGCATTTTAGACTTGGCTTTTGAACTCTATATTTTGTTTTTTTACACAGTTTAAGAGACTAATAAAAAAGAAACTAGGCTGGGCGCGGTGGCTCATGCCTGCAATCCCATGTCTGTGGGAGGCTGAGGCGGGCAGATCACAAGGTCAAGAAGTCGAGAGCATCCTGGCCAAAATGGAGAAATCCCGTCTCTATTAAAAAAAGAAATACAAAAATTAGTTGGGCGTGGTGGCACACGCCTGTAATCTCAGCTACTCGGGAGGCTGAGGCAAAAGAATCACTTGAACCCGGGAGGCAGAGACTGGAGACAGAGTGAGACTCTGTCTCAAAAAAAAAAGAAAGAAACGAATGCACTGAAAATATGTTTGCATTTTCGAATACATAAAGTATAAAGATGTAAATTTATGACATCAAGCTGAAAGGTGTGTGAACAGGCATGCCATGGAGCATTGTATTTTTATGCTATTGATGTTTAATTGGCATAAATTTAGAGTGTTATAACCTTAGGATGGTAAACACAATCCCCATGGTAATGAACAGAGCAGTAGTGTATACACAAAAGGCAACAATAAAGAAATTTAAATGTTTCACTACAAAAAGCAATTAAAAAGCAAAATAATGGAGAAAATGCATGAAATGAGAAGAAAAAAGCTACAAGGCATATTGAAAACAAATAGAAAAATGACAAAACCAAGTCCTTATCAGGAATTACTTTATCTATTCATTTTGAGACAGAGTCTTGCTCTGTCGTCCAGGTTGGAGTGCAGTGGTACGATCTTGGCTCACTGCAACCTCTGCCTCCTGGGTTCACGTGATTCTTATACCTCCCAAATAGCTGGGATTACAGGCATGCGATTCTCCTGCCTCAGCCTCCCAAGTAGCTGGAATTACAGGCATGCATCACCACGCTCGGCCAATTTATTTGTATTTTTAGTAGAGACAGGGTTTCGCCATGTTGGCCAGGCTGGTCTGGAACTCCTGACCTCAAGGGATCTGCTCGCTTCAGCTTCCCCAAGTGCTGGGATTACAGGCATGAGCCACAGCGCCTGGCAATGTGAGTTAATTTTAATGTATAATGTGAGAAAGGGTTCTCAGTTCATCTTTCTGCAGGTCAGTATCCCATTTTCCCAGTACGTTGTTGAAAACCCATTCCCTATTAAAGTGTCTTGGCCCATTTGTTGAAAATTAATGAGCAATAAACAAAGAGTGTCTTAGTCCATTTGTGCTGCTATCACGGAATACCACAGACTGGGTAATTTATAAAGAATAGAAATTGATTTTCTCACAGTTCAGGAGGCTTAGAAATCCAAGAAGGCACTGGCATCTGGATTTAGCAATGCTGCATTCTCACAGGGTGGAAGACAGGAGGGCAAGAGAGAGCAAATTGCATTCATCAAACCCTGTATAATGGCATTAATCTATTCATTAGGGCAGAGTCCTCAAGACCTGAACACCAAAAGGCCCCACCTCCCAATAGTGTTGCAATGCAAATTAAGTTCTTATTTATTTATTTATTTATTTATTTATTGAGACGGAGTTTCGCTCTTATTGCTCAGGCTGGAGTGCAATGGCGCCATCTCGGCTCACTGCAACCTCCGCCTCCCAGGTTTAAGCAATTCTCCTGCCTCAGCCTCCTGAGTAGCTGGGATTACAGACATGCACCGCCATGCCCAGCTAATTTTGCATTTTTAGTAGAGACGGGATTTCTCCATGTTGGTCAGGCTGGTCTCGATCTCCCGACCTCCCAAAGTGCTGGGATTACAGGCATGAGCCACTGCGCCCGGCCAAGTTCTGACTTACAAATTTTAGAGGGAACACAAATATTGAAACCATAGCAAAGGGAATCTTGATTCCGTCTTGCTGGTCTATATAGCTGACAATTTGCCAGTAAATCTGGTTACTTTACTACCCACCCTGATGATGGAACACCCCATTCCATTCCACATGATAGTCATGCAGGTATAGAAATGGTTTTAAAGCCACAAGAGCATCCCTTAGACAACCTAGATGTACTTCTATTTTAGGATACATCCTGTAAATGAAATTTTCTGGAAAACATAAAAATGGGTCATAGCATGGTTGCTCCACATGCAACGCTCGGGGCATTGTCTTCACTCACGGTAAAATCAGCCCAAGGACTGAACTCATAGCTCTTAGGAAAGCTTGCACATTGGCAGACAAGAAAACTGCCACAGACAGTAAGCTTCCCCACGCGTAATCTCAGCTCCTCAGGAGGCTGAGGCAAGGGGATTCTTGAGGCCAGGAGTTGGAGGCCAGTTTGAGCCACACGGCCAGATTCCACCTCAAAAAGAAAAAAGAAAAAGAAAACAGCTACAGTTTACACTGACACCAGACATGCTTTGGGAATCTTTCATGCAGTGGACACAGTCTCAAAACCTGGAAGATTTACAACTTGTTCTGGTTACCTATTACCTATCACCTATCACCTATTACCAATGGACATGTAATTCATGCACTATTACAGGTTATTCATCTTCCTACCAAAGTGGCTACTGTTCACTGTTCAGTCCATATTAAGGAGACTTATCCTATGTCTTTCAGGAATGATAAGGCTTAAATACTGCTAAATAGAAAGACAGAAATGTACCCCTTTGTCCTTTCTCCCCCCAATTTATAAGCCTGCCTTTTTTCTTTTCCTTTTTTTTTTTTTTTTTTTTTTTTGAGGTGGAGTCTTGCTCTGTCATCCAGGCTGGAGGGCAGTGGCATGATCACAGCTCACTGCAGCCTTGATCTTCCAGGCTCAAGTGATCCTCCGACTTCAGCCTCCAAAGTAGCTGAGACCACAGACATGTGCCACCATGCCCAAATAATTTATATTTTTATTTTTTGCAAAGATTGTCTTTAACTCTGGTTGATATGACTATCAAATAAATGTCCGATAATCTGAAGGAGACCAGTAGATACAAAAGGGAGACAAACAATTATTGGAGAGATTATATACCCGTCTCATGATTAGGGATGAAAATCAGATTATACCAAACATACTCCCTGTAGCCCCTTTCTTTCTTTTTTTTTTTTTCTTTGAGATGGAGTTTCACTCTTATTGCCCAGGCTGGAGTGCAGTGGCACGATCTCGGCTCACTGCAACCTCCGCCTCCCTGGTTCAAGCAATTCTCCTGCCTCAGCCTCCCGAGTAGCTGGGATTACAGGCATGCGCCACCACGCCCAGTTAATTTTTTGTATTTTTTAGTGGAGACAGGGTTTCACCATGTTAGGCTGGTCTCGAACCCCGGAGTTCAGGTGATCCACCTGCCTTGGCCTCCCAAAGTGCTGGGATTACAGGTGTGAGCCACCACACCCAGCCAGCCCCTTTCTTTTGATCTTTTGCTTTGCACTAATCTCCCACCAGTTGGGACATTTACAGAGATGGGAAATGGTTAAGAAAATAAAAGGCAACTGGCTGTGCCCTGGCATTTACAAAATTTCTGACCCAATTATTTCTCACAGCACTACTTACTTATAAATGTCACACAATTTCATTCCTATGTATATATTCAAGAGAATTGAAAGCAGGGACTCACACAGACACACGTATTCTAATTCTATAGCAGCTTGATTCACAGTAGGCAAAATGTGATTGTGGAAACCCACATTTTAATCAACATATAAATGGATGAGAACAGTGTGTTTTAACTACACAATGGAAAATTATTCAGGCACTAAACAAGAATTTCTGATACCTGCCATCACATGGGTAAATGTTGAAAATATTATGCTAAGGCCGGGCACGGTGGCTCACACCTGTAATCCCAGCACTTTGGGAGGCCGAGATGGGCAGATCATGAGGTCAGGAGATCGAGACCATCCTAGCTAACACGGTGAAACCTCATCTCTACTAAAAATACAAAAAATCAGCTGGGCGTGGTGGTGACAGGCACCTGTAGTCCCAGCTACTCGGGAGGCTGAGGCAGGAGAACCCGGGAGGCGGAGCTTGCAGTGAGCCAAGATGGCACCACTGCACTCCAGCCTGGGTGACAGAGGGAGACTCTGTCTCCCCCGCCAACACACACAAAAAAAGAAAAGAAAATATTATGCTAAGTGAAATTAGCCAGATATGGAAGCACAAATATTGTACGCTTTCACTTATATGAGGTGCTTAGCCGAGTCAAATTCACACAGACAGAAAATAGAATAGAGATTATCAGGACCTGGGGGTAGGAAAGAGTAGGGAATTATGTGTATGTATATGGAATACTAAGTAGAAATAGCAAGTGGTATGGTAACATGTATAGTATGATCCCATCCAGTATGTATTTTAGTTTGTACCAGCATTGAAAAAGCGTCTTCCAGATGGACAGTCCCAGTGGTTACACTTGCCATAGGCAACCGTGTCCCCTGGGCCACATCTTGGAAGTCTATCTGAATTACATTTCAGTGCAATTTATTCTTACAATACTGCAATAAAACAGCTCTTATCAAGGCACCCAGTGATCAAACCCCTGCCAAAATCTACGTCAACCCTGTTTCCTTGTCTTACTCAAACTCTCGGTTACCTGTGACAGAGTTGGCCACTCTCTCATCCTGAAATACCTTCTTCTGGAGGCTTCCCTGAGAGGAAATCCACCTCTTACTCCTCCTGCCTCACTGGTCTGCCTAGTCTCTTCTAGGTTCTTCTGCTAACCTCAGGGGTCACCAGCACCTGGACTCCTCTTGAGCACTCAATATTTTTTTTTTTTTTTTTTGAGATGGAGTCTCGCTCTGTTTCCCAGGCTGAAGTGCAGTGGCATGATCTTGGCTCACTGCAACCTCCACCTCCTGTGTTCAAGCAATTCTCCTGCCTCACCCTCCCGAGTAGCTAGGACTACAGGCGCCTGTCACCACACCTGGCTAATTTTTGTATTTTTATTAGAGATGGGGTTTCACCATATTGGCCAGGCTGGTCTCAAACTCCTGACCTCATGATCTGCCCACCTCGGCCTCCCAAAGTGCTGGGATTACAGGCGTGAGCCACCGCACCTGGCTGAGCACTCATCTTCTGTTATAATTTGCTCCTAACTCTGAAAACAGGTGGCCTGTTCTGGACTCAGGGCTTCAAATAACCTCCACATGATAATATTCTCCATATTCCATCCGGATCTTCCTCGCAAGCTCCAGACTCCCAGGTCCAATGGCCCGCTCAACATCATCCCTTGTTTGGCTCAAATATATCATGGCTGAACATGAAGCGTAACCCTTGACTTCCCCTCCTATCAACTCCCCTGAGTCTTGTTCCTCTGAGTGAGAGGCAGCACCCGGGGCTCTGAACAGTAGGATGCATCCTGGACTCTCCTATATCTTTTCACTTCATCAGAAGTTGTATAGGAGCTACCTCTGCCTGATTCACCCCTACTCAGGCTTCCGGTTTTATTTTGAGCATCACTCCCCACACCAGGGAGGCCCCCACTAACCTCTCAGACTCGTTTGGGAACCTCCTCCATTGTCTTATGCTCTCAGATCCACACACCCTTCTCTACTGCACTGAACACTATCAGCACTGGTCCTTTATCTTTATGTCCAGACTCCACTAAATAGTGGGAATGGTAGAGCCTTTCTCTACCATCCCATCCGGCTCCAAAAACACTGCTCAGGTTCATATCAAGATTTCTAAATACACAACCTTCTGTTAACATCCACTAACACTACCCAACTCCAGGCCAGCACAACCTATCTTGCAACTACTAGTATGGTTTTCAAACTGGTCTTCCAGCTCCCCTCTACCACCATTTTTCCCACCCAACAGAAGGAGTAAGCTTCTTCAAATGCTAATGAAAATTGCAGCTTTGCTCAAAATCCAGTAACTGTCTATAACATGGTGACAAGATCCCATGTGATCTGGCCCCTGCCTATCTATTGAAGCCCATATGTTATTACCTTGGCACTCTATCTGTGGTCCAAGGAACAACAATATAAATGACACCTGGAAGCAAGTTAGGAATGCAGACTTCCTTTCTTCTTTTCTTTCTGTCTTTCTTCCTTTCTTTCTGTCTTTCTTCCTTCCTTTCTTCTTTTTTTTGAAATGGACTTTCGTTCTTATTGCCCAAGCTGGAGTGCAATGATGCGATCTCGGCTCACTGCAACCTCTGCCTCTCGGATTCAAGCAATTCTCCTGCCTCAGCCTCCTGAGTAGCTGGGATTACAGACACGCACCACCACACCTGGCTAATTTTTGTATTTTTAGTAGAGATGGGGTTTCATCATGTTGGCCAGACTGGTTTCGAACTCCTGACCTCAGGCAATCCACCTGCCTCCGCCTCCCGAAGTGCTGGGATTAGAAGTGTGAGCCACCGCGCCTGGCCAGGAATGCAGACTTTTATGCCCTAGTCTTTTTTTTTTTTTTTTTTTTTTGAGACGGGGTCTCGCTGTGTCTCCCAGGCTGGAGTGCAGTGGCGTGATCTGGGCTCACTGCAAGCTCCGCCTCCCGGGTTCACGCCATTCTCCCGCCTCAGCCTCCCAAGTAGCTGAGACTACAGGCGCCCGCCACCACGCCCGGCTAGTTTTTTGTATTTTTAGTAGAGACGGGGTTTCACCATGTTAGCCAGGATAGTCTCGATCTCCTGACCTCGTGATCCACCCGCCTCGGCCTCCCAAAATGCTGGGATTACAGGCTTGAGCCACCGCGCCCGGCCTATGCCCTAGTCTTAACCTGCTGAATCAGAAGCTGAATTTGAAGATCCGTATTTCCTGTGAAAGTTTGAGAAGTGAGTCTCATAAGCTTCCCCCTCAGCCTGATTCAGCCCTATGGGTATTGCATATTCCTCACCACTGAGATATTTGAATCAACAGAATGTCTGAGGTGGTGGAGACCCAGGAGGGCTGCAAAATGCTTGGGCTGGAACTGGGAGAGGTCCCAAGAAGACCATGCGGCCAAGGGCGAGGCTGCCTTTCCAGCACTGCCGTGGCATGTCCCACCACTCCTGAAGTACACGAATGGCCACTCATGGGAACAGATTGGGAGTGACTGTGTGCGCAGTCAGCAACACACTGAGGCTGGAGTGCTTGTAGCAGGACGAGCCACAGACAAAACCCCTAAGACACCGAGTTAAAGAAGGAAGGGCTTTATTCGACCAGGAGCATCGACAAGACTCACATCTTAAAAACCGAACTCCCCAAATGAGCAATTCCTGTCCCTCTTAAGGGTTGACAACTCTAAGGGGGTCTGCGTGAGAGGGTTGTGATCGATTGAGCAAGCAGGGGGTACGTGACTGGGGGCTGCATGCACCAGTAATTAGAACAGAACAGAACAGGACAGGGATTTTCACAGTACTTTTCTATACAATGTCTGTAATCTACAGATAAAATAACCGATTAGGTCAGAGGTCGATCTTTAACTACCAGGCCCAGGGTGTGGCACCAGGCTGTCTGCCAGTGGATTTCATTTCTGCCTTTTAGTTTTTACTTCTTCTTTCTTTGGAGGCAGAAATTGGGCATAAGACAGTATGAGGGGTGGTCTCCTCCCTTATGCTCACACCCTGAGGCTGGAGCGCTCGCACCCTGAGGCTGCAGTGCTCGCACACTGAGGTTGGAGTGCTCGCACCCCGCGACCGATGTGCTCATACCCTGAGGCTGGAGTGCTTGCACCCCTCGACCAATGTGCTCACCCTGGGATTCAGGGAGCCATGCACACAGGCAAGCAGGAGAAACACGAGGATCCTGGAAGGGGATGGGCAGAACGTGATGGAGGAGAGAGGTTTCTGCTTCCTCCGAGGGCCAAAAGTCACTGTCTGACATGAGAACGACAGACTCTAACAGAGTTCGGGGGTGGGATGGGGCGGATATCCAGTACCTGCCACACAAGGCCAGTAGTAAAGTCACCACAAATACCAGAATGTCATGTTTCAAAGGTTCTTTAGATAAGCATTGATTTTAAAACCATATAAGAATTAAACTTGTTGCCAGGCACCATGACTCATGCCTGCAATCACAACACTTTGGGAGACTAAGGCGGGAAGATGGCTCAAGGCTAGGAGTTCAAGACAGCCTGAGCAAGATAGCGAGACCCCATTTCTAAAAAAAAAAAAAAAAAAAAAAATAGCTGAGTTTGGTACCATGCACCAGTAGTCTTAACTACTTAAGACTGAGGCAGGAGGATGTCATGAGCCCAGGTGTTCAAGGCTGCTGTGAGCTATGATCACACCACTGCACTCCAGCCTGGATGACAGAATAAGATGCTATCTCTAAAAATAATACTAAAAAAGAAGTAAATCTACTTGTCTATTACACATAAACTTCAAGCAACTCAAGGATCCAACAGAATACAAAATGGAAAGAAAAATTGTATTAACTGACTTTACCAAAACAAACCCACCACCTATTCAACTTACGAAAGCTCTTTTTTAAATCAACTTTTATTTTAGATTCAGGGAGTACACATGCAGGTTTGTTACCTGGGTATTTTGTGTGATGCTGAGGTTTAAAGAATGATTGATTCCATCACCCAGGTAGTGAGCATAGTATCCAACAGGTAGTTTTTCAGCCTTTCACCTCCCTCCCTCCCCCATCTACTAGTCCCCAGTATGTATTGTTCCCATCTTTATGTTCATGTTTACTCAATGTTTAACTCCCATTTATTATTATTTTTTTGAGATGGAGTCTCACCCTGTCGCCCAGGCTGGAGTGCAATGGCACGATCTCGGATCACTGCAACTTCCACCTCTCGGGTTCAAACGATTCTCCTGCCTTAGCCTCCCGAGTAGCTGGGATTACAGGAGCCTGCCACCATACCCAGCTAATTTTTGCATTTTTATTAGAGACGGGGTTTCACCATGTTGGCCAGGCTGGTCTTGAACTCCTGACCTCGTGATCTGCCTGCTTCGGCCTCCCAAAGTGCTGGGATTACAGGCGTGAGCCACTGCACCCGGCTGTTTAACTCCCATTTGTAAGTGAGAATATGTGGTACTTGGTTTCTGTTCCTGTGTTAATTTGTTTAGGATAACAGCCTCCAGCTGCATCCATGTTGCATCAAAGGACATGATTTTATTCTTTTTTTTTTTTTTTTGAGACAGAGTCTCGCTCTGTCACCCAGGTTGGAGGGCAGTGGCACGATCTCAGCTCACTGTAACTTCTACCTCCCAGGTTCAAGCAGTTCTCCCGCCTCAGCCTCCCGAGTAGCTGGGACCACAGAGATGCACCACTACGCTGGGCTAATTTTTGTATTTTTAATAGAGACGGGGTTTCACTATGTTGGCCAGGCTGGTCTCGAGCTCCTGACCTCAGGTGATACATGCCTCCCAAAGTACTGGGATTACAGGCGTGAGCCACTGCACCTGGCTGATTTTTTTTTTTTTTTTAAATGGCTGCGATGAACCTTTGTGTAAAGAAAATTTACAAAGATACCTCACATTAGTTGATTAATACAAGACTTAGGAATCCATAGTGAAGAGCCACTTTGTCAATGAGCGACTGAGAAAGATAATATTTATATATTTTATAACATCTCTTTGATGTGGCAACTTTTCTGGAACATTATACATGAATTAATTTGGTTAAAGCTTTCCTGAATTACTTATGTACATTTACCCCCAGTTGGGTGAAGATGAGGAGCCTTCAATCCAACACAGTTGTAGACGTATACCCGTGGAGGTGACAAGCAGGTCATTTCATCGGGAAATTCTCACACTTGTCAGCACATAGATGCTGCACATGGAATTAGTTCCATTCCTCAGAAATTTATATATATTTGTAAGAAACGTGATTTTAATTCAATAGTATATAGTTTATGTTGTTGTGTACACAGCATATGTTTATTCTGTAAGCAGGAACTTGACTCCATTATCAGGTTTAACACTTTTCCAGGTGTTTTGTTTTTAGTTTCCTGGGCAAATAGTGCTATCACCTCCAATCACAATACTTGCTTCTTCCGTCTGGTTCTTCATAGTGATTTTTTTTTTTTTTTTTTTTTTTTTTGAGACTGAGTCTCATGCTATCACCCAGGCTGGAGTGTAGCGGTGCAATCTCAGCTCACTGCAACCTCTGCCTCCCGGGTTCAAGTGATTTTCCCACTTCAGCCTTCTGAGTAGCTGGGATTACAGGCACCCACCACCACACCCGGCTAGTTTTTGTATTTTTAGTAGACGTGGGGTTGCGCCATGTTGGTCAGGTTGGTCTTCAACTCCTGACCTCAGGTGATCCGCCTGCCTCAGCCTCCCAACATAATGATCATTTTTTGACAGTAAGTAATATAGACTACTGTAATAATAAATGACTCGGGTGAAATAGACATATTTGCTTTCTTGTTTTTTTTTTTTTTTGAGACGGAGTCTTACTCTGTCACCCAGGCTGGAGTGCAGTGGCACGATCTTGGCTCACTGCAATCTCCGCCTTCCGGGTTCACACCATTCTCCTGCCTCAGCTTCCCGAGTAGGTGGGACTACAGGTGCCCGCCACCACACCTGGCTAACTTTTTTGTATTTTTGGTAGAGAGGAGGGTTCACCATGTTAGCCAGGATGGTCTCGATCTCCTGACCTCGTGATCCGCCCGCCTCAGCCTTCCAAAACGCTGGGATTATAGGCGTGAGCCACCGTGCCCGGCTATATTTGCTTTCATTAGATTCTGTTCCTCCTTTCACTGGGAAACCTCTCACCTACCAGTTCCTTATCATGCTGTGCTTTGAAACATACCTTAATGAAGAATCCTATATCCAAAAAATTCATCTTCAAAATGGAAGACAAAAGAAAAACTACCCCAGGCTTAAAAATATATATATAAAGAGAATGTGTTCCTACTACACCAGCCCTACAAGAAAGATCAAAGGAAGGTCTTCAATTTGAAATAAAAACATGTCAAAATCTACAGGGAAAAACAAAGAGCACCATTAGAGATTAAGTAAGCGGGAAAGACAAACAGTATGTGTATATCTTCATCTTTCTTCTCGTTATAGATTTAAAAGGCAACTGCATAAAATAATAAGTAGTTGATGGATTGTGGGGCCTGCAATATAGAAGAATGTAACATGTACATTATATTTACAAATGAAACCATAAAAAAGTAAGCTAACTAAATGACTACCATAGCAAAGTAGAAAGAATGTATTGTTGGATGTGTAAACCTAAGGGTTGTTAACACATGCAACAAAATACCTCAGAAAGGCAAAAATATAATAGGGCTTTAGGCTGGGCGCAGTGGCTCACGCCTGTAATCCCAGCACTTTGGGAGGTCAAGGTGGGCGGATCATGAGGTCAGGAGATTGAGACCATCCTGGCTAACACAGTGAAACCCCATCTCTACTAAAAATACAAAAAATTAGCCAGGCGTGGTGGTGGGCGCCTGTAGTCCCAGCTACTCGGGAGGCTGAGGCAGGAGAATGGCATGAACCCAGGAGGTGGAGTTTGCAGTGAGCCGAGATCACGCCACTGCACTCCAACCTGGGCAAGAGAGTGAGACTCCATCTCAAAAAAAAAAAAAAAATAGGGCTTTAGAGGATAAATATGTTTCTATATCACTGGAATTTATCCATAGATCACTGGAAAATTGATCCTGATTGTGGTAAGTAATTTACATGATAAACACTTGAGTAAACATGACAGAACCTCAAGTCATCCTACATTGTAAAGACATATTGGATGAAAGCAGAATTTACTGTCCTTCCTAAATTAAAAATGAACTCTACATACATTCTATAACATTATGAGGATAAGATTTCCCTCATCCATCCAACCTGGAAATTTCCATGTTATATTACATATTTCCCCTTCACCATTCACTCTACAATTAGAATCAGAAAATTGTTTCTTGTGCAGGTCGTGATCTCTCTATATCCATTTCTTGAACTTCTAGCCCAGGTACAGAATTACATTTCAACGATCCCTTATGTTGCATTATATGTTCTCAATTTTTTATAGTTAGGAAATTCTTTTCTACTTTATTGTTATTTTTAGTTTGTGCTGCTTAATTTTTCTCATATTTTAGAAGACTCAATCATGAATAAAACTTTTTAGTGGCTCAACTTCAGCTTATGAATATTATGCAGAGGAAATGAAGACAGTCCCTTCTAAATAGACAACAGGAAGGTGTTAGCATCATCCATGGGTCCAAAGTCAGTATGGTGCAAATTGGGAGCAAAGCTGTGTGGCAGTAGGTGACCTAAGCCTGGGGATCAAATCTAAAGGTTGCCTGACAGCCAAAGGGACTGCATGGGAACAGGCTTTTCATGGACAGAAGAAAATGAACAAAGTGCTCAGGACAAGGAAAAATGTGATCAAGGGCTGCTTGGTATCTTGATAATCCAAATCTCTGCACTACTGTGGCTTTTCCCCCGACTTTATTTATGGTGCAAAAATACACATAAAATAAAATTTACTCTCTCTCTTTTTTTTTTTTTTTGAGACGGGGTCTCACTCTGTCACCAAGTTGGAATGCAATGGCACGATCTCGGTTCACTGCAACCTCTGCCTCCTGGGTTCAAGCGATTCTCCTGCCTCAGCCTCCCGACTAGCTGGGACTATAGGCGTGCGCCACCACACCCAGCTAATTTTTGTATTTTTAGTAGAGATGGGGTTTCACCATGTTGGCCAGGATGGTCTCGATCTCCTGACCTTGTGATCCCCCTGCCTCAGCCTCCCAAAGTTCTGGGATTACAGGGATGAGCCACTGTGCCTGGCCAAAATTTACCCTCTTAACCCTATTCATGAGGGCCCTACCCTCATGGTCTCATTTCATCCTAATGACCTCCCAGAGATCCCATCTCCTCATTCCATGTATTAGAGAGTAGGCTTTCAACATATGAATTTCAGGGGACAAATAAACTCAATAATATTGTACTCGCCACCCCAATTTATTTCCTCACATGCGGAATCATCATTTATTCCATCCTAATACCACCAAAAGTCTTGACTCATTCTATCATTAACTCTGAAGCCTAAAATCGAAGTCTCATTTAAATAGCATCTGAATCAGATAGAGGTGAGAGTTGAGGTAACATTCATGCTGAGCCAACATTCTTCTACAGATGTAAAATCAAATCAGTCGTGTACTTGTAAAATATAATGGTGGAACAGTTATAAGATAAACAAGGCTATTCCAAAGGGGAGCAATATAACGGGTGGAAGACTGACAGTTCCCAAGCAAGTCCAAAACCTAGAAAGGTAAACTTTGTAAGATCTTAAGGCTAAATAATAATCCCTTTTCATTCAGTACTCTGCCCTCAAGGAATTGGGACACAGCAATTGTGTCCCAGCAACTCTGTTAGACACGGGTCGAACCCAAATAGCGTTTGATGGCGCCGCATCCACATTTCTGGGTTTAGCTCATCTTGTTTGTGGACACTTCAAAATGTCCCCTACTGTTTATACTCAGGAGGCAGCCTTCATAACCTCTAAATAGCTACGGGGATCCTTCTTCTCTTGCCTCTAAGAATACCACACATTCGGCTCTATGGATGATTCCTGTAAAATAACACAGGTTCAACAGCTTTCATTCCTTTCTTCCTGTGATCTTCACTTTCAGTTCAAAGGGGCTATTTTACTGCTGAGGTGGCTAAGTCCATGGCTGGCAAGCATACCACTCTTCCTATCAAAAGGTCTTGGACACACCCTTGGTGCGCTCTTCCCAACATGCCTTTTCATCTTTGCAATAATCCTTTTCTAAACATTTTCATTTCAATTTCTTCTTGCTGAATATTTCCATCTCCATTTTTCTCTACTCACATTTTATTTATTTATTTATTTATTTGAGGCAGCCTGTCACCCAGGCTGGAGTGCACTGATGTGATCACGGCTCACTGCAACCTCCGCCACCCGAGTTCAAGCGATTCTCCTGCCTTAGCCTCCCGAGCAGCTGGGATTACAGGCATGCGCCACCACACCTGGCTAATTTTTGTATTTTTAGTAGAGACAGGGTTTCACCACGTTGGCCAGGCTGGATTCGAACTCCTAACCTAAAGTGATCTGCCCGCCTCAGCCTCCGAAAGTGCTGGGATTACAGGTGTGAGCCACCAAGCCTGGTCTCTCCTCACATTTTAGTATATGCAGTCAAGAGGAACCAAGTCGTTTTTTTCAACACTTCCAAGAAATATTGTCGGCTCAATATCAAATTTCATCACTTCTTAGTTCTACTTTCTCCAAAACAGCACTGAAGTACAATGCACCAAGTTCTTTGCCACTTTCTACAACGGTTCATCTTTTCTGTATTATGCAATAATATTATCCTCAATTCTGAGACCACATCAGTATTGCCTTTATTGTCCATATATCCACCAAAATTTTGTACATGATTTTTTTATGTGCCCTAGTAAGATGAAAACTTGCTTTATGCCTCTTTTTATTTTTATTTTTTATAGATGGGGTCTTGCCACACTGCCTAGGCTGGTCTTGAACTCCTGGGCTCAAGCGATCCTCCTTCCTCATCCTCCCAAAGTGCTGGCATTATAGGCATGAGCCACCATGCCTGGCCTACCTGTCCTCTTTTGTGAGCTCTTACCAGTGTCCAAAGACAAAATTACAAATTTAGGTACTGGCAGATTTAGTGTCTGATGAGGGCCGATTTTCTGATTCACAGATAGCTTTGTTTGTTTGTTTGTTTTTTGAGACACAGTCTCACTCTGTCACCCAGGCTGCAGTGCAGTGGCATGATCATGGCTCACTGCAGCCTCGGCTTCCCTGGGCTTGGGTGATCCTCCCACTTCAGCTTCCCGAGTAGCTGGAACTACAGGCGTGTGCCACCATGCCCAGCTCATTTTTTTATTCTTTGTAGAAATGGGACTTTATCATGTTGCCCAGGCTGGTCTTGAACTCCTGGGCTCAAGTGATCTGCCCACCTCAGCCTCCCAGAGTGTTGGATTGCAGGCAAGAACCACCATGCCTAGCCTCATAGATAGCTATCTTAATGTATCCCCCAAGGCAGAGAGCAAAAAAGCAAGCTGTTGGGAGGATTCACAATAGGTAACTGATTTCATTATTGAGGCTCCACTCTCATGATCTAATCTAGTCTGTATTATATCCCAAAGAAGACATTCCCTAATTCTGTCACATTAGGGAAATGGATTAGAATGAGTGAATTTTATGAGGACACATTTATTCTATAACAGGTGGTCTGCTTTTTGTCGTTGACTTTTTAGAGTTCTCTCAGCAGTCTGCATATTAATTTCTTGTCAGATACACGAATGGAAATGCTTTCTCTCATTCTATGGGTTGTCTATTTTGATGCCAAAAGTTTTAAAATTTCATACATTTCCATTTCTTTTTTCTCTTATGGGTCATGCCTTTGGTGTCATATCCAGGAAATCATTGGAAAATCCAGGTTCATAAAGCTTTTGCCATATACTTTTTTTTTTTTTTTTTTGAGACAGAGTCTCACTCTGTCACCAGGCTGGAGGGCAGTGGAGCGATCTCAGCTCACTGCAACCTCCACCTCCTGGGTTCAAGCGATTCTCTTTCCTCAACCTCCCAAGTAGCTGGGATTACAGGAATGCGCTACCATGCCCAGCTAATTTTGTATTTTTAATAAAGACGGTGTGGTCAGGCTGGTTTTGAACTCCTGAACTCAGGTGATTTGCCAGCCTTAGCCTCCCAAAGTGCTGGGATTACAGGCGTGAGCCACCGTGCCTGGCCAGGGAAGGGTACATTTTCATTCTGTTGCATATGGATGTGCATTTTCCTCCAGCATCAGTCTATGGAAACACGATCTTATCTTCCATTGTATCATCATAATATGCGTGTCAAAAATTGTTGGACACTAGGCAAACATGTATTTCTGTCCTGTGTATTTTGTCACAATTGTCTATTTCTGTGTCAGTATGCTGACACTAAATTTTTTTTATTAGTATAAATTTGCTCTAAGTTTTGAAATCAGGAAGTGTCAGTCTACCAACTTTGCTCTTGTTTTTCAATTCTTGTTTTGTCTGTTCAGAGTCCCTTGAGATGCCATATATAAAAAAATGGAAAAATGGGTCCTAAAAACTAATCAAGTGGTCAAAGCTATCCCTAAAAGGCTAGCAGGGAGCAAAAAGTGCTATTTCTCAATGAGAAAAAAAAAATCTTAGAGAGGTGTTCTGAAAAATGCCATGTCACTTTTGAAAATGGGCCACATGGTAAGAACAAACTAAGCATTCACACACTAAAGCAGAAAGAAGCTGAAATTCTTGGAAGTCTTAGAGCTGCCTCTATAATGGGAAAAACGACTCCTCTGCTTCATGATAAACTGAGTATAAAGACTGAGAAAGCGGCCGGGCGCGGTGGCTCAAGCCTGTAATCCCAGCACTTTGGGAGGCCGAGGCGGGCGGATCACAAGGTCAGGAGATCGAGACCACAGTGAAACCCCGTCTCTACTAAAAATACAAAAAATTAGCCGGGCGCGGTGGCGGGCGCCTGTAGTCCCAGCTACTCAGGAGGCTGAGGCAGGAGAATGGTGGGAACCCGGGAGGCGGAGCTTGCAGTGAGCCGAGATCGCGCCACTGCACTCCAGCCTGGGCAACAGCGTGAGACTCCTCTCAAAAAAAAAAAAAAAAAAAAAAGACTGAGAAAGCATTAAGTGTGTGGCTAGAAGACACATCGCTAAACAACATCCCTTTTAATAATAAAATAAAGTGTGAAAAAACAGCCTCTATGAATACCACTGTGAGAAGGTTGAGGAGAGCAAGAAAAAGGAGTTTCAGGCCAGTATTGTCTGGCTGCGCTAGCTACATAAAGCACCAGAGCCTCAAACATTTAAAGACCACAGGAGAATTGACACTGGCTTATGCCAATGCAATATTAGCATTCCCAGCAGAGCTCACAAAACTCATAAAAAGAAAGTCTACCTTCCAAAGCAAGTCCTCCATTGTAATGAATTTGGTAAGCCCTAAAAAAAGAAAGAGATCCAGTGGTACCTACATCCATGACTGCCAAGGAGGCCCTGGGGTTCAGGGCCTGGAAAGATCACCTACTCTGGTGCAGTGTGGCAATGTGGCAGGTCACAAGAACAAGCCAGGCCTTGGCTCTTGAGCAAATAATCCCTAGGTCCTTTAGAACAAAAGCAAAACTTGCCTGCCTCCATTCTGGCAAAAATACAAGAAGGCTTGGGTAATGGCCATCTTGTCCTTGGAATGGTTCTACCAAGGCTTCATTCCTGATGTGAAGAAATACCTTGAAGAGGCTGGACGTGGTGGCTCACGCCTGTAATCTCAGCACTTTGGGAGGCTGAAGTGGGTGGATCACTTGAGGTCAGGAGTTCAAGACCAGCCTGACCAATATGGTGAAACCCTGTCTCTACGAAAAATGCAAAAATTAGCCAGGCGTGGTGGCGCATGCCTGTAATCCCAGCTACTCAGGCGGCTGAGGCAGGAGAATTGCATGAACCCAGGAGATGGAGGTTACAGTGAGCCAAGATCGCCACTGCACTCCAACCTGGGTGACAAAGCAAGACTTCATCTCCAGAAAAAAAAAAAAAAAAGGAAGAAATGTCTTGAAGAGGCTGGGCGCAGTGGCTCACACCTGTAATCCCAGCACTTTGGGAGGCTGAGGTGGGCAGATCACGAGGCCAAGAGATCGAGACCATCCTGGCCAACATGGTGAAACCCCATCTCTAGTAAAAAAAAAAAAAAAAATTACAAAAATTAGCTGGGCTTGGTGGCATGTGCCTGTAGTCTCAGCTACTCGGGAGGCTGAGGCAGGAGAATCGCTTGAACCTGGGAGGCAGAGGTTGCAGTGAGCTGAGATCGCGCCACTGCACTCCAGCCTGGTGACAGAGTGAGACTCTATCTCAAAAAAAAAAAAAAAAAAAAAAAAAAAAAAACCTTGAAGAGAAGGGACTGCCACTCAAGGTCCTTCTCATAATTGACAATGCTCCTGATCATCTCCAATCTCTGCTTTGCCACTAAGAATGTGGAAGTGATGTCCCTGCTCCTAACACTACATCACAGTGACAGCTACTCAATTCAGGCATAATCAAGTAGATTAAGGTGACTTATACTTACCTGACCTTCGGGAGGATTCATGCCATCCTGATGCTAACTCTGACTGTACCATAATGGATTTATGAAAGCACTTCACAATTGCACATGCAACAGTTCTCACTGCAGAGGCTATAGATGCCCCAAAGCTCAAGAACCCCAAAGCAAGCTGGAAGCCATTATGGAGAGAGGGAGTCAATGATTTCAGGGGCTTCCCCACTATTGATGCAATAGTTAAGAATACTTTTTTTTTTTTTTTTTTTTTTTTCCGAGATGGAGTCTCACTCTGTTGCCCAGGCTGGAGTGCAATGGTGTGATCTCAGCTCATTGCAACCTCCACCTCCTGGGTTAAAGTGATTCTCCTGTCTCAGCCTCCTGAGTGGCTGAGATTACAGGTGCATGCCACCACACCTGGCTAATTTTTGTATTTTTAGTAAAGACAGGGTTTCATCATATTGCTCAGGCTGGTCTCGAACTCCTGACCTCAGGTGACCCACCCTCCTCGGCCTCCCAAAGTGTTGGGATTACAGGTATGAGCCACCGCGCCTGGCCAAGAATATCTTAAATATTGCAAGGGAAGTTGGTAAGAAAGGCTATCTCTGACAGGACTGAAGACGATGTGGAGGAACACACGGAAGAGCATAAATTCTTTTTTTTTTTTTTTTTTTTGAGACGGAGTCTCGCTCTGCCGCCCAGGCTGGAGTGCAGTGGCCGGATCTCGGCTCACTGCAAGCTCCGCCTCCCGGGTTTACGCCATTCTCCTGCCTCAGCCTCCCCAGTAGCTGGGACTACAGGCGCCCGCCACCTCACCCGGCTAGTTTTTTGTATTTTTTAGTAGAGACGGGGTTTCACTGTGTTAGCCAGGATGGTCTCGATCTCCTGACCTCGTGATCCGCCCGTCTCGGCCTCCCAAAGTGCTGGGATTACAGGCTTGAGCCACCGCGCCCGGCCGAGCATAAATTCTTACAACAAGGAACTCAAAGATGTGCTGAAATGCTCTATAGATTGATGATGATGACGATGACTTAAAAGAGGCAGGGCCACAGATTTGGACACTTGAAACATGTGCAGTTTTTCAATAGACAAAAGTATTAAGAAAGTTCATCATCCTCAAGTAAGATCCTTTGATGGAACTAAGCCTCCATGTCACCCACGGAATAACATGCCAACAAACAGTGCAAGATTTTTTTGATGACTCAAAAAAAAAGAAAAAGTAGCTTCCTACACTTCTCACTAAGCACCTGCAAACGTAAACACAGAACCTTCCATGGTTAAGGATCTGCAGCACTGAAGCTGAACAGAGCTTGACAGTAGTATTATTTGGCCTCCTCCAACAAGTCAACATCTGCATCAGAACCTAGTTCTTTCAACACTGATGATCATCCTGACATTCTGTCAATTCAACTTAGCCTGATGTCTCACTGCTTATCTACAATGCTACAACACGTGACAGTGTTAGGCACCATCCAGCAATCATCATCATCATCATCATCATCATTATACTTGGGTTATCAAGAGAGAAGCAGGATTTTGATGAGTGTTCACATGCTCATTCAGGTCACAAAACAAAAGCAATCTGTGAATGTTATAACGAAGAAATTTTAATGTTCTGGGTGACATATACTCTGTAGGTGGGCCTGCAATGGTTGTGTCTGCGTTGAACACGTAGAGACTATTTTTCTTGTCAGGATTCTCTAAACAATACAATCAAACAACTATTTACATAGCTTTTATAATGCATGAGGTATTAAAAGTAATCTAGAGATGACTTACACAGTATACAGGAGGATGTGCATAGATTACATGCAAATATGCCATATAACAAAGGACTTGACATCTGTGGATTTAGGGGGTGCTGGAACCAATCCCTTGCAATATATTGGGGGATAACTGTATTTAAAAAATTGAAACTACGGCCAGGCGCGGTGGCTCAAGCCTGTAATCCCAGCACTTTGGGAGGCCGAGACGGGCGGATCACGAGGTCAGGAGATCGAGACCATCCTGGCTGACACGGTGAAACCCCGTCTCTACTAAAAAATACAAAAAACTAGCCGGGCGAGGTGGCGGGCGCCTGTAGTCCCAGCTACTCGGGAGGCTGAGGCAGGAGAATGGCGTAAACCCGGGAGGCGGAGCTTGCAGTGAGCTGAGATCCGGCCACTGCACTCCAGCCTGGGCGGCAGAGCGAGACTCTGTCTCAAAAAAAAAAAAAAAAAAAAAAAAAAAATTGAAACTACTTAAGGCTTTATCCCGTGTTTACATTCATAGGGTCTGTCTCCAAAGTGAGTTCTTTCAGTTTCTGAAATTGAATAAAAGTACTGAATGTTTTCCCACATTCCATACATTTACAGAGTATCTTTCCAGTGAGTCCTTTTATGTCTATGCAAGGAACGGAGAGAACTCAGTGCCTTCCCACATTCCTTACATTCATACAGCTTCTCTCCAGTGTGAGTTTTTTCATGTCCTCGAAGGAAACGGGAACGAGTGAAGGCTTTACCACATTGGAGACATTCATAGGGTTTCTCTCCAGTGTGAATTCTTTCATGTCTTAGAAGGCAAGTGAGCCAAGAGAATGCTTTCCCACATTCCTTACATTCATATGGCTTCTCTCCAGAGTGAATCCTTTCGTGGACTTTTAAGTTACTGAAATGACTGAAGGCTTTCCTACATGTTTTACACTCATAAGGTTTTTCTACTGTGTGGATCCTTTTATGCTGAGAAAGGTATTTGAAACAACTGAACGCTTTCCCACATTCCTTACACTCATACGGCTTCTCTCCAGTGTGCGTTGTCTCATGATTTTGAAAGGAAGAGAGATCGCTAAAGGCTTTCCCACATTTACATTTATACGGTTTCACTCCAGTGTGAGTTGCTTCATGTCTTCGAAGGGAACCGGACAGACTGAAGGCTTTACCACATTGTTTACATTGATAGGGTTTCTCTCCAGTGTGAGTCCTTTCGTGTCTTTGAAATAAACTGGGACAACCGAAGGCTTTCCCACATATCTTGCATTTCTGGGGTCCATCTCCTGTGTGTGTTATCATGTGACTTCGAAAGCTTGAGCTATGAGATAAAACTTTCCCACACTGCTTACATTCATAGAGTTTCTCTCCAGTGTGAGTCGTTTCATGATTTCGAACCGAACTAGGACAATCAAAGCCTTTCCCACATATCTTACATTTATGAGGTCCATCTCCAGTGTGCCTTATCATGTGTCTTCGAAAGCTTGTGTGATGATAAAACGTTTTCCCACATTGCTGACACGCATAGGGTTGTTCTCCCGTGTGAGTCCTTTCGTGGAGTCGAGTGTAATAGTAACAGCTGAAGGCTTTCCCACATTGTGTACATTTATAGGGTTTCTCTCCGGTGTGAGTTCTTTCATGTCTTAGATAGGTACTGTAATCAGGAAAGGCTTTGGAACACTGTTTACATTCATACGCTTTCTCTCCCGTGTGGATTCTCTCATGTCTTAGATAGGAACTGTAAAAAGGAAAGGCTTTGGAACACTGCTTACATTCATACGGTTTCTCTCCAGTGTGCGTTCTTTCGTGCAAATGAAATAAACTGGGCCAAACAAAGGCTTTCCCACACAACTTACATTTATAAGGTCCATCTCCATGGTGTGCCGCCATGTGTCTGCGAAGGTTTCCAAGAGAACTAAAGGTTTTTGCACATTCTTTACAATCGAAGGGTTTCTTTCCGGTGGGAGGCCTTTCATGTGTCTGAAAGGAATGCTGATGATTGATGGTTTTCCCACGTTGTTTATGTGTATATGGCTTCTCTCCATATTCCTGATGCTCACATGATTTGTGTCCAGTGTCAACTCTGATGTTGCAATTAAGAGATGAATGACCCATGGCGACTTCTCCACACCCACTGCTGTCACATGGATTTACTTGAGGAGTGTTCTTGTTCACAATACTATCTGGAACGTGGCCAAAAGTTTCTCCACATTGACTATCATTTTTAATTTCACATGTATGACTTCTGTAACAAATAAGAAATACATTACTAAAGGTTTGTTTACAAGTGATTTTATGTGTATTGAAGTACTAGATTTACATTTTTAACATTATCATGCAAAGTACAGGCTTCATCCTGTTTGAATGTGAAGAGACAGTGCTGTGTAAGATGGTCCCATGACAGCTATTAGCAAAACAGTGATATTCACATGGAGATTCTTTCTTTCTTTCTTTCTTTCTTTCTTTCTTTTGAAACGGAGCTTTGCGTTTGTTGCCCAGGCTGGAGTGCAATGGCGCAATCTCGGCTCACCGCAACCTCTGCCTCCCAGGTTCAAGCAATCCTCCTGCCTCAGCCTCCCAAGTAACTAGGATTACAGGCATGCGCCACCACGCCTGGCTAATTTTGTATTTTTAGTAGAGACGGGGTTTCTCCATGTTGGCCAGGCTGGTCTTGAACTCCCAACCTCGGGTGATCTACCCACCTCAGCCCCCGAAAGTGCTGGGATTATAGGCGTGAGCCACCACTCCTGGCCCACATGGAGATTCTTAATTCCATTTCCAAGGGAACTATTTTGCAAAGACTGAATAGCTATGTCACATTTAACTATATGTTCCTGGGGAAAATTTTTTTTATAGAGATGGGGATCTCACTATGTTGCCCAGGCTGATCTCAAACTCCTAGACTCAAGTAATCCTCCCACCTTGGCCTCCCACAGTGCTGGGATTACATGTGTGAGCCACTGTGCTTGGTCAGAAAAAGAATTATTAGAATGAACAAATTTAAGCTGGGCTTGTTTACTTTCTCTGCTTGTTTTTAAAATTTTCTTATCATTCTATGAACCACTGCAGGGACATAGCTTTCTTTTGTGAGCGCAAATTACCTTAGATTTCTCCTGGGATTTTGGCACTGATCTCCAATGTTCTGGTCCTCCCATTTCGTTTCTAAAAGGTAGACCCAGGAAAATCACTAAAAATTTTTACAAAATTGTAGAAAAACTCTTAAGATTTTACGTGTACTGCAATCAGGCATGATTCATTCACCAAAGTACATGTGACTCTTCAACAACATGGGTTTGAACTGCACAGCTCCACTTATACATGAATGTTCTTCAGTCTCTGCTACCCCTGGGATGGCAAGACCAACCCCTCCTCTTCCTCAGCCCACTCAATGTGAAGACGACAAGAGTGAGAACCTTTATGATGATCTACTTCCACTTAATGAATAGTAAATATAGTTGCTCTTCTTTTTTTTTTTGAGACGGAGTCTTGCTCTGTCACTGAGGCTGGAGAGCAGTGGGCACGATCTCAGCTCACTGTCAGCTCTGCCTCCCGGGTTCACGCCATTCTCCTGCCTCAGCCTCCCGAGTAGCTGGGACTACAGGCGCCCGCCACCACGCCTGGCTAATTTTTTTTGTAATTTTAGTAGAAACAGGGTTTCTACTAAATTAAACGGGCTAATCACCATTAGCCAGGATGGTCTCGATCTCCTGACTTCGTGATCCACCCGCCTCGGCCTCCCAAGGTCCTGGGATTACAGGCGTGAGCCACTGCGTCCAGCCAGTTTCTCTTCTTATGATTCTCATCAACATTTTCCTTCCCTAGCTCACTTTATTGTGAGAGTACAGTATATAATACATGTGACATACAATATATGGATTAATCTAATGTTTATGTTATCAATAAGTGGGCCAGTCAACAATAGATTATTAGTGGTTAAGTTGTGGGGGACAAAAAATGTTATTAAAGGATGCAAGTCTATTTGAGGGGCTGGCACCTCTAAACCCTGTGTTGTTCAAGGGCCAACCATATGTCCTTTCCATATTTCAAATCATGAACAGCGTTGATGACCAGGAAACAAATGTCTCCAATTGACTGAGTGAAGAGATGATGTCATCCTTACCTATACAGTCCAGATTCCTAATGGTTTCCTGCATGACATTTCTGTAGAGACTCTTCTGTGATGGACCCAGCAAAGCCCACTCCTCTTGTGTGAAGTTCACAGCCACATCTTCAAAGGCCACTGAGTCCTGAAACATCCCACATGTGCAGAGGAGGAAGGTTGAGACGGACAGCACTGAGAATCTATACTCACTGCATAAACTTTGCATGATGCTGTGGTTTCCAAGCATTTATTCAATGACATAGTAAACCCACTCTTACTCTGTCTACACTCACTTTTTCCAACAAAACCATTGTGATGCTTTAGTTGAATGTGTTTGGTAAAGTAACAGTCGAATAGGAACCTGCCTCTTGTTGGTGAGTTAAGTGAGTGAGTCTTATTGCCTGTGTCACCATGATGTCTATTTCTACAGCAGTTTGTGTAGTTCTTGTCATGACAAAGTATAACTACCTATTGTGTAGAAGAATTACCACTCCCAGTCCTGAAACTGCATATCCTGACAAAGGCTCGTTTGCAAACTTGGATCTTTCATGGTGTCTAGGCACTGGACTAAGAAAGGGGTCCCACCAACGTAACTAAAGCAGAGGCTGAGTGGGCCTAAACTGTTTATGCAAAATATTGGGGCCAGGCATGGTGACTCAGGCCTGCAATCCCATCACTTTGGGAGGCCAAAGTGGAAGGATCACTTAAGAACAGGAGTTTAGGACCAGCATGGGTAACATAGTGAGCCCTTTTCTCAACAAAAAATAAAACTAGGTCTGACTCAGTGGCTCATGCCTGTAATCCCAGCACTTTGGGAGGCCAAGACAGGTGCATCACTTAAGCCCAGGAGTTCGAGACCAGCCTGGGCAACATGGTGAGACCTTGTCTCTACAAATAATAATAATAAAAAAAAAATACCAAGATGTGGTGGCACATGCCTGTAGTCCCAGATATCCAGGATGCTGAGGTGAGAGCATCACCCAAGCCCAGGAGGTTGGGGCTGCAGTGAGGCATGATCATGCCACTATACTCCAGCTTAAAAAATACAGTGAGATCCTGTCTCAAAAAATATAATAAAAGTAAAAATATATATGTATGTAATATATATTTTAACTCCTATTCCCCCTCTGAGAGTTTGGAAGTTTGTTATATAGTCAGCAGAGAGAGAATAC
This sequence comes from Macaca nemestrina, assembly GCF_043159975.1. Classification (NCBI taxonomy): domain Eukaryota; kingdom Metazoa; phylum Chordata; class Mammalia; order Primates; family Cercopithecidae; genus Macaca; species Macaca nemestrina. The sequence continues at coordinate 11,203,251 of NC_092144.1, forward strand.
CTGTTAGCCACTGCTAGGTGTGAATGCTTGTGCTCTCCAAAACTCATGCTGAAACTTCATCCTCAATATGACAATAATGAAATGTGGGGCTTTAAGAGTTGATTGGGACTGGGCGCGGTGGCTCACACCTGTAATTCCAGCACTTTGGGAGGTCAGGAGATTGAGACCATCCTGGCCAATACAGTGAAACTCCATCTCTACTAAAAATACAAAATATTAGCTGGGTGTGGTGATGGGCACCTGTAGTCCTAGCTACTTGGGAGGCTGAGGCAGGAGAATGGCGTGAACCCGGGAGGCAGAGCTTGCAGTGAGCCAAGATCGTGCCACTGCACTCCAGCCTGGGTGACAGAGCAAGACTCTGTCTCAAAAAAAAAAAAAAAAAAAAAGAGTTGATTGGATCTTGAGGGTTTGGACCTCAGGAATGTACTAATCCATTCATAGATAAATGGCTTAATGAATAAATGGGGTATCTCAGGAGTAGGCCTAGTGTCCTTATGAGAAGAGGAAGAGACCTGAACTCTTCTCTGGGCCCCTGGCCATGCAATATCCTGTGCCATCTAGGGACTCTGCAGAGTCCCCACCAGCAAGGAGGCTCTTACCCGACGCCAAGCCTTGATCTTGGGCCTCCTAGCCTCCAGAAGTATAAAAAACAGTGTTTTTTATAAATTACCCAGGCTCAGGTAATCTTGTTATAAGTAACAAAATCAGACTAAGACAGTTATGAGTAAACACTCTGGACACTGGATCGCTACTGAGGGACCCTAGTATCTAACGTTTCACATGTTCGGTTGCAATTTGTTACATGGGATATTCAGCCCATCCTATGCAATTACACTAAGAGAGAACATTTGGAAACTGGCAATTAGTTTCCTCTAGACCAAACGTAGTTAAGCACAACAAAAGACTAATAAAAAATATTTCGCAGGCCGGGCACGGTGGCTCACACCTGTAATCCTAGCACTTTGGGAAGCCGGATGGGCGGATCACCTGAGGTCAGAAATTCAAGACCAGCTGGCCAACATGGCAAAACTCCGTCTCTACTAAAAAGTACAAAAATTAGGCAGGCATTGTGGCGGGCGCCTGTAATCCCAGCTACTTGGGAGGCTGAGGCAGACAGAATTGCTTGAATTGCAGAATTGCAGACAGGTTGCAGTAAACTGAGATCGTGCCACTGGACTCCAGCCTGGGGAAAAAAGCAAGACTCTGTCTCAAAAAACAAAACCAAAAAGAACTCACTATCTCAATGGAAAAATTACAAATTTTGCACTGGATAATGACAAAGGAGAAGGAAAGACGGGGAAAGATTGCACATGTTCTAAGAAAAAACTCAATGTCACCTCTCATGATTATCTATAATATTCCCTAAATTCCTAAAGAGACTTTTAGTAGTCAACAAAGATTATATTGCCAAACCTAATAAAAGTCACCAATGTCTGAAAAGGTTAAAAACCTTCTAACCAGCCGGGCGCGGTGGCTCACGCCTGTAATCCCAGCACTTTGGGAGGCCGAGGTGGGTGGACCACAAGGTCAGGAGATTGAGACCATCCTGGCCAACATGGTGAAATCCTGTCTCTACTAAAAATACCAAAAAACTTAGCTGGGTGTGGTGGTGTGCAGGCGTGTAATCCCAGCTACTGAGGAGGCTGGGGCAAGAGAATTGCTTGAACCTGGGAGGCGGACACTGCAAAGAGCCAAGATCGCACCACTGCAGTCCAGCCTGGTGACAGAGCGAGACTCCGTCTCAAAAACAAACAAACAAAAAACAAAAAGAAACCCCCCCCAAAAACCCTTCTAACCAAGGAAGTTATAGCTTTCCAAAAACAGATAAAGGATTTTGAAACTATAATATTTGGCATCCCATACTATTAACAGGGAGATAAACAGACAGAAAAAGGAAAGCAAAAAATGGTAGAAGAGCTTAGTGGAGTTTTTATCTGTCCTTGGCCCAATCCCTCCTCACATCAAAGCCAATCTCAAAGACAGCAGACCAAGTTTTCAGTGTGGATCCCTAGAGGTAGCAGATCAGGTCTTATCTGCAAATTATTGCCTTTGTATTTTCCAACCGTCTGGGGACTATCCAAAGGTCTGAAAGGAGGTTCTCTTTTCTACTTCATCAGTAATGGAACCCAATCAGGGTCAAATGTGTCAAGAACTGTTTCAAAATGTTGCAAAATACACAAAAAGCCTGCGATCTCCTGGAACAACAGATTACAGTTAAGACGCACAGCAGACCTACTAAGTCGTGGGAAGAAAAGCTGGAGATAAAATTTCCTTCAGAAATTAGGGTACTGGAGGCCAGGCACGATGGCTCATGCCTGTAATCTTGGCACTTTGGGAGCCCAAGGCGGGTGGATCACCTGAGGTCAGGAGTTCAAAACCAGCCTGGCCAACATGGCAAAATCCCGTCTCTACTAAAAATACAAAAAAAATTGGCCAGGCGCGGTGGCTCACGCCTGTAATCCCAGCACTTTGGGAAGCCGAGGTGGGTGGATCACGAGGTCAGGAGATTGAGACCATCCTGGCTAACACAGTGAAACCCCTAATAAAAAAAAAAAAAATTAGCCAGGTGTGGTAGCGGGCGCCTGTAGTCCCAGCTACTCAGGAGGCTGAGGCAGGAGAATGGCGTGAATCCGCGAAGCAGAGCTTGCAGTGAGCCAAGATTGCGCCACTGCACTCCAGCTTGGGCGTGGTGGTGAGCTCCTTGTAATCTCAGTTACTCAGGAGGCTGAGGCAGAGAGAATTGCTTAAAACCCAGTAGGCAGAAGTTGCAGTGAGCTGAGATCGCACCACTGCACTCCAGCCTGGGCAACAGAGTGAGACTCCATCTCGAAAAAAAAAAAAAAAGAAAGAAAGAAATTAAGGTACTGAAAAGCACCCAGTTATATTAGGGAATATTTTTGTTATACCTACCTGATCTAACAGATACAAATTTGTTTGAAATAATACTAGCAATGTATTGGGTAGGTTCCAATAGGGCAAATGAATGACAGTGATGTTATATTGGATGGGAGGAACGAATTTGGAACAGTAAGTAATACCAGTGCTACTCTCAAAGCCAGTATAGCATTATTTGAAACTGAAGGTCCATTAGTTGTAAATGGTGTACTACAAACTCTAGGGAATTCACTAATAAAATTTAAGAAACAAGTAGACTTATGGCCGGGTACGGTGGCTCACGCCTGTAATCCCAGCACTTTGGGAGGCGAGGCAAGTGGATCACGAGGTCAGGAGATCAAGACTAGCCTGACCAACATGGTGAAACTCCGTCTCTACTAAAAATACAAAAATTAGCCGGGCATGGTGGCATGCCTGTAATCCCAGCTATTGGGAAGCTGAGGCAGGAGAATTGCTTGAACCTGGGAGGCAGAGGTTGTAGTGAGCCGAGATCGTGCCATTGTACTCCAGCCTAGGTGACAAAAGCAAAACTCCGTCTCAAAAAAAAAAAAAAAAAAAAAAAGAATCATACAGAATGCTCAGTTAAAATGAAAGTAGAAAAAGTGAAGAAGTTAAAAAAACAGTCAAGTATAAGAATAGAAAACAATAACATATATACATATTACCAATTATGTCAATATCACTTTGAATGTGTATTAGCTATACATACCAGTTAAAAAGACATGGACTGGCTGAATAGAATAAAAAAAACAAGGCTGGTCAGCATGGTGACTCATGCCTGTAAGCCCTGCATTTTGGAATGCTGAGATGGGTGCATTGCTTGAGGCCAGGAGTTTGAGACCAGCCTGGCCAATGTGGTGAAATCCCGTCTTTACTAAAAATACAAAAAAATTAGCCTGGCGTGGCGATGCATGCCTATAATCTCAGCTACTCGGGAGGCTGAGGCATGAGATTCACTCGAACCCAGGAGGCGGAGGCTGCAGTGAGCTGAGATTGTGCCACTGCACTCCAGCCTGGGCAAGACAGCAAGACTCTGTCTCTTAAAAAAAACCAACAAATAAAACAAGACTCAGCAATGTGTACATGAAAACCATTTTAAACTGAAAGACACACATACATGAAATATAAAGGTATGGAGGAATATATGACATTCTTGCCCTAATCAAAAGAAATATGGAACAGCTATTTTAAATTCAGATAAATCACATTTTAGGTCAAGGAAAGATACAAGGGATGAAGAGATTTCATAAAGATAAAGAAGTCAATTCTACAAGAAGACATAATAATCCTTAATATCTACGCTCATAAAACAAATCATCAAAATACATAAGGCAAAACTTATAAAACCACATGGCAAAATACACATGCCCTAGATGGCTTCCCAGTACCTACTGGCATTCAATGCTTGCTAACCTCTTCTTTCTGGGATCTCTAAGTAATACATAGTTTCTGTTATTTCTTGCATTTTGTTGAGTTGCTTTCTCTGTGTCTTACCTGACCAATATACCTGAATCTAATTTCTACCCAGTCAGGGCTTTCTTTGTAAGATTATTTTGGCAGTGGCTACCTTGGTAATAATAAAATAAAAACAGGTCAGACAATGGGCCATAAGGTGTCTACCAGAAAAAACAATTAGGTCACCTGGCCAGATAAAGAAGTACTATCCTACAGGTTACGTTTGGAAATTAACCTGTTTGGGGAGGTCTTATGATTTCGGGCTTACATCTTGTCCCTGAGTAAAGAATCTTTTTTTTTTTTTTTTTGAGGGGGACAGAGTTTCGCTCTTGTTGCCCAGGTTGGAGTGCAATGGCGTGATCTCAGCTCACTGCAACCTCTGTCTCCTGGGTTCAAGTGATTTTTCTGCCTCAGCCTCCCAAGTAGCTGGGCTTACAGGCCTGTGCCACCCTGCCCAGCTAATTTTGTATTTTTAGTACAGACAGGGTCTCACCGTGTTGGTCAGGGTGGTCTTGAACTCCCAACCTCAGGTGATCCACCCGCCTCAGCCTCCCAAAGTGCTGGGATTACAGGCGTGAGCCACCGCACCCGGCCATTTTCTTATGTAAGTAGGTCCTAAAGGAAGGAACTGAGAAATTCAACTCTGAAAATTAAGAAGAGTTGTGCGTGACTTATGCCTGTCATCCCAACACTCTGGGAGGTTGGGGCGGGAGGACTGCTTGAGTTTGAGACCAGCCTAGGCAACATGGCAAAAAAATTTAAAAATTGGCCAGGGATGGTGGCATGTGCCTGCAGTTCCAGCTACATAGGAGACTAAGGCAGGAGGATTGCTTGAGCCCAGGAATCTGAGGCTGCAGTGAGCCATGATCCCAGAACTGCACTCCAGCCTGGGTGACAGTGCAAGACCCTGACTTAAAAATTAATTAATTAATTAATGAGAAAATGGCTGAAAATTATTTCACAGAAGATGAAAGGCCATATAGAAGAAATGCTCAGCACCAATGCTAATCAGTAAAAAGCAACATATAATCACACGGAGATAAATATTCGTAAGGAATAAACACACATGCACACATGGTCTGCCAGTTAATCCATATGTGCCAATAGGTTTTCCTAGTACATTTAAATTTATCCATAATCTACAACCCAGCACATTTCCCCCCGTATGTACAAAATTTATAAAGTGTGATCATTTGGGGACAAAAACAAAGATGACATTGTCAACGAAGTCCAACAAAAATGAAACAATTCAAATCCTATGAGCTGTGCAATATGAGAGTGAAGTGGGTGACCCACACCTCAGACAGCAGCATGTATCAAACAGACTGAGGCAAAGAAACTAAAAAAAACCGGCCAGGCGTGGTGGCTCATTCTGCAATCCCAGCATTTTGGGAGGCTGAGGCAGGCGAATCACCTGAGATCGGGAGTTCGAGACCAGCCTGACAAACATGGAGAAACCCTGTCTCTACTAAAAATACAAAATTAGCCAGGTGTGGTGGTGCACGCCTGTAATCCCAGCTTCTCAGGAGGCTGAGGCAGGAGAATCACTTGAACCCGGGAGACAGAGGTTGCCATGAGCCGAGATTGCACCATTGCACTTTAGCCTGGGCAACAAGAGCAAAACTTCGTCTCAAAAAAACAAAAAAACCTTTTCAGCATCATATTAATGGAATATTAAGTGTAATATTAATTAACTGAAAACTCAGAAGAGAGAAAACTATGCATCTGGATTCACACATGATAAACATATAATGAATAATAGACAGTCAGTTTAAGGCTTTGACCTGTGGTGCCTCTGACTTCTCATAACAAAGGTGTGCTGTTTGCTGAACACCAACCAATTCTCCAGCAACAACTGGGTGTCCAATAATTCAATTCTTACCCTACCCAGAATTAACACAGATCCCTTAAGTTTCTTACTAGAGGGCTCAGTCCCACAACAGGCCCCACTGCAGATGTCATTTATAAGGCCCAGGAACTAACCTTTTAACCAACTGTGTATAAATACAACAGCACCATCCTCCAGTTCAATAACTGGCTAAAGGCCAGGCACAGTGGCTCACACCTGTAATCCCAGCATTTTGGGAGGCCAGGGCAGGTGGATCACCTGAGGTCAGGAGTTCGAGACCAGCCTGGCCAACATGGAGAAACGCCACCTCTACAAAAAAGGCAATATTAGTCAGGCATGGTGGTGCATGCCTGTAGTCCCAGCTACTCAGGAGGCTGAGGCAGGAGGATCGCTTGATCCGGGAGGCGGAGGTTGCAGTGAGCTGAGATTGCGCCACTGCACTCCAGCCTGGAGAGAGAGTGAGACTCCACCTCAAAAAAAAAAAAGAAAAGAAAAGAAAAAAAGAAACAACTACCAATTTTTTTTAGGCTGGGCACGGTGACTCACACCTGTATTCTCAGCACTTTGGGAGGCCAAGGTAGGAGAATCACCTGAGGTTGGGAGTTCAAGACCAGCCTGGGCAACATGGCAAAACCCTGTCTCTACAAAAAATACAAAAATTAGCTGGGCATGATGGTGCACGCTTGTAGTTCCAGCTACTTGGGGGGTTGAGGCAGGAAGATTGTTTGAGCCCAGAAGATGGAGGTTGCAGTGAGCTGAGATCATGCCACTGCACTCCAGCCTAGAAGGCAGAACAAGATTCTGTCTCAAAAATTTAAAAAGACCAAATATTTTTAAAAATTATATCACAGACCCAAATAAACTCTCAGATTCATAAACCCCTTCATCCAGCAGGCAGAATCAAAAGGAGTCTTTCTCTAAGTCAGCCCCAACAGACTTTTAAATTTGTACAATACTCTGATTAAACAAACACAGTGAATATAAAACCAGACTTCTAATAATGTTGAATTTAACCCCAGCTCTGTAATATCGGTTAATAGCTAGAATTAAATAAATCACCTCAGACCAGGTTAGGTGGCTCACACCTGTAATCTCAGTACTTTGGGAGGCCGAGGCAGCTGGATCACTTAAGCCCACGAGTTCAAGACCAGCCTGGGCAACATGGCGAAACCCCATCTCTATGAAAAATACAAAAATTAGCTGGGCCTAGTGGCGCATGCCTGTAGTTTCCGCTACTCGGGAGGCTGAGGTGGGAGGATCGCTTGAGCCTGGGAGGCAAGGTGGAGGTTGCAGTGAGCTGAGATCATGCCACTGCACTCTAGCCTGGGAAACAGAGTGAGACTCTGCCTTAAAAAATAAAAAGAAAAGAAAAGAGCCGGGCGCGGTGGCTCAAGCCTGTAATCCCAGCACTTTGGGAGGCCGAGACGGGTGGATCACAAGGTCAGGAGATCGAGACCATCCTGGTGAACACAGTGAAACCCCGTCTCTACTAAAACTACAAAAAACTAGCCGGGCGAGGTGGCGGGCACCTGTAGTCCCAGCTACTCGGGAGGCTGAGGCAGGAGAATGGCGTGAACCCGGGAGGCGGAGCTTGCAGTGAGCTGAGATCAGGCCACTGCACTCCAGCCTGGGCGACAGAGCGAGACTCCGTCTCAAAAAAAAAAAAAAAAAAAAAAGAAAAGAAAAGAAACCACCTCAGCCTTCTACCACCTGTCCTGTGTGTTCTGAACAAGCAGCTGAATGCAATGTAACACCCTCTGCATTGCTTCGACTATGCCCCCTTTTTAACCTGTAACACCACCAGACAAAAACCCCACCAAATTCCCACTTTTGCCTCAGAAATGATTAGCTGAACAATTTTGTCTTCACTAACCAGCCTGCACAAAATTAATGTAGAGCAAACCTTCCTTAAGTTTCTCTCCCTGCTGGACTCAGTCTGAGCCACAATTCCTCTTTTTAATTAATCTATTTATTTATTTATTTTGAGATGGAGTCTTGCTCTGTCACCCAGGCTGGAGTGCGGTGGCTCACAATCTCGGCTCACTGCAACCTCCGCCTCCCGGGTTCAAGCGATTCTCCTGCCTCAGTCTCCCGAGTAGCTGGGACTATAGGCACGTGCCACCACACCCAGGTAATTTTTGTATTTTTAGTAGAGACGGGGTTTTGCCAAGTTGGCCAGGCTGGTCTCGAACTCCCGGCTTCAGGTGATCCACTGGCCTTGGCCTCCCAAAGTGTTGGGATTACAGGCGTGAGCCATGTGCCCGGCCACAATCCCTCCTTTTTAACCTCTCCTAAGAACTGACTGAAGTCAAGGTGAAACATTCTCTGATGTAGGATCTGATTTTCACCTTCCATCCTGCTCTCTCTCCTACCTTCTTTCTAATATTGTTTGCTCTTCACTTTGAAAAGCAATTTTTCTGGCTGTGCGTGGGGGCTCATGCCTGTAATCCCACCACTTTGGGAGGCCAAGGCAGGCTGATCACTTGAGGTCAAAAGATTGAGACCATCCTGGCTAACACGGTGAAGCCCCATCTCTACTAAAAATACAAAAATTAGCTGGGCATGGTGGCGGGCACCTGTAATCCCAGCTACACAGGAGGCTGAGGCAGGAGAATCACTTGAACCTGGGAGGCGGAGGTTGCAGTGAACTGAGATCGCACCACTGCACCCAGCATGGGCAACAGAGCGAGATCCCGTCTCAAAAAAGAAAAAGGAAAGCAATTTTCTGCCTAAGCTTTGAGATCCTTGCAGACAGATCTTATAGTTGGTAGTTTTCTCCTTTTGCAATATGTTTTTAGAATGAAGTCACTTCTTGCCCAAATCCAGATTCATTTTACTTGAGAACATCTAGCAACATCCCCACAACAGTAACAAAGACTACCTCAGACAGGGCATCACCCCAAATGTCTCTGCCTGTGGATCTCCAACTTTCCAGTGCTCCGTAGCTTCTCTCAGTATAAAGGGCTCCTCCCATGTTTGGAATGAACAGGTTGGGACACCTGCCAGGGAGGTTCCCCAGGAAGAACCAACTCAACTGGGTCTTCAATGACCTCCCTTTGCAGGCTCCAGATTGATCTTAGCTCAGAGTCAGTGGCCTCAGGCTTCTCCACCCCAGTCAAGGCTACTCACTTACCCTTACCTGACTTACACGGGGGTATTTAAAAAAAACATACCACGTATGATGAGTTCAGCAAAATCACTCCAATCCAGCGTTTATATTTATAGGAGGGAAGAAAACCACAACACATCTATATTTTATAGCTCAATAGAAAAAGCACAAGTGTCTATCCATTTCAGAAAACAAATTAATTTATCATTTTCCATAATAATAAATCATTTAGTAAATGAATAATGATATTTGAGTTCTTTAGCTGTTGGAAAGTCCTGTCCCACAGGATTTAGCAATAATCTGTCAAGTCCACATAACAGGAACAGAATAGAGTTATCCACTGTCTCAGATTCTCCACTCTACAAAGGAGAGGAACTAACATTTTGGTAAATCTTTATAATTCATCAATATATCCACCACACTTTCTTGCAAAAATGTATTCATTTTTCTGCAGTCATAAAGGAAAAGAGTTTTTCCCAATTTCTTTTCACTGCTAGGCCCTGAAATTCCATTTGAAATCATCCAATAAAAAAACAGACCTGAGGCCAGGCATGGTGGCTCACTGCTGTAATCCCAGCACTTTGGGACGCCAAGGCAGGTGGAACACTTTAGGTCAGGAGTTCAAGACCAGCCTGGCCAACATGGTGAAACCCTGTCTCTACTAAAAATATTTTAAAAATTAGCTGGGCGTGGTAGCATACGTCTGTAATCCTAGCTACTCAGGAGGCCAAGGTGGGAGGACTGCTTGAACCCACGAGGTTGAGACTGCAGTGAGCCGAGATCACGCCACTGTACTCCAGCCTGGGCAACAGAGTGAGACTCCGTCTCAAAAAAAAAAAAGTAAATAAAAGTTTTAAAAAGAAATAAAATATAGGACTAAATATGTAATTAGTTTTCTGAAACCCAACTTGTTCTTGCCGTTTTGAACATACTTTGCTTTCTTTATTAAGCTCTAATGATAAAATGCATTTAGCAGTTAATAAAAAGCTGAAGCTGAAATGAGTGAACAAATCTTTTCAAGATGACAAATGCAGGGAGGGGCTGACTGGAACACAGACAAATCTGACTCAAGTGTCAGGTCAGGTCCTCCTATCACTTGGGACATCTTCCACCTCCATGAACTGCTGAGTAATTACCCTCCCAGGAGAAGCTCCCTCAATACCGCCAACCAGCTGGCTCACCAGCCACGTGTCCCCAAGGAATGGAAACTGGGGTTGGGGAAGAAAAACTGAATGTGTTAAGGGCTTTGCTTTTTGAGGAACAGTATACTAGTGAACTCCTCCCACCCCAAGGCATCCGGCCGCTCCCCTATAAGGTCCCACCCCCCACCTCAGGCTGTCCTCTGGGAGGAGTTACTCAGAGCTGATATTCACTAGACACTACAAAAGACTTAGCAGCTACGAGCATCTTGGAGCAGCCACAAACAGTTCTGTAACCCAGGACCAGGACACCACAGAGACTGGGCTGAGGACAGATCACCCTATGCCATTTGCAAAGAGGAACCTTGACTGAAAATATTCGGATATCTCTATGTAGACAGGATAAAGGACAGTCACACATACACTTTTTTTTTTTTTTTTTTTTGCAGTGGAGTCAAGTGGTCATTCTTTGCTTCCTCACATGTGAAATGTTCACAAACCCAAAACAAATCTTTTAAAAAGAACCTTACTTGCTATGTGAAAAGAAAGTGACAATTAAAATAATGCCTCTGTTTGAAATATTGCCTGAGGGACAAAGAGTTCATAAAGTTGCTGTGAATTGAGAGAAAGTTAGCCTGGGGAAGGCTCTGAAACCAAGGGATTTGCTGCCAGCCCTAGGAGGAGTTAGGATGGGGGACAGGGTGGTGGATTTGAGACCCTGCTGCCCACATCTGTGGAAGACTCGGAGGGGAACCGGTCACCCTTGGGAAGAAAAAAGGGACTGGGGAACCCACCACAGCTCCTCTTCCCAAGCACAAAGCCCACACACACGAGTCTGGATTCTGCCTGGTGACCCTCCGTTGTCACCGTGCAGCCTCCTCACCGGGTTCACAGGAACTGCGAGCGAGGCTGGAGGCGAGATTGCAGTTAGATATTAACCAGGTGCTCTCAGCCCTGCTGCCTCGCAAGGCCGCCTCCCTGAGAGTCAGGTCACAGCAGACGCTGACCGCCGGCTTCCTCATCGTGCCTGGGGATAAGATCTCTGAGAGTTGCTCAAGAGTCGCCTGAGTTCTTTCTCGGATCCTGAATTGCAGCGGAAAGGCTGGCGCCAAGCAGGCTGAAGACCCCACGAGGAAGCCCACTCAGCAGGAGAATACGGTTTCTTCACCTCCAGTCCCAGGAGTCACCCCTCACTTCCCCACCAACCAGCGACCCCACACCCCAGCCGCCCGTGTCCACACCCCCAAACACCCCATCCCCAAACCTCTCAGGGACGCGGATCTGGGGTTTCCTCCCCTCTCCCCCATTAAACTGTTTCTGATGTAGCCTTCGGCGTCTCGGTGCAGTGACTCGGGCCGCGAACCTGTGCCGGTTACAGCCGCACAATCTGGGGAGACGCGGAGCTGCGGGCGCGGAGCTGCCCAGAGAGGGCGCCGGCCGCAGTGGCCGCGCAGGGACGGGACAGGACGCCCGGGGTCCCGGCTGCCGCCTCAGCCCCATCTTGCGGCCGAGGGGACCAAGGGCCGAGCTGCGCCAGGGGGCACTCTGGTTTGCAGACCCCGGAGTCGCCCAGGACGAGGCCCGGGTCCCCTCACGGTCGGTTCCGGCCAGTTCCAACCTGCCCCTTCTTTGCCTCGGGACGCCGGGCCCTGCACACTCACCATTTCCCGGCTTCTTGGTGTCCGGGTGTCCTCCCTATAAGCCAGCGTCCAGTGTGGGTCCCGGCGAGACAGACGCTGATACAGACCTTCCAGGGCGTCTCTCTCTCAGCGACAGACCCAGGACTCAGAGCGCAGGGGCGTGGAGAAGACTCCGCGGGCTCTTTGAACGTCGCACCCTCCTCCCTGCAGCGTGCCTGATTGACAGTTCTCACACACCCCGCCCCCTCGGCCCTGATTGGATAGTGCTCCAGATCCCGCCCCTTGGTGACTGATTGACAGAAGAAGCGATCTCGCAGTGCTGAGTGGAGCCGGATGAACAGGTTCCAGACACTGCCCTTGGCAAGGCGGGCTTCCTCCCAACGCAGTGACCTGACCCCTCCCGAAGTGACGTTTGCATTTTAGAATTTCCTGATTGTACTCAGTGGATTCTTCCTGCTTTTTCCTCCTGGACAGGGACTCACAAGTGTGTGCAGGGAATTCGAGGCCCCCTGTCCAGTGGGGCCATTCCCGGACCTCGGAGCAGGAGGGGATCCCAGGGCACACAGGCCACCCTGCAGCAGGAGGGAGGGCCTGATGTCCTCCAGGGATCAGGAATTTGGGATGAGGCTGTTGGCGACGTGGTCAAGCCGTTCCCTCACCTTATCTCACAATCTACTCATTTGCAGCCCAGAAGATAAAAACACGACAACAAAATAAAATTGTTAAGTATGTGGAAAAACTGGAATTATATGGCAGCAATATTTTGTAAAGAATCAAAAGAGAAGAAAAGCAAAAACTTGAACTAGCTCAGAGAAGCAGCCTATTGCACCAACAGTTCACAAGCAGACCCCCTTTCAGGAGGTCAAACGTATCCCCAAGCTGGGAAGCCAGACAATGATTCCTAAGACGGAGCCCCGGGGTGGATCAGAAGCTGGTGTTGGTGGGAGGGACAATTAAGAATTTAACTTTGAGATCTCAAAATACCTGTCCCCTCTGGACAGCGTGGAAATTCTCTCTCCTTATGCCATTAAATGTTCATAAATTAAACGCTTCAATCAAAAGCCGAGACATTAGACTTTGAATTTGAAAACATTAGCCTTTCTCCATGTATTTATGAAGTAAGAATACTAGACTTAAAAGCGTTATGGCCAGGCGCTGTGGCTGACGCCTGTAATTCCAGCACTTTGGGAGGCCGAGGCGGGTGGATCACCTGAGGTCGGGAGTTTGAGACCAGCCTGACAAACATGGTGAAACCCCGTTTCTACTAAAAATAAATTAGCCGGGTGTGGTGGCGCACGCCTGTAATCACAGCTACTCAGGAGGCTGAGGCAGGAGAATCGCTTGAACCCGAGAGGCGGAGGTTGCGGTGCGCCGAGATCGTGCCATTGCACTCCAGCCTGGGCAACAAGAGCAAAACTCCATGTCACCAAAAAAAAAAAAAAAGGGATCACGAGGTCAGGAGTCCGAGACCAGCCTGCCTGACAAACATGGTGAAACCCCGTCTCTACTAAAAATACAAAGATTAGTTGGGCGTGGTGGCGCGCGGCTATAACCCCAGCTACTCAGGAAGCTGAGGCAGGAGAATCGCTTGAACCTGGGAGGCAGAGGTTTCAGTGAGGCAACATCACACCACTGCACTCCAGCCTGGGCGACAGAGCGAGAAAACAAAACAAAACAAAACAAAACAAAACTCCATCTCAAAAAAAAAAAAAAAAAAAAAAAAACACGTTATAAACTAGAAGCTGGTACCCATGGCTAAATAGAAAGGAGCTGAACATGAGATGTCAATAGATCAAATGAAATCTTCGATCAACTTCTAGAAACTATAGCATTTTCTGCCAGGACAAATGGACATGTTTAGAAAACGAATGAAAAAAATGATGTCTCGGCCAGGTGCGGTGGCTCACGCCTGTAATCCCAGCACTTTGGGAGGCCAAGGCGGGCGGATCATGAGGTCAGGAGATGGAGACCATCCTGGCTAACACGGTGAAACCCCGTCTCTACTAAAAATACAAAAAATTAGCCGGGCACGGTTGCACGCGCCTGTAATCCCAGCTACTCAGGAGGCTGAGGCAGGAGAATCGCTTGAACCCGGTAGGCGGAGGTTGTGGTGAGCGGAGATCAGGATCATGCCCCTGCACTCCAGCCCGGAAGACAGCGAGACTCCGTCTCAAAAAAAAATAAAATAAATATTTTTTGTATTTTTTGGTAGAGACAGGGTTTCACCGTGTTAGCCAGGCTGGTCTCGATCTCCTGACCTCATGATCTGCCCACCTCGGCCTCCCAAAGTGCTGGGATTACAGGCATGAGCCACTGCGCCTGGCTCCCGGATGGTCTTGATGCTTGTGGATGTTCATTGCTGTCTGGGCATTGAAGCACTAGATATTTATTGTAGTCTTTGCAGTCTGGGCTTGTTTGGACCCGTCTTTTTGGGAAGGCTTTCTAGGTATTCAAAGGGACTTGGCTGTTTTTGTCTAAGCTATTTCTGCTTTGTGGGGTACTCCAAGCCTAGTTACACCTGGTTTTTGCAGACTCACAGTGGTACCACCTTGCTGGTCTTAGATAAGATCCAGATGAATTCCCTGAATTACCAGGCAGGGTCTCTTGTTCTCTTCCCTTACTTTCTCCCATTTAAATGGAGTCCCTCTGTGCTGAGACGCTTGCAGCTGGGGGTGGGGTGACACAAGTGCCTCATGTTCGCCAGCACTGGGACTGCGTTGGGTCACATCTGAAGCCAGCACAGCACTGAGTCTCACCCAAAGCCCACTGTAACCTCTACCTGGCTAAAGCCTATGTTTGCTCAAGGCCCTAGGGATCTGCAATCAGCAGACGGGGAAGCCAGGCAGGTTTGTGTCCTTTCCTTCAGGGCACCAAGTTTCCCTAGTCCCTGACTGGGGGTCCAGAGATGGCATCCAGGAGCCAGGGACTGGAGTCAAAAATCTTAGAAACCTACCTGATGCCCTATTCTACTGTGGCTAAGCTGGCACTCAAACCATGAGACAAAGTCTTCCCACTCTTCTCTCCCCTTTCCACAGGCAGAGAAGCCTCTCCCACCATGGTCACCAACATCACAACCCATGGGTAATCTTGCCAGGCTGCTACTGATATTCACTTAAGACCTAAGGGCTCTTCGGTCAGCCTGTGGTGAATGCTGCCAGCCTGGAACTCACCCTTCAGAGCAGTGGGCTCCCCTCTGGCTCAGGGTAAGTCAAGACATGCCATGCAAGAGCCAAGGCCTGGTATTGGAGACCCCAGGAGCCCGCTTGGTGTTCTACCCCATTATGGCTGAGCTGGTACCTAAGGTGCAGGTCTAAGTACCCTCTACTTTTCTCTGTTTTTCTCAAGCAGAAAGATTATCTTACTGTATTTCCCAGAGCTGGGAATGTGCTGGGTGTCACCTGAAGCCAGCACACCTCAGAGTCTCATCCAAGGCCCACAGCATACTACCTGGGTGTTACCACTGGTGGTTCAGGGCTCAAGGGTTCTTTAGACAGCAGGTGATGAATCTTGCCAGGTCAAGGTCCTTCCCTTCAAGGCAGTGGGTTCACATCTGATCAAGGGTGTGTCTAGGTATGTTGCCCAGGAGCTAGGGCCTGGAAAGGGGCTCTGCTGACTCTGCCCAGTTCCCTATTCTACGGTGCCTGAGGTGGTACCCAAGATGCAAGACAAAGTCCTCTTTAGTCTTCCCTCTCCTCTCCTCAAATTGAAGGGAGGATTCACTTTTGTCGCTGTGAGCTGTGCTGCCTGAGGTTGGGGGACAGGTGGTGCAAGCACTCCCTTAGCCACCCAGCTGATGTCTCACTAGGTCATGAGCCCCTCCCCACTCATGTCCACTGGCTCTGAGCCCAGCACAGCACTAGGACTTGCCTAGGAATTGCAGTCCTTATTGCCTAACCTGCCTTTTAAGTTTATTCAGAACCTCAGAGCCCTTTAGTCCACAGTGACGAGGCTTGCAAAAACTCAAGTTCCAACTGCTGGGATGGGTAATTCCCCTCTGGCTAGGGTTGGTCTGAATGCTCCCTCTGTGGGTAGGCATCAGCTATTTAGCCTGGTTTTGTTTTCCACTGTGACAGGACAGCACTGAGTCAAATGCAGGGTCTCCTAATTACTGCATCTCCTTCACCAAGCACACAGATTCTCCAAGGCACGTGGCCACTGCCAGGGGATGGGGAGGGCTGGTGACAGCGATTCAAGACTGTCTTTTCTAATTTCTTCAGTTCCACTTTCAGTGATATGAAGTTAAAAACAGGTGCTGTGGTTGCTCACCTGATTTTTTTGTTCTTAGGAAGATGATTTTTGTGTGTGTGTAAACAGTTGTTACATTTGATGTTCCAGTAGGGGGCACATTTAGTGAAGGCTTCTATTTGGCCATCCTGCTCCATCCTCCCTCTGGTTTTACCATTTTGCATTCCCACCAATAGCACCCAAGAGTTTTGGTTAATTCACATAGTTGCCAGCATTTGTTATTTTGTTGTTCTTAGGTAGTGGCAAAATAATGAAGGTGAGGGTGTATGGATGTCATTGCGGTTTTGATTTGCATTTCCCTAACCATGAGTGATGTTGAACATCTTTACGTGATTATCACCTATTTGTATATTTCATTAGAGGAATGTCTATTCAATTCCCTAACACATTTTTCAATGTAATTGTATTTTACCCAGCATGCACTGCTGAAACAAAATACCAACTACTGAGGGTATTAACCCACTAACCTTTTTTTTTTTTTTTTTTTGAGATGGAGTCTTGCTCTGTTGCCCAGGCTGGAGTGCAGTGGCACAATCTCGGCTCACTGCAACCTCTTCCTCCTAGGTTCATGGCATTCTCCTGCCTTGGCCTCCCAAGTAGCTGGGACTATAGGCGCCTGCCACCACGCCCAGCTAAATTTTTGTATTTTTAGTAGAGACGGGGTCTCACCGTGTTAGCCAGGATGGTCTCGATCTTCTGACCTCATGATCTGCCTGCCTTGGCCTCCCAAAGTGCTGGGATTACAGGCGTGAGCCACTGTGCCTGGCCGACTGAACCCACTAACTTTTAATTCTCACTGTACAAGACGGTATTAAGTAAGTCCAAGGTCAAAGTAGTGGCAGATTCAGTGCCTGGTAAGGGTCTGCTTCATGGTACAAGCAAGGCTGTCATCTCATTGAGTTCTCATATGGTAAAGAGCAAAAGAAAGCTACTTAGGGAAACGTATAAGCCCATTCATAAAGGACTACCCTCATGATCTCATCTAATTCTAACTACCTCCCTGAGATCCCATATCTTCATTCCATACATTAGGAAGTAGGGCTTCAACACTTGAATTTCAGGAGACAAACTCAGTAACTTTCTACCCTGCCTTCCCAAATTTATATCCCTACATGCAAAATACATTTATTTCATTTCAACAGCATCAAAAGTATTGAGTCAGTCCACAATGAGCTGTAAAGCCTAAACTCAAACTCAATTAAATATCAGCTGAATCAGATATGGGTGAGAGTTGAGGTAACATTCATCCTGAGGCAACATTCTTTTCCAAATGTGAGCCTTAGGAAACAAACTGGTTGTGTGGCCTAGTGTTGAGACAGGCTTAGGAAAAGCACTTCTATTTCAAAGAAGAGAAATATGAGAGGAGGAAGTGGTGACAGTTCCCAAGCAAGACAAAAACCTGGAAGGTAAGTTTCATATAAGAATAATCTTCTTTGACTCAATATTCTGGATAAGAAATTGGTGGGAAAGGCTGTCTGACATGATCGAGGATGACACTGAAAAACTTACACAAAAGCAAAGACAAATGTTTACTAACAAGGAACTCAAAAGATCTGCTGAAATCCTCTACGATGGCAACAATAATGACATTATGGTGATGCAGAAGATTTAGAAGGTGCAGAGCCATTGATTGGGACCTGAAAACATTGCAGCAGTTTTTCAACAGGCAGAGGTGTTAAAGATTATTACCCTCAAGTAAGATCCCTCAGTGGAGCAAAGTCTCCACCTCATCGGAATAATTACAACATGCCTACAAACACATTTGATGATGCAAAGAAATAAAGGAATAAAGTTCCTATAACAATGTTTCTAACTAAGCATTTGCAAATATGAAGACCGAACCCTCAGTACTTATAGATCTTCAGCCCTCAAGCCAAACAGATCCTGACTGTATCATTTAGCCTCCTCCAAAGAGTCAACATCTACAATCAGAACCTTGTTCTCGTAACATAGATGATTGTTCTGATGTTCTGTCAGAAGATTCCATTTAACCTGATCTCTCACTACTTACCTACAATACCACATGTCTAGTCACCTCAACAAATCACAATGTTAGGCACCATACAGTGATCATCATCACTGTCATTATACCTGGGCAATCAAGAGAGACAAACTAGGATTTTGCTGAATATTAACATACAATTTCAGGTCAATTCTCAAAAAGAATCTGTGTGTATTGAAGGAAATTGTAACTTTCTGGCTGACATGTACTATTTAAGGAGGCTTGTGATGGTTGCTCCCGTACTGAATAAGTATAGACTTTTTCTCATTATAATTCCCTAAACAATATAACTATTTACATAGTATTTACAATGCATGAATTATTATAAATAACCTAAAACTTATTTAAAGTGTACAGGAGGATGTGCATAGGTTACATGCAAATATGTCATTTTTAAAAAGGGACTTCAGCATCTGTGGGTTCAGGTATCCTTGGGAGGTAATAGAACCAATCTCTTGAAGATCTCCAGAGATAACTATATTCAAAATAAATGGAAACTACTTAAGTCTTTATAACATGTTTATATTCATAGGGCTTATCTCCAACGTGAATTCTTCCTCATATCTTAAATACAAGACTAGCAAATGCTTCTCCCACATTCCATACATTTAGAGAGTTTCTCTTTAGGGGGTCCTTTTATGTCAATTAAAGGAAGTGGGAGAACTGAATACTTTTTCACATGCCTTACATTCATACAGTTTCTCTCCAGTGTGAATTTTTTCATGTATACAAGGGGAACTGGAAAAACTGAAGGCTTTACCAAATTGCATACATTCATGGGCTTGCTCCCAGTGAGTTCTTTCATGCCTTAGGAGGGAAACGGACGAAAACAAAACGCTTTCCTACACTCCTTACATTCATGGAGATTCTTTCCAGTGTGAGTCTTTTAATGATTTCAAAAGGAACAGACATCCCTAAAGGCCTTCCCACATCTACATTTATAGGGTTTCTCCCCAGTGTGCGTCCTTGTATGGCTTTGTAGAAAACTGGAAGAATCAAGGGCTTTCTCACATACCTTGCATTTCTGAGATCCATCTCCAGTGTGTGTTTTCACGTGTCTTTGAAAGCTTGTGCATGAAAGAATGCTTTCCCACATTGCTTACATTGATAGGGTTTCTCTTCAGTGTGCGTTCTTTCACGTCTTTGAACTAAACTAAGATAATGAAAGCTTTTCCCACATATCTTACATTTATGATTTCTATTTCCAGTGTATGTTCTCATGTATCTTTGAAAGCCTCTGAGATGAGAAAATGCTTTTACACATTGCTGACATTCACAGGGTTGTTTTCCAGTATGAGTCTTTTCATGTATTTGACTGTAACAGGAACAACTGAAGGCTTTCCCACATTGTTTGCATTTATGTTTCTCTCCAGTGTAAGTTATTTCATGTCTTTGAAATGGTCTGTGAAAATTGAATATGTGGGTCTTTCCCACATATCTTACATTTATGAGGCCTATCTCCACTGTGTAAAGCTTCTGAGATGATTAAGTGCTTTCTCACATTCCTTTTAGTCACTAAGTTTCTTTCCAGGGTTAGGCCTTTAATGTATTCAAAGGAAGTGGCAGTAACTGGAGGCTTTCTCACATTGTTTATGTGTAGTGGCTTCTCTCCATATTCCTGATACTCATGTGGCTTGTGTTGAGCATGAGCTCTATGGTAGCAATTACCACGAATGACCCATGCTGACTTCTCCACACACACTGCTTTCATGTGGTTTTGCTCAAGGGAGACTTTTTTTTTTTGAGATGGGGTTTCTCTCTTGTTGCCCAGGCTGGAGTGCAATGGCCGATCTTGGCTCACTGCAACCTCTGCTTCCCGGGTTCAAGTGATTCTCCTGCCTCAGCCTCCCGAGTAGCTGGGATTACAGGCATGTGCCACCATGCCCGGCTAATTTTGTATTTTTAGTAGAGACCGGGTTTCTCCGTGTTGATCAGGCTGGTCTGGAACTCCCGACCTCAGGTGATCCACTCGCCTCGGCATCATTTTCAGGGCTGGTAGATCTTGAGGCTTGGTTAAACAGAAAGAGAAGGGTAAACAGAGCTTTAAGAAGCTGGGCTAAGGATTCAAGGAATTCTCCAGCTCAGATCCATCCACAGAGACTGAGAGAGGTCAATTTTTTGCTTGATTCATTTTCTCTTTTTCTTTTGTTCCTGGCATTGTCAGAACACTGGGTGAATATAAGCTAAAGGAACAGAGACTTCCGTGACTACACTGGACAAGGAACATGGTCTCTATAAATACACTTTTGAAAGTTACCCAACAAATAAACAATTACAGCCTGCAGCAAACATAAAGAGCATAAAAAGGAAGGGGGAGAATTTGATTTACAGAGTTACTCTTATTATAATATTCAAATGTCTACTTTTAACCTTTATTTTAGGTTCCAGGGTACATAGGCAGTTTTTTTTTATATAGATAAACTTGTGTCACGGGAGTTCGATGTACAGATTATTTAATCACCTGGGTACTAAGCATGATACTTGATAGTTATTTTTTTCTGATCCTTTTCCTTCTCCCACCCTTAAGTAGGCCCCAGTGTCTGTTGTTCCTCTCTTTGTGTTCACATATTCCCATTATGTAACTCCCACTTATAAGTGAGAACATGTGATATTTGGTTTTCTGTTCCTGTGTTAGTTAAGGATAATAGCCTCCAGCTCCATCCATGTTTCTGCAAAGACATGATCTTGTTCTTTTTTATGGCTGCATAGTATTTCTCGGTGTATATGTGCCAAATGTTCTTTATTCAGTCTACTGTTAATAGGCATTTAGGTTGATTTCATATATTTGCTATTGTCAATAGTGTTGCAATGAACATAGGTGTGCATGTGTCTTTATGGTAAAATAATTCATATCCTTTGGGTATATACCCAGTAATTGGATTGCTGGGTCAAATGATAATTCAGTTTTTAGTACTTTGAGGAATCACCACTCTGCTTTCCACAATGGTTGAACTAACTTAAACTCCCACCAGCAGAGTATAAGCATTCCCTTTTCTCGACAACCTTGCCAGCATCTGTTATTTTTTGACTTTTTATTAATAGTCATTCTGATTGGTGTGAAATGGTATCTCATTGTGGTTTTGATGTGCATTTCTCTAATGATTAGTGATACTGGGCATTTTTTTTTTTTTTTTTTTTTTTTTTTTGAGGCGGAGTCTTCACTCTGTCGCCCAGGCTGGAGTGCAGTGGCACCATCTCGGCTCACTGCAAGCTCCGCCTCCCGGGTTCGCGCCATTCTCCTGCCTCAGCCTCCGGAGTAGCTGGGACTACAGGCGCCCGCCACTGCGCCCGGCTAATTTTTTGTATTTTAGTAGAGACGGGGTTTCACCGTGTTAGCCAGGATGGTCTCGATCTACTGACCTCGTGATCCGCCCGCCTCGGCCTCCCAAAGTGCAGGGATTACAGGCGTGAGCCACCGCGCCCGGCCTTTTTTTTTTTTTCATTTGCTTGTTGGTTACATGCATGTCTTCTTTTGAAAAGTGTCTTTAATCCATCTTGAGTTGATTTTTGTATATAATTTAAGAAAGGGGTTCAGTTTCAATCTTTTGCATATGGCTAGCCAGTTATCCCAGCACCATTGATGAGTACTTTTCCACTGCTTGTTTTTGTCAGCTTTGCGAAAGATCAGATGGTTGTAGGTGTGCAGCATAATTTCTAGGCTCTGTATTCTGTTTCATTGGTAATGTGTCAGTTTTTGTAAAAGTACCATGCTGTTTTGATTACCGTAGCCCTGTAGTATATAGTTTGAAGTCTGGTAGCATGATGCCTCCAGCTTGTTCTTTTTGCTTAGGATTGCCTTGATTATTTGGGAATTTTTAAGTTATTTTTTCCCAAGAACCAATCCTTGCATTTGCTGATCTTTTGTATTTATTTATTTAATTTTTTTTGGTATCTCAATTTCCTTCAGTTTAGCTCTGATTTTGGTCATTTTAGTTCTGATTTTGGTCATTTCTCGTCTTTTGCTAGCTTTGGAATTGGTTTGCTCTTGCTTCTCTAGTTCTTCTAGTTGTGATCTTTCACAACTTCCTCTAGTTCTTCTAGTTCAGATCTTTCTTTTTGATTTGGGCAGTTAGTGCTATAAATTTCCATCTTAACACTTCTTTAGCTATGTCCCAGAGATTCTGGTATGTTATTATCTTTCTTCTCCGTTTCGAAGAATTTCTTAATTTTGGCTTTAATTTCATTATTTACTCAGAAGTCATTCCGAACCAGGCCATTTAATTTTCACATAATTGTATGGTTTGGGGAGATTTTCTTAGTCTTGATTTCTATTTTTATTGCACTGTGGTCTGAGAGTGCAGCTGGTATGATTTTGTTTGCTTGTTTTTTAAATTTGCTGAGGGTTATTTTATGTCTGACTGTGTGACTGATTTGAGAGTATGTGCCATTTGGTGAGGGGAAGAATATATAATCTGCTGGTTTTGGGTGGAGAGTTCTGTAGATGTCTATTAGGTCCATTTGGTCAGGTGTTGGTGGAAGGCTAAGGAGGAACAAAGGCAAATGTTACATGGCGGCAGGCAAGAGAGCATGTACAGGGAAACTGTCCTTCATAAAGCCATCAGATTTCATGAGACTTATTCACTATCATGAGAACAGTGTGGGAAAACCGCCCCCATGATTCAATTACCTCCCACTGGATCACTCCCATGACATGTGGGGATTATGGGAGCTACAATTCAAAATGAGATTTGGGTGAATAAGTCTCATGAGATCTGACGGCTTTATAAAGGGCAGTTCCCCTGCACATGCTATCTTGCCTGCCACAGTGTAACATTTGCTTTTGCTCCTCCTTCGCCTTCCACCATGATTGTGAGGCCTCCCCAGCCATGCTGAACTGCGAGTCAATTAAACCTCTTTTTCTTCGTATCGCCATGGGTGCCAGCTCCCAGTTCATAATGTCTTTTTTTGTTTGTTTTTAAATAGAGATGGGGGTTTCACCACATTGCCCAGGCTGGTCTTGAGCTCCTGAGCTCAAGCAAACCACCCACCCCAGCCTCCCAAAGTGGTGGGATTACAGGCATGAGTCATGGTGCCTGGCCTCATAATGCTTTTATATCTGGTATTCTTCATAAAAATATGAAGATGAGTGTTTTCAAATTCAAAGTCTAATGTCTCAGCCTTTGATTTAAGCATTTAATTCAATAACATTTAAAGGCTTGATGGAAGGAGCATTTCCACACTGTGTTTAGGAGACAGGAGGGCAAATTGAACTCCCAGAGTTAAATCCATTAGTGCCCCTGACTCATCCCCAGGTTTTGATCCACCTCAGGGCTCCATTTCAGGAATTATCATCTGGCCTCCAAGCTTTGGAATATGTTTGGCCTCCTGAAAGGGGTTGACTTGTGAACTGTGGATGCACCAGGCTGCTTATCTGAGCTAGTTCAAGTTTTTGCTTTATAAAATATTGCCGCCACATAATTCCAGTTTTTCCACACATTTAACAATTTTATTTTGTTTTTATTTTTATTTTTATTTTTTTCGAGATGGAGTCTCCCTCTGTCTCCCCCACTCTCTCACTGCAGCCTCTGCCTTCCGGGTTCAAGCGATTCTCCTGTCTCAGCCTCCTGAGTAGCTGGGGATGTGCCACCACATACGGCTAATTTTTGTATTTTAGAGACAGAGCCACCATGTTGGCCAGACTGGTCTCGAATTTCTGACCTCAGGTGATCCACCTGCCTTGGCCTCCCAAAGTGCTGGGATTACAGGTGTGAGCCACTGCGCCCGGCCTTGTTGGACTGTTTTTATCTTCTGCACTGAAAATTAGTAGACTGAGAGAGAAGGTGGAAGAAAGGCTTAGCCTGTGCAGCCAACAGCCTTATCCCAAACTCCTGATTCCTGGAGGACATCAGGCCCTCCCTCCTGCTGCAGTGTGGCCTGGGCTCCCTTCCTGCTCTCAAATCAGGGGATAGCTCAAATGGACAGTGAGTCTGGAATTTCCTGCACAGACTTGTGGGTCCCTGTCCAGGAGGAAGAAGGAGAAAGGTCCCACTGAGTACAATCAGGACATACTGCCTAAATGCAAATATCCCCTGGGAGGGGGTCAGGTCACAGCGCAAGGAAGAAGCTAGCCTCTCAAGGCCTGTGTCTGGAATCTGTTTATCAGGCTCCACTCCGCAGCTGAGATCGCTTCTTCCGTTACTCAGTCCCCGGGGGAGGGACCTGGCGCACTATCCAATCAGGGCCGCGGGGCGGGGTCGTGGGAACTGTCAATCAGGCGCGCTGCCCGGAGGAGGGTGCAAGGTTCAAAGAACCCGCCGAGTCTTCTCCACGCCCCCGCACTGGGCTCCGGGTTCTGTCACTGAGAGACGCCCTGGAAAGTCTGTGGCAGCTTCTGTCGCGCTGGGACCCGCACTGACAGCGGGAGGCAGAGGGAGGAACCCGGACACCGGAAGCCGGGAAATGGTGAGTGTGTGAGGTCTGGTGTCCCGACGCGTGAGAGGAGAGACTGGTTGGAACCGGCCGGAACCGGCTGTGGTGGCACCAGGGCTTCCCCGCTGGCGACACCCTGGCGCAGCTCGGCCCTCGGTCCCCTCGGCCGCAGGATGGGGCTGGGGCGGCAGCCGGGACCCCGGGCGTCCTGTCCCGTCTTTGCGCTGCCACTGCGGCCCTGGCCCTGGCCCTGGCGGCCTCCCTGGGCAACTACGCGCCCGCAGCCCCGCGTCTCCCCGGATTGTGCGGCTGTAACCGGCACAGGTTCGCGGCCCGAGTAACTGCACCGAGACGCTGAGGGCTGCAGCAGAAACAGTTTAATGGGGGGAGAGGGGAGGACACTCCAGATCCGCCTTCCTGAGAGGTTTGGGAATGGGGTGTTTAGGGGTGTGGACCGGGGCGGCTGGGGCGTGGGGTCGCTGGATGGTGGGGAAGCGAGGGGTGACTCCTGGGACGGGAGGTGAAACCGCTTTCTTCTGCTGAGTGGGCTCCCTTGTGGGGTCTTCAGCCTGCTTGGCGCCAGCCTTTCCACTGGAATTCAGGATCCGAGAAAGAACTCAGGTGGCCCTTGAACAACTCTCAGAGATCGCATCCCCAGGCACAATGGGGATGCCGGCGGTCAGCGTCTGCTGTGACCTGACTCTCAGGGAGGCGACCCCGTGAGGCAGCGGGGCTGAGTGCATCTGGTTAATACCTAACTGCAATCTCGCCTCCAGCCTGGCTCGCAGTTCCTGTGAACCCGGTGAGGAGGCTGCACGGTGACGACAGGTCACCAGGCCGACTCGTGTGTGGGGTTTGTGTGTGGGAGGACTTGTGGTCTCTTTGGTCCTCAGTCCCTTCTTTCTTCCCAAGGGCGACCGCTTCCCCTCCGAGTCTTCCAGAGATGTGGGCAGCAGGGTCTCAAGTCCACCACTGTGTTCTCTCATCCTAACTCCTCCTAGGGCAGACAGAAAATCCCTTGGTTTCCAGAGCCTTCCTCAGGCTTTCTCTTCTCAATTCACAGCAACTTTATGAACTCCTTGTCCCCCAGTTTATATTTCAAACAGAGGCTAGTATTTTAATTGTCATTTTGTTTATACATAGCAATATATGGCTCTTTGTAAACGGTTTTGTGTTTATGAACATTTCACATGCGAGGAAGCAGAGAAAAACCACGACACTTGGCTGTAAAAAAAATGGATATTAATAAATAAAATTTTTGTTACTGCCTTCCCTTCATCATCCCTAGACAGAGACACCTTTTAAGAATGTGTTTGGATTGAGGTTCCTCTTTGGAAACGTTACAGGGTGATGAGTCCCCAGCCCATCCTCTATGGTTTCCTGGTCCTGGGTTTCAGAACTGCCTGGGGCTACCCCAAGATGCCCACAACTGCCAAGTCTCTTATAGTGTCAAGTGAATATCAGTCCCTGTGTGACCCCTTCCAGAGGACACCCTGAGGTGGAGATGGTGGGACCTTGTAGGGAAGTAGAATGATGCCCTGTAGTAGGAGTCTCCTGGTATACCCTTCCTCAAGAAGCTACTTCCTTAGAACACTCAGCTTTTCTTCCCCCATCCCTTTCTTGGGGACATATGGCTAGCCAACCAATTGGGTGGTGGTATTAAGGGGACAGGACTGAAATGATTCTTCCCTTCTGATGCTCTCACACTAACGAAGGGAGAAAACTATCCCTACAGACAGGAAAACCAACCCCACTGAGGTGGTGCAAGAACTTGAAAAGCTAACAATGTAGTGTCTCCTGGGATCGTGGTTACTGAACACTTTGTGAGCAGCATGGGGATGGAGGATGTTCCAGGTGACAGGAGGACCTGACTTGACACACTCTGCACCCATAGGGAGGTGGTGAAAGGAGATGATGGTATAAGGGATGCATATGGATCAACCAAATTGAAGAACTGGGAGAAGATAGAGAACTAGAAGCTGTGTCAAGGGTCATAAAACCCCTTTTTTGGTATGAAAAACATAAAACCACATTCAAAATGGAAGCTGAGGTAACAAACTGAGTAAAAATTAATGAAAACCAGAAAGTCTATAGTTAGTTGATCATTGTATATGGAGATGCTGGGCAGAAGATGGATTATTCTCCTGTAGATAACCATTTGTCTCTATCATTTCCGTTGAAGTGTCTGTCATTTGTATCACTGCCTGGCAATACCTGCTGTGTCATAGGTTCTTGTACCTTAAGTAGATGCTCTTGTTCCAGAATTTGCTATTTTTCATTGGTTTATGTATCTATCAGTCTGCTAATATCATACTCTCCTGATTACTATAGTCTTCAAAGCCTTGATGTGTGGTAGAGAAAGACCCTTCCTAACTTAATCCTTTGGGCTGCTATAACAAATTACCATAGACTGCATGCCTTAAACAACAGATACTCATTTCTCAAAGCTGTAAAGGCTGGGAATTCAGTTTCAAACAGCAGATCAGTTGTCTAATAAGGGCCTCTTTCTCTTTCTTTTCTTTTCTTTCTTTTTTTTGAGATGGAGTATTACTCTGTCCCCAGGCTGGAGTGCAGTGGCATGATCTCAGCTCACTGCAACCTCCGCCTTCTGGGTTCAAGCGATTCTCCTGCCTCAGCTTCCCAAGTAGCTGGGACTACAGGCACATGCCACCACGCCCAGCTAATTTTTTGTATTTTTAGTAGAGACGGTGTTTCACTGTGTTAGCCAGGATGGTCTCGATCTCCTGACCTCATGATTCGCGCACCTTGGCCTCCCAAAGTGCTGGGATTACAGAGGTGAGCCACCGCGCCCCACCTGGGCCTCTTTCCTGATTTGCAGACGGCATTCTTCCCTTTATGCCCTCACATGGTGGAGATATGTCTGTAATGTCTATCTAGTTTTGTGTATTAAGGCAGTTGTATTAGTCCATTTTCACACTGCTATAAAGAACTACCAGAAAAGAAGTTTAATTGACTCACAGTTCCTCATGGCTAGGGAGGCCTCAGGAAACTTACAATCATGGCGGAAGGGGAAGCAGGCACTTCTTACATGGTGGCAGGCAAGACGGCACGTGAAGTAGCAACTGTCAAACACTTATAAAACCATCAGATTTCATGAGAACCCACTGTCACAAGAACAGCATGCAGGAAATTGCCCCCGTGATCCAGTCACCTCCCACAGGTCCCTCCCTTGATACATGGGGGTTATGGGGATTACAGTTCAAGATTAGATTTCGGTGGTGACACAGAGCCAAACCATATTATCAGTGTTGGCCTTACAACATGAATTAGAAATTGTCCCCTCTGTTTCTATTTTCTGAAAGAGATTATAGAGAATTTGTGTCATTTCTTCCCTAAGTGTTTTCCAGAATTCAACAGTGAAACCATGCTGGCCTGTTCCTTTTTCTTAGGACTTTTTGTTTGTTTGCTTGAAATGGAGTTTTGCTTTGTTGTCTAGGCTGAAGTGCAGTGGCATGATCTCACTGCAACTTCTGCTTCCTGGGCTCAAGTGA
Organism: Macaca nemestrina; assembly: GCF_043159975.1. Classification (NCBI taxonomy): domain Eukaryota; kingdom Metazoa; phylum Chordata; class Mammalia; order Primates; family Cercopithecidae; genus Macaca; species Macaca nemestrina. The sequence continues at coordinate 11,231,466 of NC_092144.1, forward strand.
TCCTCCCACCTCAGCCTCCTGAGTGGCTGGAACTACAGGCATGTGCCACCACATCCTGCTAATTTTTTGTGTTTTCTGTAGAGATGGAGTTTCACCTTGTTGCCCAGGCTGGTCTTGAACTCCTGGGCTCAAGCAGTCTGCCGATCTTGGCCTCCCAAAGTGCTGGCATTACACATGTGAGCCACCAAGCCTAGCCTACCAGTGCACCCAGCCTGGCCTGGGACTTTTATTATTTATTGATTCGATTTCTTTAATAGTTATAAGACTTTTCATATTACTTAGTTCTCCTTTAGTGAGAACTAATTTTGGTAGCTTGTGTCATTCAAGGAATTGGTGCGTTCCATGTAATTTATCAACTATATGGGCATGCAGCAGTTGTTCCTAATACTCTTTTGAGGTCCTTTAATGAACACAAGATTAGTAATCATAACCCCCCTTTCTTCTGAGTTAGCTTGGCTATGGGCTTACTCATTTTATTGATCTTTTGAAGGAACCAGCTTTTGAATTGTTGATGTTTTCTACTGATCTCTTGCTTGCTATTTCGTTAATACCTTCTCTTGTTGTTATTTTCCTCTGCTTGATTTACATGTATCTTACTAAACTTTCTTTAGTTTCCTGAAGTGGAAGGTTTTTAAGCATTGGTTTTATATCTTTTCTCTCTAGAGATTGCATTCAATTCTTTTTTTTTTTTTTTTTTTTTTTGAGACGGAGTCTGGCTCTGTTGCCCAGGTTGGAGTGCAGTGGCGTGATCTCGGCTCACTACGAGCTCCGCCTGCCGGGTTCACACCATTCTCCTGCCTCAGCCTCTGGAGTAGCTGGGACTATAGGTGCCTGCCACCATGCCTGGCTAATTTTTTTTTTTTTTTTAAGTTGAGATGGGGTTTCACTGTGTTAGCCAGGACAGTCTTGATCTTCTGACCTCGTGATCCGCTCACGTTGGCCTCCCAAAGTGCTGGGATTACAGGCGTGAGCCACCGCACCCAGCCTGCATTCAAATCTTTAAGTTTCCTTCTAAGCACTGCCTTTGCTACATTCTAAAACTTTTGCTATGATATACTCTTTTTTATCAACATTGCAGTATTTACATTTGCTTGAGAATTCTCTTTGACATTTTTAAAGTTGAGAGGTTTGTGACTTAAATCTCCAGGTTTTTTAGGCTTTTCAAGTATGTTTCTGTTATTTATTGCTACGTTAATTATAATACAGTTTGATTGCATACTTTATAGAATTTCTATTTTTAAAAAGTTGTTCAAGTGTGTTTCATGATTCAGAATATGTATGGTCTATCTTGGTGTATACGTCATGTGGGCTTGAAAATAATGTGTAGCCTGTTGGTGTACAATGAAGGTATAAATACACATCAATTAAATCTAGTTAATTAATAGTATTCTTGAGTTCAGGTGTATCATTAGTGATTTTCTGCCAAACTGATCTGTCAATTATTGAAAGAGATGAGTTGTTTTCCTCCAACTATAGTTGTAGATTTGTGTATTCTGCCTTGTGGTTTTAATAGTTTTTGCCTTGTGTATTTTCATGATCTGTGTTTATGGGCATAGATATTAAGGATTATTATGTCTTGTAGGATTGACCTCTTTATCATTATGAAATATCTCCATCGCATGTAATTTTCTTTGACCTAAAATCTTATTTATCTGAATTTAGTATCGCTGTTCCGTATTTCTTTTGATTAGGGCTAGAATGGCATATATTTATCCATACCTTTCTGTTTAATGTATCTGTGTCTTTCTGTTTAAAATGGTTTTCTTGTGCACATTGATGGGCCTTCTTTTTCATTATACTCTGCCAGTGCCTGCCTTTTTTACTATGTTATAACTGTTGTATGTCATAACTGATATAATTGGATTAATATCACATATATGTTATTGTTTTCTATTTATTGTACACTCTCTGTTTTTTCAACTTTCTCCTTTTTGCCTTCTTTCATTTTGACTGAGCATGTATATGATTCCATTTGCTTACTTCTATGAGTAGAGTAAATCTATTTGTTTCTTAAATTTTACTAGTGAATTCACTAGAGTTTGTAGAATACCATTCACAACTAATGAGCCTACAGTTTCAAATAACACTATACCAGCTTCAGGGGTAGTGCTGGTATAACAAACTATTCTGAATTCCTCTATTGTATTGCCCAATACATTGCTGATATTATTATGTTGAGCAAACCTGTATCTATTATATTAGATCAGATAGGTATAAGAAAACTAAAGAATTTCAAATGTCTTCATGTAATTCTCAGACTCTTTGTGTGTGTGTGATCCAAATTTTTAATCTATATAATTTTTCTTCTCTCCAATGAAATTCTTTTAACATTACTGGCAAGGCAGTTATATCAATCATACATTCTATCAATTTCATTCCTTTTTCTTTTTTTTCTCCTCAGTCTAAATAACTTCAATTGTTCTATCTTCATTTTAGCTGATTTTTTACTTTGGTTTCTCACATCTGTTGAACGTCTATAGAGAAATTTTCATTTTAGATGTTGTCCTTTGCAGTTGCATAAATTAAATATGGTCCAATTTCTAATTTTGTATTGATATGATTTTATCCATACATCCTTTTTCTGGTTTTCTTTTAGTTCTTCGTTCATAATTGCCTTTACCTCATTGAATATATGTAAAACAGTTGCTTTAAAGTTTTTATTCAGTAAGTCTAATGTCTGAGGTTCTCAGAGATGGTTTATCTAAATTAAATTTTTTCCATTGATGAACTGTATTTTCATGCTCCTTTACAGTCTTTGTGGACTTTTTATGTTGTAAAGCAGACATTTGAATGTTATAATCTGGAAATCAGATTCCTCTTCACGGTTTGCCCTTCTGGTTTGTGGAAGGTTTTAATTATTCGTTTGTTTAGTAACATTTTCAGAGTATGTTTGCAGAGACTGTATTCTCTGTCCATTGTAGTCACTGAAGTCTCTGTTCTCTTAGCTTGTGTTCATCCAGTATTCTGATAGATTTCCTGAATGCTAGCAGCTAAAAGTAAAAAAGACATGCCAAACAAATACCCGACCTCTTCCAGTCTTTGTGGATGGGTCTGTGATGTAGTATTTGTTGAACACTTAGCCAGACTGCTTACAATTCTGCTTTAGCCTTCCCTTTCTGTTTTACCAAACCGAGAGATGATGCAGAGCTGAAAATGAGGGCCTCCCCAGGTCTTTTTTGAAAATGTGTTCTTTCCAGTGCATGCATTCTCAATTCCCCAAAACACTTGAGTGCTTTTGGATGCCTTTTTTTTTTTTTTTTTTGAGACGGAATCTTGCTTTATTGCCCAGGCTGGAGTTCAGTGGCTCGATCTCAGCTCACTGCAACCTCCAATTCCCAGGTTCAAGCAATTCTCATCCCTAAGCCTCTGGAGTAGTTGGAACTACAGGTGCCTGCCACCACGCCTGACTAATTTTTGTATTCTTAGTAGAGACGGGGTTTCAACATGTTGGCCAGGCTGGTCTCGAACTCCTGACCTCAGGTGATCCTCCCGCCTTGGCCTCCCAAAGTGCTGGGATTACAAACGTGAGCCACCGTGCTCAGCCTGACTGCCCTAATTTCTGGGGGAAATTGTTCTCTCCTTTTTTATTCCCAGGACTTAGATGTTCTACCATTTGTCTTAATCATAATTTGTTGTCCTAGTTGTTTGAAGTTTTTTTATGTATTTTTGCAACATTTTGAAGCAGTTCCTGCCAAGCTTGACCTAATTAGGCTCCATCATTGATGAAATAAAAAAGAGAGCTTTCTTTCAGACCTTTGGATGGTCCACAGATGGATTGAAAAATACAAAGGGGCAATAACTTATAAATAAGATCTGATCTCCTCTCTCTAGGGATCCACATTGGAAATTTGGTCTGCTGTCTTCAAGACTGGCTCTGACGTGAGGAGGGGTTGGGAGAAGGACAAACAAAACTCCACCAAGCTTTCCTACTATTTTTCATCTTCCTTATTCTGTTTGTTTATCTCTGTGTTAATAGTACAGGATGCTGAATATAGTATATTCACAATACTTTATCTGTTTTTGGAAAGCTGTTGCTTTCTTGATTAGAAGGATTTTAGCATTTTTAGACGTTTGTGACTTCTATTAGATTTGGTCATGTAATTTTTAATGATGACAAAAAGATCTGTTTAGGGATTTAGGGAATATTGTAGATATTCATGAGAGGTGACACTGAGTTTTTTTCTAAGAACATATGCAATCTTTGCCCTTCTTTTCTTCTTTGACATTACTTAATAAAGTTTAACATTTTTCCATTGGGATGGTAAAATATCCTTATTAGTCTTTTGTCATACTAAACTACATTTGTTCTGCAGGAAACCATTTGCTAGCTTCCAAATGTTCTCTCTTAGTGTAGTCACATAGCACAGGCTAAATTCCCCAAGGCACAAGGGTCACTCATTACAGATGCAGTGACCAGAGTGTTTTTCCCTTATTTTTTTATTTTTTTGAGACGGAGTTTCGCTCTTGTTGCCCAGGCTGCAGTGCAATGGCGTGATCTCGGCAGCCCAGGCTGCAGTGCAGTGGTGCGATCAACGGCGCAACCTTCACCTCCCAGGTTCAAGCAATTCTCCTGCCTCAGCCTCCTGAGTAGCTGGGATTATAGGCATGCGCCACCACGCCTGGCTAATTATTTGTATTTTTAGTAGAGGCGGAGTTTCTCTGTGTTGGTCAGACTGGTCTCGAACTCCCAACCTCAGGTTATCTGCCTGCCTCGGCCTCCCAAAGTGCTGGGATTACAGGCGTGTGCCACCGTGCCTGGCCTCAGAGTGTTTTTTTCATGGCTGTCTTAGTCTGTTTTTTGTTGCTTATAACAGAATACTTTTACCTGGGTAATTTATAAGAAATGATATTTATTTTTTACATTTCTGGAGGGTGGGAAGCCCAGCATCAAGGTTGGGCATCTGGTGAGAGCCTTCTTGCTGGTAACTCTCTTTTGCACAATAGGTAGTAGGACTTTGTCATGACAAGAACTGCAGACCCACTGTAGAAATAGAAATTAGGAGCGATCCAGGCGATAAGACTCACTTTCTTAACTCACCAACAAGAGGTGTGTTCCTATTCAACTGTTGCTTTACCAAACATGTTCAATTCTAGCATCAGAATTGTTGTGTGGGATAAAATGGTATAAAGAGAGAATAAGAGTGGGTTTACCATGTCCTTGAATAAATGTTTGGAAACCACAGCATCATGTGAAGGTTATGAAGTGAATCTAGATTCCCAGTGCCTTCAGTTTTAATCTTCCTCCTCTGTACATGTGGAATGTTTCAGGACTCAGTGGCATTTGAGGATGTGGCTATAAACTTCACCTGTGAGGAGTGGGCTTTGCTGGGTCCATCACAGAAGAGTCTCTACAGAGATGTGATGCAGGAAACCATCAGAAACCTGGACTGTATAGGTAAGGATGACATCATGCCTTCACTTAGTCAATTAGAGACATTTGTTTCTTGGTCATCAGTGCTGTTCAATTATTTGAAATATGGAAAGGGGATATAATTGGCCCTTGAACCAGCCACCCAAGCAGTCATATATTTTCTTCTCCCCTACAACTTAACCACTAGTAGCCTACTGTTTACTGGCAGCATTATTGGTAACATAAACAATTAATACATGTATTTTATGTCATATGTATTACATGCTATATATTGTTACAGTACAGTAAGCTAGAAAAAGAAAATATTCATTAGGAAACTATAGGGAAGTGGAACATTATTTAGTATTCATAGAAAGTTTTCATTCTGATTTTTTTTTTTTTTTTGAGACAGAGTCTTACTCTATTGGCAGGCTGGAGTGCAGTGGCACGATCTTGGCTCACTGCAACCTCTGCCTCCTGGATTCAAGCAATTCTTCTGCCTCAGGCTCCCGAGTATCTGGGACTACTGGTGCACGCCACCATGCCCAGCTAATTCTTGCATTTTTAGTAGAGATGGGGTTTCACCATGTTGGCCAGGATGGTCTCGATCTCTTGACCTCATGATCCACCCGCCTCGGCCTCCCAAAGGGCTGGGATTACAGGTGTGAGCCACCGTGCCTGGCCCATTCTAACTGTCTTTACATTGAGTGGACTGAATAAGAGGAGGGGTTGGTCTTGCTGTCTCAAGAGTAGCAGAGACTGAAGAAATTCATCTGTAAATGGACCTGTGCAGTTCAAACCTGTGTTGTTAAGAGTCAACTGTAGTTTGGTGTGTGAATAATGCATGATTGCAGTGTACATAAAATCTTACAGTCTTTCTATAATTTTGTAATAATTTATAGTCATTTTTCTGGTTCTAACTTTCAGGAATGATATGGCAAAATCACGATATAGAAGAAGATCAGTACAAAGATCTCAGGAGAAATCTAAGGTAATTTGCACCCACAAGAGAAAGCTGTGTCCTTGGAGTGATTCATAGTATGCCAGAAATTTTATTTTATTTTGTTTGTTTTAGAGACAGTGTCTCACTTTGTTGCTCAGGCTGGAGTACAGTGGTATGATCATAGCTTGCTGTATAGCCTCAGACTCCTGTGCTCAATGGTCCTCCCATTTCAGCCTTCCGAGTAGCTAGGGTTACAGGCATGTACCACCACATGTGGCTACGTATTTTGTTTTTGTAGAACTAGGGTCTTGCTATGTTTGACCAGGCTCATCTCAAGCTCCTGTCCTTAAGCATTCCTCCTGCCTTGGCCTCTCAAAAGGCAGGTATTACAGGCATGACATGGAAAATTAACAAGCCCACCTTAAATTTATTTATTCTTAGAAAATTTTCTTCAAAAACATATACTTAAATGTGACATAGCTATTCAGTGCTTGCAAAATAATTATCTTGGAAACAGTATTAAGAATTCCCATAGGAATGTCACTATCTTCAAAACAGCTGGGGTTGAGTTATCTTCCACATCGTTCTGTCCATTCATGTTCAAAGAGGGCATGAAACCTACACTTTGCATGATAATGTTAGAAATGTAAATCCAGGCCAGGTGGGATGGCTCACACCTGTAATCCCAACTATTTGGGAAGCTGAGGCAGGAAGACTGCTTGAGCCCAGGTGTTCAAGCAGTCTGGGCAACATGGCAAGACCCCCTTTCTACAAAAAATACAAAAATTAGCTAGGCATGGTGGCCTGTGCTTGTGGTTTCAGTTACTTGGGAGGCTGAGACAGGAAGGTTGCTTGAGCCCAGTAGGTCAAGACTGCAGTAAGCCCTGTTCACATCACTATACTCCAGCCTGGGCAACAGAGCAAAACCCAGTTTCAAAAAGAGAAAGAAAGAAAAAGAAAGGCTGGGTATGGTGGCTCACCCTTGTAATCCCAGCACTATAGAAGGTCAAGGTGGGCAGATTGCTTGAGCTCAGGAGTTCAAGACTAGCCTGGGCAACATGGTGAAACCTCATCTCTACAAAAAATACAAAAATCTAATCCCAGCACTTTGGGAGGCGGAGGTGGGTAGATCACGAGGTCAGGAGATTGAAACCATCCTGGCTAACACGGTGAAACCCCGTCTCTACTGAAAATACAAAAAATTAGATGGGCATGGTGGCAGGCGTGCCTGTAGTCCCAGCTACTTGGAAGGCTGAGGCAGGAGAATGGCGTGAACCTGGGAGGCGGAGCTTGCAGTGAGCCAAGATTGTGCCACTGCATTCCAGCCTGGGCAACAGAGTGAGACTCTGTCTCAAAAAAAAAAAAAAAAAAATCAGCCAGGCGTGGTGGCATTTGCCTGTAGTCCCAGCTATTTGAGAGGCTGAGGTGGGAGGATGGTTTGAGTCTGGGAGGTGGAGGTTGCAGTGAGCTGAGATCACACCACTGCACTCCAGCCTGGGCAACAGAACGAGATCCTGTCTAAAAACAAAAAAAAAGAAAAGAAATGTAAATCCAATACTTATTAATACAAAATCATTTATAAACAAACCTTTACTAATATCTTCTTATTTTTTACAGATGTCATATGGTAGAGAGATCCTGTGAAATTGAAGATAATAGTCAATGTGGAGGACCCTTTACCCAGATTCAAGACAGTATTGTGAACGAGAAAATACCTGGAGTAGATCCATGGGAAAGCAGTGCGTGTGCAGAAGTCCTCATGGGTCGTTCATCTCTTAATTGCTACATTAGAGTTGACAGTGAACACAAACCATGTGAGTATCAAGAATATGGAGAGAAGCCATATACACATACACAATGTGGGACAACTTTCAGTTATCAGCCCTCCTTTCAAATACGTGAAAGGCCTCAGCATGGAAAGAAACTCTATGATTGTAAGGAATGTGCAACCTTCAGTTCTCTTGAAAACCTCCAAAGACACATGGCAGTACACCATGGAGATGGACGTTGTATGTGTAAGTTGTGTGGAAATGCCTTTATTTGGCCTAGTTTATTTCATATGCTTGGAAGAACTCACACTGAAGAGAAACCATATGAATATGAGCAGTGTTCTACAGCGTTTCCTGCTTATAGTTCCTCTCTAAGACATGAAAGAACACACAGTGGAGAGAAACCCTATCAATGTAATCTATGTGGGAACGCCTTCAGTTGTTCCTGTTACACTCAACTATATGAAATGAGTCACACTGGAGAACAATCCTATGAATGTCAGCAATGTGGGAAAACATTTTATCATCTTGGAAGCTTTCAAAGACACATGATAATGCACACTGGAGATGGACCTCATAAATGTAAGATATGTGGAAAAGGCTTTCTTTCTCCCAGTTCAGTTCGAAGACATAAAAGAACTCACACTGGAGAGAAACCCTATGAATGTAAGTATTGTGGGAAAGCATTCTCTGATTGCACAGGTTTTCGAAGACACATGATAACGCACACTGGAGATGGACCTCATAAATGCAAGGTATGTGGGAAAGCCTTTGATTCTCCCAGTTTATGTCGAAGGCATGAAAAAACTCATACTGGGGAGAAACCCTATAAATGTGAATGTGGGAAAGCCTTTAGTGATTTCTATTACTTTAGAAATCATGAAACTACTCACACTGGAGAGAAGCCATATAAATGTAAACAATGTGGAAAAGCCTTCATTTGTTGCACTTACCTTCAAATACATGAAAGAATTCACACTGGGGAGAGACCCTATAAATGTAAACAATGTGGAAAAGCCTTCAGGTCTTCCAATTACATTCGAGTACATGAAAAGACTCACACTGGAGAAAAGCCCTATGAATGTAAGCAGTGTGGAAAAGCACTTTCTCATCTGAAAAGCTTTCAGAGACACATGATAATGCACACTGGAGACGGACCTCATAAATGTAAGATATGTGGGAAAAGCTTTGATTCTCCCAGTTCATTTCGAAGACATGAAAGAATTCACACTGGGGAGAGACCCTATAAGTGTAAACTATGTGGGAAAGGCTTCAGGTCTTCCAGTTACATTCAACTACATGAAAGGACCCACACTGGAGAGAAACCCTATGGTTGTCAGCAATGTGGGAAAGCATTATCTGATCTCTCAAGCTTTCGAAGACACATGATAACGCATACTGGAAATGGACCTCATAAATGTAAGATATGTGGGAAAGGCTTTGATTATCCTAGTTCAGTGCAAAGACATGAAAGAACTCACACTGGAGAGAAACCCTATGAATGCAAGGAATGTGGGAAAGCCTTCAGTCATTCAAGTTACTTACGGATACATGAAAGAGTTCATACTGGGGAGAAGCCCTATAAATGTAAGGAATGTGGGAAACCATTCCATTGTCCCAGTGCCTTTCATAAACATGAAAGGACCCACAGTGTAGAGAAACCCTATAAGTGTAAAGAAGGTGGGGAAACATTTCATTGTATCAGTTCCTTTCATAAGCATGAAGGGACCCACTAGAGAAAACCCCTGTGAGTGTTGAACATGTGGGAAAGCCTTAAGTACTTTCAGCTTCTTACAAATACACAAAAGGACTCACACTGAAAAAAGTTGTATGATTGTAAAAATGTACTAAAACCTTCCATTTTTTTCAGTACCTTTTGAAAACATGACCAAACTCATACTTTAAAAAAATATGTATAATGAATATGAGGAATATGAAAAAGACTTTCTTTCGCTAGCAAACTTTCAAAGGTGGATATTATGACACACTAGCAGTGGACCTTACTACTGTAAGGAATGTAGAAATGCATTTACTAGTCCTAATTCATTTCAGTTACATGAAAGATTTCAAATTGCAGAGAACCACTATGAATGTAAACAATGTGGTGAAGCATTTAGTAGCTTCAGTTTCTGTTGAATACAGTCCTCCTTAGTTTCTGAGGTGAATTGATTCCAACACCCTCGGGAATACCTACATTCAGAGATATTCAAGTCCGTGATATTAAACAGCATGTTTGCATATAACCTAGGCACATTCTTCTGTATATTTTAAATCATTTCTAGATTACTTATAATACACAATGCATTGTAAATTCTATATAAGTTGCTTTTGTATTGTTTAGGGAATCATGACAAGAAACAAGTCTACATGTTCAGTACAAACACAGCTGTCATTGTCCTAAGTACATGTTCATGTCAGCAGCAATGTCAGGATCTGTGGAGTTTGCGAGTGTAAGATCTTTAAGTGTTGAAGGTTCCATCTCTATAATTGCAGCTGCTTTAGCTACAAATATTATAGGAAGCTGTTCCTTCTTTTTCTTTACGTCACCAAACCTTCCAGTGGTTATAGGCATTTTGTTATCCTTCAAGTGACCTGGAACCTTTGTTGTATTACAGGATTGTACCTGAAGATCACATTCTTTAACAGTTGTACCTACTGAATCTATAAAACTACTGGGAGAAAACATTTTGAAAATACTTCAGGACATTGGTTTAGGCAAAGATTTTATGGCTAATACCTCAAAGCACAGACGACAAAGACAAAAATAGACAAATGAGACTATATTATACTAAAAAGTAGCTGTGCAAAGTAAAGGGAACAATGAGTGCAGAGAAAACCTGTTGATTATGAGAAAATATTTGCAAACTATGTGACAAGGGACTAATATCCAAATATACAAGGAACTCAAACATCTCAACAGCAAAAATATAAATAATCCCATTAAAAGTGGGAAAAGGACATGAACAGACAATTCTCAAAAGAAGACATGCAAATGGCCAAAAAGTATATGGAAATATGTGCAACATCACTAATGGTTAGGAAAATGCAAATTGAAACCACAATGAGATACCCTACTTAGAGCTGTTTTTACTAAAAAAGATAAAAAACAACAAATGCTGATGAGGATGTGGAGAAAAGAAAACTCACTGTTGGTCAAAGTGTAAGTTAGTACAACCACTGTGGAAAACAGTATGTAGATTTCTCAGAAACCTAAAAATAGAACCACCATATGATCCAGCAAACCCAGTATATCCACAGGAAAAACAATCAATATATCAAAGAGAGATTCACACTTGCGTATTTATCACAGCACTATTCACAATAACAAAGATATGGAATCAATCTAAGCGTCCATCAGTGGACACATGGATAAAGAAAATGTGGTTTATGTACACAGTGGAATACTATTTGGCCATAAAAAAGAATAAAATGCCATTGCTAACAACATGGATGGAGCTTGAGGTCATTATGGTAAGTGAAATAAGCCAGGCATAGAAAGACAAATGCCACATGTTCTCACTTATATGTGGGAGGTGAAAAACTTGATCTCATGGAGATAGGGAGTAGAATAGCAGGTATCAGAGGCTGAGAAGGGGAAATGAAGAGAAGTTGGTGAATACGTACAAATTTCCATTTACATCAAAGGAATGAGTTTGAAAGCAAACTAGAGTGAACTATAGTTAGCAGTAATATATTGCATATGTCAAAGTAGTTGGAAGAGAGGACTTGAAATGTTACCAACACATAGAAATGATAAATACTCAAGAGATCATGGATACCCCAAATACCCTGACTTGACCATTACACATTCTATGCATGCAACAAATACGTGTACCTTATATATATGTAAAATATGTATCAATAAAAGAAAATATATAAAATAGTTTTAAAATAACACTATTGTTAGGTGCGTGTGGGCTGAGGAACAGCCTGAGGTGTAAACTTAAGTTCTTCTCGGGTCTTTTCTTAGTTGCACCTGTCCCTGGGCATGTGTGGTAACTTTTTACTTTTCTCTGTATGGTTATTTTTGCACAACCTAATTTTCAGTGGCTCTCAAAAGGAGAGGAATAAAAACATTATGGGAAAAATAAAAGGCACCAGCCTGGAAGTCACTTCAGATGGAGGGCAAGGGCCTTTGAAAAATGGAGAGAGATGCAGCAGCAACAATCACCATCCACTTCTTTGTCTGTAACTCTGTGATCAGAAGCAGCAATTATCAAGCAGTGCACAGATCCCCAATATTTGGAAGACAGGTCCTTTTTGTCCACCCTGGCCTCCCCAGAACTGCATGCAAACTGCTGTTAAAACTTATGCATAGCTACCTGTCATGGAGCTGAGGAGGGGGAATGAGTCAGGGCTGCTGACTCAAGAGTTGAAATTGACCAAAATTAACCAAATTTTATTAGCCAATTTCCCTGGAAGCTGCAAACTTTTAATAGTATCCACAGTTTCAAAATAGCTACATCAGTTGGATTCTGCTAATGCAAATCCAGTTGAGGATACAGATTCTTCATGCTTTTTATTCTGCCATCTTCCCTGAATCCTCTAACCTGACTTTTTATGCTAATACATTACTTCAGGTCCCATCCCACATGTCACCTCCTCAGCAAGTCTTTCTGTCACCTCAGTTACTCCTTTCCACATGTACATTTTTTTCAATGCACTTTTCAGAATCAGGGAAATCCAATCTAGGTTTACAGACTTTACTGCTTCCTTATCAACCTATGAAAAGTCAAATCATATAAATGAACCAAACCGAATAGTGTCACTGTTACTTTTATGAAGTGTTATCCCATAGATTAAAAACAACCACCACCACCACCTGGGCATGGTGGCTCACGCCTGTAATCCCAGCACTTTGGGAGGCCGAGGAGGGTGGATCAACTGAGGTCAGAAGTTCAAGACCAGCCTGGTCAACATGGTGAAACCCCATCTCTATTAAGTATACAAAAATTAGCCGGGTGTGGTGGCGGGTGCCTGTAATCCCAGCTACTCGGGAGGCTGAGGCAGGAGAATTGCTTGAACCTGGGTGGCGGAAGTTGCAATGAGCCGAGATTGCGCCATTGTGCTCCAGCCTGGGCAACAAGAGCGAAACTTCGTCTCAAAAAAAGAAAAGAAAAGAAAAGAAAACTGCTTCGCATCGATTTGCAGAAAAAGAAAGGCAATGAACTCCCTCTTGTGGTGAGGATGGCATTAACAGCCACACATACTCCTCTAGGGTGTGGATTTCTGAGTTGTGTTGAGATCTCCAGAATTTAGAGCAAGTGATGGTCAGTTTAAAATATTATGTGCCTTCAATGAACAGGTGGTGTAGCAGGTTAGAGAGAAGAGAAGCAAATAAAATGGATGAGGTCCTCACTTAGGATATCACAATCTCTCCTGGAAGACAATTTCAAATGAATAAATCGAGGAACATGAGAGAGCCACAAGGGGGTTCAACCTGAGTCCAGTTAGACTCCTTGAAAGGGAAAGCTATTTACACAATACTTTGGATTTAACTGCGGAAATGATTGGATGGGTCAGTGGTGGTGGAGTGGGGTTGAGACCGTTTAAAATAGGTGACCTAAACATGTGAAACCTCAGACACAGAGCCCTTGGTGTTAACCATGATCTGTTGAAAGAAAGGATGAAGCAGAGGGAATTGTCGGAAGCTCACATTTGATTAGCTGTTTTCCATATAACTGTGTGTTGACATAGAAATTATGTATGGACATCTTTTTCTCGAACTAATAATTATTTTGAAGGTTTTTTCCCACCATGTAAACATAACCAACTCCTAGGAGCTTCCATGTGTATACTTAAATGTATAATATGTGTAAAGGTTCTATCAGACTTAAATCATCCATTTATCACACTTTAAATACCTATGAATGACCAGCCTGGACAACATACCAAGACCTCATTTCTACCAAAAAAGTTTATTTCTAATGATCCAGGCATAGTGTCATGCACCTGTAATCCTAGCTGCTCCAGAGGATGAGGTGGGAGGATTGCTTGAGCCTAGGAGGTTGAGGCTGCAGTGATCCGTGATGGCATCACTGCATGCCAGCCTGGGTGACACAGTGAGACCCTGTCTCAAATAAAAGAAAATGTCAAATAAGATGAATGTCATTGCTTAACCTCTTCCACACAGAAGAATTTATCAAGATGGTCTTCAGAGGTAGTATCATGAGGAAGCAGTACAGTGCAATGAGGAAAAAACAACAAAAAACAGTTGAAGGGGGCAGAAGACCTCAGTTCTACTCTTTATTTTCCCTAGATGTGAAACAACCTTGGGCAAGTCACTGCGCCTCTTTGAGCCTGTTATTTCATCTGTGAAAAGCTGAGATAATTAATATATCATAGATAATGTAGTGTTCTCAGTAGAAACTGAAACAGCACCATGAGATCAAACTCAGCAATATTCCTACAACAAAATGAGTAAATACTTGAAACAGAACAAAAAAGCCAATAAATAGCCTTTTTTTTTTTTTGAGATGGAGTCTTGCTGTGTCACCCAGGCTGGAGTGCAGTGGCCGGATCTCAGCTCACTGCAAGCTCTGCCTCCCGGGTTTATGCCATTCTCCTGCCTCAGCCTCCGGAGTAGCTGGGACCACAGGTGCCCGCCACCTCGCCCGACTAGTTTTTTGTATTTTTAAGTAGAGACGGGGTTTCACCGTGTTAGCCAGGATGGTCTCGATCTCCTGACCTCGTGATCCACCCGTCTCGGCCTCCCAAAGTGCTGGGATTACAGGCTTGAGCCACGGCGCCGGGCCAATAAATAGCCTCTTATTTCTTGATATCCGATTCGTGCCTACCTTACAAAAGAGTTTTCAGAACTTTTTGGTTTGTAAAACTGAAGAAAAGGGACTGTAGACTCATGGAAGTGTCTAAAGTCAGAAAGATTTGTCAGAGATGAATTTCTGAAATTAAAACATTTGGGAAGAAATACTTGTAATTCAGGGCATACACACAGACCGAGTGGTTTGGGTATGTCTGAAAAACAGAGAACATTGGAGGTTTCACGAAAAGGAGAAGGGTTACATGTGGTTCTTCAAGAAAGTTCATTGGCACTAGTAAGGTTTTTGGGAGTTGGAAAGTTCTGATCGGTAAGTGATGGCAATGAATAAAACTGTTCCTAAAATCACAGCAAGTTGTTTCAGTAACTATTAGATAAAACTGGTTTCAGGATACAACTGGCTGTTTCAGCAGCTTAGCAGAGAATGACATGCTTGCAGCACTGGTATGTGCCCTGAATGCTTTTCCCCCTTGGCCTGTTGACTCTTATAGTTGAGTTTGGCAAGAATTTATATGATCAATATTCAGTTTGCTAATTCACAACAAAACTATTTTCTGCCACTCCATGACTAATGTTTTTAAGTAGCCTTCGGCCTTTGGCTTGAACTTACCAAAGGACTTTTCAAACTAAAAAAATGTCCACTCTTTTTTTTTTTTTTTTTTTTTTTTTTGACGGTCTCGCTCTGTCGCCCAGGCTGGAGTGCAGTTGTGCAATCATGGTTCATTGAAGCCTTGACTTCCTAGGCTCAGGTGATCCTCCTGCCTCAGGCTCCTGAGTAGCTGAGACCACAGGTGCATGCCACCATGCCCAACTAATTTTTATAGAGACAAGGTTTTGCAGTGTTGCCCAGGCTGGTCTCAAACTTCTGGGCTCAAGCAATCCACCTACCTTAGCCTCCCAAAGTGCTAGGATTACAGGCATGAGCCAAACATTTAAAGAACTAATACCAATCCTACTCAAATTATTCTGAAAAATAGAGGAGGAGGCCAGGTGCGGTGGCTCACACCTGTAATCCCAGCACTTTGGGAGGCTGAGGCGGGCAGATCATGAGGTCAGGAGTTCGAGACCAGCCTGACCAACATGGTGAAACCCTGTCTCTACTAAAAATACAAAAATTAGCCGGGTGTGGTGGCATGTGCCTGTAATCCCAGCTACTCAGGAGGCTGAGGCAGAAGAATCACTTGAACCAGGGAGGCAGAGGTTGCAGTGAACTGAGATCACACCACTGCACTCCAGCCTGGGTGAGAGAGGAAGACTCAGCCTCAAGAAAAAAATAATAGAGGAGGAAGGAATACTTTCAAACTCATTCTATGAGGCCAGTGTTACCCAGATACCAAAACCAGGCAAAGACACAGTAAGAAAACTATAGGTCAATATCCCTGATGAATATTCATGCAAACATCCTCAACAAAATCCTAGCAACCAAATTCAACAACACATCAAAAAGATAATTTATTATGACCAAGTGGGATTTATCCCAGGGATGCAAGGATAGTTTAACATATGCAAATCAATCAATGTGATACATCATATCAACAGAAAGAAGGACAAAAACTATATGATCATTTTAATAATGCTGAAAATGCATTTTATAAAATTCGGCATCCGTTTATGATAAAAAAAACCTTCAAAAAAACTAAGTATACAAAGAACATACCTCAATATAATAAGAAGCCGTATATGACGGACCCACAACTAGAATACCGAATGGAGAAAAACAGCCTTAAAATCTGGAACAGGACAAAGATGCCCACTGTCACAACTGTTATTCAACATAGTACTTGAAGTCCTAGTGGGAGCAATCAGACAAGAGAAAGAAATAAAGGGCATCCAAACTGGAAAGAAAGAAGTCAAATTATTCTTCTTTGCAGATTACATGATCGTATATTTGGGAAAAACCTAAAGACTTCACAAAAAACTTAGAACCAATAAATTCAGTAAAGTTGCAGGGTACTAAATCAACATGCAAAAATCAGTAGCATTCTCTTCAGGATCACTGAGAGAAAAAAAATAAAAATTAAAATAAAAGCCAACAATCAATAGCATTTCTATATGCTAACAGTGAACAATCTGAAAAAGAAATCAAGAAAGTCCTGTTTATAATAGCTACAAATAAAATGAAATACCTAGGAATTAATTTAACCTAAGAAGTAAGTGAAAGATCTCTACAATGAAAACCATAAACCTTTGATGCAAGAAATTGAAAAGGACAAAAAATGGAAACATATTCCATGTTCATGGATTGGAAGAATAAATATGGTTAAAAATGTGCCTACTACCAAAAGCAACCTACAGATTAAAAGAAATTCCTATCAAAATACCAAGGACATTCTTCACAGAAATAGAAAAAATAATCCTGAAATTTATATGGAACCACAAAACAGCTGGAATAGCCAATACTATCCTGATCAAAAAGAACAAAACTGGAGGAATCACATTACTTGACTTCAGATTATACTACAGAGCTATAGTAACCAGAACAGCATGGTGCTGGCATAAAAACAGATAAATAGACCACTGGAACAGAATAAAGAACCTAGAAATAAATCTATACATTTACAGTGAACTCATTTTTGACAAAAGTGCCAAGAATGTTTATTGGGCAAAGGACGGTCTTGAGGAAAGGACAATCTTTTTAGTAAATGGTGCTGGGAAAACTGAATATTCATATGCAGGAAAAAGAACCTAGACCCCTATCTCTCACCATATACAAAAATCAAATCAAAATGATTAAAGATTTAAACCCAAGACCTCAAACTATGAAACTACTGAAATAAAACATTGAGAAATGTCTCCAGGACATTGCAGTAGGCAAAGATTTTCTTAGGTAATACCCCACAAGCATAGGCAACAAAAGCAAAAATGGACAAATGGGATCACAAGAAGTTAAAAAGGAAACAATCAACACAGTAAAGGAAACTGTCAACAAAGAGACAACCCATAGAATGTGAGAAAACATTTGCAAACTATCCATCTGACAATTGATTAATATCC